>NW_006408803.1:3423584-3446076 GCF_000296735.1 Chrysochloris asiatica
AAATTTTGAGGAGATCTGTGCGCATGCGTAGTAGAACCCTCCGAGGGTGGCGCTGGGGTGCCCACTAGCTCAGGTACCCCTATAGTCACCAGAATGGAGGTGTGCAGACAGCAAGGGACCAATGAACAGCTACCAAAAGGGAAGATTGTCCACACCTTTATCTTAGTGGTTCTGCCAGGCATCTGTGGCTGCTCCGATCTTTCCCCTACGTGGTCTCACCCAAGATGGCGGCTCCTGGAGCAGCCGTGTGTCCCAGACTAGAAAGCAATAGATTTCTTGCTTTTGCCACAAATTCCCCCAGCTGTGAGCCTTCCAACCTTCTAAGTATTCCTTTATATGTTGTTCAGAGTTCTGGGACCATCCCCTGAGCCTGCTTGTTCGGGTATTCTGTGTTGTTGTTGACAGAGCTCTCTGCTATACGTCCACCCGATCCACCATCTTGTTTCGACTCATAACAACTTTGTATAAGGTTTTTGCAGCTGTAAATCTTTACAAAAGCAAAACACCTGCGTGTATGGGGTCACTGCACTGGACATGGTTCTGAAACTCAGGCAGAGAAGATCCAGGAGGCTTTGGTTCTGACCTCAGGCAGAGAAAGAGCTGTGCAGAGTGGGGCAAGTCACTGGCTTATGAGTAGGAAAAGGAGGAGGTTGGCTATCCTCTGCTCACCAGGAAGGTGTGGGGAATAAGGGAGGGTTCCACCTTTCTCTCTTTGCTAGCCACTGGTGTGCTTTTGTGTTGTTAGTCTGCTATCTCCATCAAACGTTATAAAAGTTAAGATGGCTGTCCCAAGTCAAGTCAGCCAACAACTCACCAATCTGACGCCTCTCTTGCTACTTTTGTTTAGCTTATTCTCCTACTCAGTATACAGTCCACCTTTCTATGCTTTCTTCTGTAGCTCAGGGTTCCAGGATTCATACTTGTATCTGCTTCATTTGGTCTTCTGTGTCTTTGTTGTTGATGATCTGTATAGTGTGTCTGCCTAATCCACCATCTTGCTGGAAGTCGTATGAATTCTTAAAGACACCATTAGGAACAGATTTCATTCATGATCCTGGGATTCCAAATATACTAACATAACAAGATATTATGGGAGACATATAATAATGACTTAGTTTTAATAATATGAATAATATATTTCCAAATTCAACGAATACTATATACTTGGTAGTACATTTGAACATGATTATTAATGTTTCTAATAGTGAATGTCTCAGGGTCAGCAGCGCCTCAGATTTAGGAATATCAACAGTTTCAGGCAAAATTCATGGTAACAGATAATGTGTTCATTACCAATATTTTTATTATGGTATCTTTATAACAGTAGTATAATTACATCATTTATGTACACCATGAAATAAAATAGTAGCAATAATACTTTGTATGTTTATCTAAAGTTTTTAATTCTTTAAAATTGTGTTACCATCAAGAAAGTCTCAGTCTTGTTTCCCATCCTCTTCCAGGTTTCTTTCTAACAGATTGCTGGGAATTTCCACCAAGGATTTATAAATTCAGAAAACAATAACTTTTGAAACTACAGTTGTTACAGACTTGGCTAATAATGTTTTTGAAAGGCCTTCTCCTTCTTAGTGGAAATGTATTGTAGCTCAACATCAGATACAGAAACATATTTGTGATGGAATGGTATGAAGAGGTTTATTAGCATAAAACAAACCATAGTGAAATTTTAGGAGACATTGCCAATGCATTTGCTTATAGAACAATTTGCTTTGCTTCTGCTTTGGCGATTGTGATTTCCTATAATTGTGTGGTCCACAATTCTTTTTACTGCCCATTTTTATTTCAGTGTATTATCTCAGTAAAATTTGTCAAATGTTACCTACTGTTGACTAAGAAGTATTCTGTGGTATTAGAAATAGTCACTGTTCACCCTATGATTACTTTCATTTCATAAGTCTTCTTTCCATATTTTTTTATTTGAATTGCAATTTTGTTTTCTTTGTAACTTTTCCCTTTTGGATGACAAAATTTCCATTTAGGAAAAAAGCATTAATCAGAAAAAGATGTCCTATGCTTTAAAAAAATAGCTTAGTATTTGTGAGGCTTTTGGGGACAATATACAAGCTTCATGATACTTTGGGATCCACATTTACTTTGCCTCTAAAGGTTCCACTGGTACATGTGATGTTGTATAATGCAAGCATTTGAAGCATGATTTCTGACAGGGATAGGTGTACTCTCTGAGAACGCTTCCAACCAGCTGCAGTTTCACAGAAATCATTAGTGTGTATATCACGAGGGAGCTGCCCCCTGGTGGATTCCATCAGAATATTTATGTCTACGATTGAAAAAATAGATCTCTATTTCCTCATATTAGTTAAATTTTAATTCTTCTGTGTTTGGAGCTGATAAATTTATTTGTAATCTATAGCATTGGATCTGGTCCAGACAACAAGAAATTTGAAGAACTATGCCAAAAAGGAGACAGAATTCGAAAAAAAATTTTTTTCTTCAGTCAGGCAGAGAAAACACAGGAAAACTAACAATCTAGTCAATGCTATTCCTGCCTAGACATAGGTGTGTCTGGGACAAGCAAGCATGTGATCTCATAAAAGGCTTCCAAATGGAAATGCTGTGAATCACCTCATACATAGCCGAGCCAGCTAATTCCCCATGGTTCAAGACATCCTCTCATTGATTTATGATGATTCTGCGGCATTGCCCACTAAATTGCTTAGGATGTGCAGTGAACTCTAAGAGCTTAAGGAAACCTGTATCATGCACAAACCTCATTTTTACCTTTTTCTTCCTACCTTATATTAAAATGCATGTCTGGGAGTGTCAAGTATCCTTGAAATCATCCATTATGCTCTTTCATTTTCACAAGCATCAATATTTAGGAAAATGACTAATCTTCAGGGTGAATTCTTTAAGATGAGTTATTTTTGTCTTCCAATTGATCTCTTTTCCCTTCTTCCTTGGCTGTTACTGTTCTACCCATCCCCCAACTTTCCTAATTCTCTTCTTACTTCAATGTATTCATTTTCGAGAGCCAGATTGTCCTATTTTACTCTAAATTTTATTCTATAGCTCCTTGCTTTTGCTGGCCTTGACTTGGTCTCCTGTTTGCTCATAAAAGTAAATAGCTCTTAGAGCCATTATACTAGTCTGTGACTGAATATTATAGCATATAATTCACATACATTTATGTGGTCGTCAAATCTGTAGAAATACTCTATTTGAAATTGTTCTAGCAAATCAGTTTTGCTATTATAACATGTATACACACACACACACACACACACACACACACACACACATATATATATATATATATTCAGATCCCAGGAAACTTTGCATTTAACTTAAAGAAATGGTATGAACCACAACAAAATTTTTAAGTTGGATAAGGGCATTCTCAAATTCTGGATAAAAGTGTGGACTTCAGGAAAAAGCAGATTTGGTGAATAAAAAAACAATAATTATTTCCTAATAATTAAGAGTTAGTAGCAGTGTAGCTTTATAAAAATATTAATGTTGTATCTGTTTTCTTCTATTTCAGCTATTATTTAGTAGGTAGAAAAGTTGCATCTATCTTTTTATTCTTCTATAGAGTACATTTTATTAGTTTAAATGATTATTTAACAGTTAATAAAAATTCAAATTTTAGCTTACATAGCATCTTTCCACCTAGGATCAAAATGTGTTTTTTTGTTTTGTGTTGTTTTGTTTTCCTATTTAGTTTTGCACTTTGAATGACATCTATGGGGATTTGAAAGCATTATTTTTGCCTTTATAAAACCCTAGAATCCTCCCTTGCAATCACAGGATGCATGCACTCTCTAAATAATTCCCTATTTTCTAAAGAAGATATTGCTTCAGGCGGTAGGATCTTCACATTGAACAAGGCACAAAGATAAATGGACCCTACGTCTAGGCATTCTATTCAAGCATTCATTTTCAAGAAGGACAGAGAAGACAGGCAGAGGGGGAGTGAACACAAAAGCAAGCAGAGTGCATTTGCTGTATTTTCTATTTAGGGGAGAGAACACAGGATTACTTTCAAAACCCACACCTCTGTCTGTGGTGCTTTTTATTAGTTTGAATGACTATTAACCAGGTAAAAACTCTAACACTAAAAGTCTGATAATAAAAGAGTGAAAGAAACCATGAAGCTTCATTTTGCAAATATATTATGACTAACCTTGTCTACAATAATAAAAAAGCATACAATTGAACAAGGGAAAATAAAAGCATTTTATTAACTTTTTTGTATCAGTTGCATAAAAATGATTGGTCTCATTTGTGCAACTCTACATACTAAGATGCTGAAATTTAAAATAAGATGCTGAAATTTTTAATAATATTTGAAGGAAATTTTTTATAATATTTGTACAAAAAAAGAGTACTCAAAAAGCTTCTAGAATGTTCTCTTAATTGGACATTGTTGTTTGTTGTTAAGTGTCATTGAATCAGTTCTAATTAATAGTGACCCTGTATAGGGTTTCTAAGGATCAGCTGGTGGGTTTGCACCACCAACCTTGTGATTAGTGGTCCAGTGCCCATCCTACAGTGCCATGATTACTGTTGTTGTTAAATGCTGTCAAGTCAGTTCCAACTCTGAATAGAGTTTCCAAGGAGTGATTGGTGGGTTGGAACCACTGATCCTGTGATTAGCAGTCCAGTGTTTACTTTACAGTGCAAAAGACAGAACACTAAACTCAATGGAGAGAGAAGGTAAAGAAGAATTGTAAAGTTGTGTAAATGAAAAAAAAATGTTCATTTAAAAAATTTATATCTACCAAAACTATTCAATACATTAATAAATTAAGTGTTAAGTATATAGGATGTAACTGTATTATTTCTATGAAAAATATATGTGTATATATATATATTATATATATATACACACACATATATTTATATATATATACACATATATACACACATATAATTATATATATATATATAATTTATACTAATATATATTGGAGTCCTGATGTGCCATTGTGGGCTAATGCATTGAACTGCAAAGTCAGTTTGAACAACAAGGTCAGTGGTTGAAGCTCACCCGTTGCTCCTTGGAAACCCTATACAGGGTTTTTATGGGTCAGAACCGACTTGATGGCACTTAACAATGACAACAGTGTATACTATAATGAAATTAATTCTGCCTTTAGTATCTTTTGAGTGTGGGCCCAAAAATTTCCCAAAGTCAAGATAAAATAAAACGTTGTCCCCAGATTATATCAATGTGTCCATCAAATTGACACGTCTTTGTGTTTAGGTGATTTATACACCAAGTGTATTGATAATTATAATTATGTTATTGAATAAGATGCCATTCTCATTTAATATACATTAAAAAATACGGTTCAACCTTAAATGTCAATTATAATTCAAATAAGTGTTCCCATTAATGTAGTTATAGTTTATATTGAATAGATCAGTAGATTACAGACTCCTCTAAATGTGCCAAAATTTTATCATGAAAATTATTATTAAGAAATTTAGTAGACATTTTAACTTGGGGTGAGAAACATGGACACAAGCAACACTATATAAAAAAAAAAAAATCTGTGGCACTGTGGGTTAATGCTCTGGACTGCAAAGTTGGTTTGAAATGCAAGGTTGGAAGTTCAAGCTTACCAGACGCTCCTTAAAAATTCTATACTGGGTCATTAGGGGTCAGAACCGACTCAAGGGCACTTAACAACAACAATAACAACAATAACAACATATTTCCTTAAAATGTTAGTACACAGTTACTATTTACTATGTAAAATCGAATACTAAAATGATATTTTAAAAGCCAAGATCTCTTAATACATTTAACATATTGTTGTTGTTGTTAAGTGCCGTGGAGTCGGCACTCATAGCGACTCATAGCGACCCTGCACAGGGTTTCCGAGGCTGTAAATCTTTACGGGAGCAGAATGTTTCATCTTTCTCCAGCGGAACCGCTGGTAGTTTCGAACTGCTGACCTTGAGGTTCACAGCCTGATTCGTAACCACTGCGCTACCAGAGCTCCTTACATTTAACATATAATTCAATTTTTAAAAAAGATTGATTAAAAATTATTCTTCAGGACTGTGTCCATGAAATCCATACTCCTAGTATGTTTAGGAAATGCTCACCACATTTTTATGATGTCTCTTTCAGTGAAGATCATATTCACAAATGGATTGTAGTAAATATAGAAGTGATATGAAACTCATTTCAGCACATTAATTATAGGAATGTGATGGCATGACAGTATCATTAAATAACAACTTAAATAACATTGACTGTCCTAACCAATAAGAGTGAAGGAGAAGATGAGTAGGGTATAGCAGTCAGAACAACCTGTGCTCAGATAGGTAAGAGAAGGAAGAAGATTTGCTTTTTTCCCTCAGTAGTAAAGCTCTCTGCTTTATCCGCCTCCAGGAAGAAAAGATCTGGTAAAACATTGTTTCTTACTTCTCCCAGCCTTTAGTCATACTAACAGTGTTACATCAGATTTATCTTGGTGATTTTTCTTAAATATGTTTTAATTTCAGAACTCCATTGCCCACTTTATTTCTCTGTCTGCTACACTAAAATTTATGAGAAAAGCAATGTTTTAAAATTAAATACAATGACTTTTGCTTCAAATCAAGATGGAATAACAGGGACTGAATTTACCTCCCTTTCTTCTTGAAACAACCAAGATTGAAACAAAATGATTGCAATAGTTTTCAAGTGACTTGACATAAGCAATGCAAACAGTGAAACACAGTGATTCTAGACAAGTAAGAAACAGATGAAGTTATACAGAGATGTCCCAACTTAATACCTTGACAATGTTTCCAGGTCATTTTACAAGAAAGTGGAACTGAAGAAGAGCATGAAGCATTCTCTGAATGGAAGAGAAAGATCTGAAAAACCATGTAGAACAAAGGACTCAGAGTTTGCAGAGTACTGGAGTGGAGACAACTGCTCAGAGAGAAATGCCAAAGACCTGCAGATGGTCTCCAATAAGTAGGCTATTGTTGTTGTTACGTGCCTTCAAGTCAGTTCTGACTCATAGTGACCCTGTATAAGGTTTGTGAGCAGCAGTCTGTGACTTTCAACCACCAACTTTGCAGTTCAAACCGATATCCTACAACACCACACCAGGACTCCAAATAAGTAGGTAGCATTATCTTAATCAGTGCATCCACCATACATATGTAAGTTTGTGGTACTGTAGTGGCTTGCCTGATTCTGTGATGGTGGAAGTTATGCCACTTATATTTTAAATACCAGCAGGATTACTCATGGTGGACAGGTTTCAATGGAGCTTCAAATTAGACAGACTGGGGAGAAGGAGAGTCATACTACTTCTGATACTTATGAGTAGCCATGAAAATTGTCTAATACAATGCTTGAAGATGAGTCCCTCAGGTTAGAAGAGACTTAAACTATGACTTGGGAAGAGTTACCACCTCAAAGTAAGTTGACCTTGATGATATGGGTGAAATAAAGCTTCCAGGATCTTCATTTGCTGATGGGATGTACCTCAGATGAGATGAAACAACTTGGAACATCTATTAATAATCAGAATATGGACTGTAGGAAGCATGAAATCTAGGAAAAGCATAAGTTGTCAAAAATGAAATGCAGCACAAAAAGATCAATATTGTAGGCAATAGTAAAATGAAATGCACTGGCATTGGCTATTTTGAATCGGGAAATCATATCATTTACTATCCTAGGAACAAGAAATTGAAGAAGAATGGCATTGCATTAATTACAAACAAACAAAAAATTTCAGGTTCTATCTTTAAGTACAGTGCAGTCTATGATAGCATATAATACCCATACACTATAAGGTATAATAGTTAAGCCACAGTTATTCAAATTTATTCACCAACCACTAATAACAGTGATCATAATATTAAAGTATTCTACCAACTTCTTCAGTCTGAAATTGATCAAATATGCAATCAAGATACATTGATAATTACTGGCTATTGGAATTTCAAAGTTGGAAACACAGATGAAGGATCTGTCATTGGAAAATATGGACTTGGTGATAGATATGGTGCTGGAGATGTATAATAGAATTTAGCCAGAACAATGACTTTTTCATTATAACACCAATGAATTTGTGCAGCAACATACGGGGAAACTCTACACTCAGACCTCACCAGATGGTATACTCAGTATTCAAATTGACTGTATCTGTGCAGAGTTGATGGAGAAACTCAATATCATTACCCAAAATAAAACCAGGTGCAAACTATGGAACAGACCATCATTTGCTCAAATGCAAGTACAGACTGAAGCTGGAGAAAAGTTTTAAAAGTCCATGAGAGCTGAAATATGACCTTAAGTGTATCCCACCTGAATTTAAAGACCATCTCAATAACACATTGGAACTCTATACATTAACGATTGAAGACAAGAAGAGTTGTGGGATGACATCAACATGAAGAAACATCATACACGAAGAAAGCAATAGGTCATTAAAAACGCAATGGAAAAAAAAAATGATAAAAACAAACAAAAAGGATGTCAGAAGAGACCCTGAAACTTGCTCTTCAATGTTAAGAAGCTAAAACAACTGAAAAAATGAAGTAAAAGAACTCAACAGAAATTTTCAGAGGACAGCTTGAGAAGACAAATCAAGTATTATAAGGAAATATGTAAAGATGTCGAGTCATAAAACCAAAAGGGAAAAACCTGCTCAGCATTTCTCAAGCTGAAAGAACTGAGGAAACATTTCAGACCTTGAGTTGCAATATTGAAGGGTTCTATTGGCAAAATATTGAATTCAACAGGAAACATAAAAAAAAAAAAAAAAAAAAAAGATTGAAGGAATGCACAGTCATTGTACCAAAAATTACAATGTTCAATCACCAACTTTTTCAAGAGTTAGTATATGATGAAATGTTATTGCCACTGAAGGAAAAAATTCAAGATGCACTGGTTATTGACAAAAATCAAGGCTACATTCAGGAATTGACAGAATACAAATTGAAATGTTCAAATAAACTTATGTAGTGTCTGAGGCACTCATTCATCAATTCCAAGAAATTTGGAAGACAGTTACCTAGTCAACTGATTGGAAGAGATCCATATTTATATGCATTACATAGAAAAGTGACCAAATAGAAGGTAGAAATCATCTAATAACAGCATAGGTATCACATGCAAGTAAACATTTGCTAAAAGTAGGTCAAAAACTGTTGCCACAGTATATCTACAGGGATATATGTCAGAAATGAAAGCAGGATTCACAAGAGGATAAGGAATGAGGTATATCATTGCTGATGGCAAACGGATCTTGGCTGGAAGCAGAAAATATCAGAAGAATGTTTACCTGCACTTTACAGGCTATTGAAAGGAATTTGACTGTGTGGATCATAGCAAACTATGGGTGACATTGCAAAGTGTGTGTATTTCAGAACACTTAATTACTCTGGTAGCATAGTGGTTATGAATCGGGCTATGAACCACAAGGTCAGCAGTTTGAAACTACCAGTTGTTCCGTGGGCGAAAGATGAGGCTTTCTGCTCCCGTAAAGATTTACAGCCTTGCAAACCCTGTACAGGGTCACTATGAGTCAGAACAGACCCCACAGTACATAAAACAATTACACTCATAGAAATGTGTGTCTACATCAATATGCAGTTGTTCAAACAGAACAAGGGGATACTGAATGGTTTAAAATCAAGAAAGGTGTGAACCATGGATGGACACTTTTAACCATACTTATTCAATCTGTACACTGAACAAATCTTCCAAGAAATTGTTTTATGAAAAAGAATGTGGCATCAGGGTTGGAGGAAGAGTCATTAATAATTTTGATATGCAGGTGACACTTTCTTGTTTGCTGGAAGCTAAGAAGAATTAAAATATTTACTGATGAAGATCAAGAAAACAGCCTTTAGCATGCATTTCACCTCCATAAAATAATATGAAAAGACTTATAGTTGAATCAATAAATACCATCATGATAAATGGAGAAAAGATAGAAGTTGTAAAAGACTTCATTTTACTTGACTCTATAATCAATGCTCACGGAAGCAGCAGTCAAGAAATCAAATGATGACCGGCTGATCTGAAAAGGCATCTTTGTATTGTTCCCCCACAGGCTCCCTGCTCCTCCCAGCCACTTCCACCATGCACCTCCTTCTCTGCTGCTGCGGACTCTGGCAGCTATCTAGCCAGAGTCCCCGACCTCACACTCTCTTTGTCATCCTCTGTATCAGATCACTGGTGTGCCCCATCATATCAGACACAGTGGATTCCACCTCCGAGATCACCACCACGTACTTAAAGGAGAAGGAGGTTGTGGAGGAAACAGAAAATGGTAGAGATGCACCCGCTAATGGGAACGCTAACGAGGAAAATGGAGAACAGAAGACTGCCAATGAGGTATACGAGAAAGAGGAAGAAGGTGGGGAGGAGGAAGAGGAGGAAGAAGAGGAAGAAGGTGATGGTAAGGAAGAAAATGGAGATGAAGATGAAGAGGTAAAGGGGCAGCTGAAGATGATGCGAATGATGATGTTGACACCAAGAAGCAGAAGATCGACGAGGATGACTAGACAACAAAAAAGGAAAAGTTAAATTTAAAAAGGCCACCGTGACTATTCACCCTCCACTTCCCTTCTCAGAATCTAAATGTTGTCACCTTAAAGTATAGAGCCCCACTCCACCCCCCCATTTTGGGCAGCGCCACCACAGATAACACGCACTCACCATCACCCAACCAAAACAACAATGTAAATTTGCAACAGGGGAGAAAAAAGAACCAAAACTTCCAAGGCCCTGCTTTTTTTCTTAAAAGTACTTTAGAAAGGAAAATTTGTTTGTAGTTTTTACGTACATTTTATATTTTTGTAGGTACTGTTAGGGGTCAGTCATTCTTAATGATCTTGGATGACCAAACCAGCCTTTGGAGCATTCTCTGTCCTAATTCTGACTTTGCTTGTGGTGTGACCATGTTCATTATAACCTCAAAGGGGGAAAAAAAAAACCTTGTTAAAAAAAAAAAAAAGCAAAAACAACAACAAAAAATTACAATCTTATTCCGAGCATTCCAGTAACTTTTTTTGTGTATGCACTTAGCTGTACTAAAAGTAGTTGGTTTGTATGAGATGGTTAAACAAGGACAAAGATAAAGTTTCTTTTTCTTTTTTTTGCCTGTGAAGTTGCTGTTTATTTATTTATTTTGGTCTGTTTGATGTATGTGTGAAACAATGTTGTGCAACAATAAACGGAATTTTATTTTGCTGAGTTATTCTAACAACAACAACAAAAAGAAATCAAATGCTGTATTGCATTAGACAAATGTGCTGCACAAGACCTCTCTGAAGTGTTAAAGAACAAAAACAACATCTTGAGAACTTAGGTTCACCTGACCCAAATAATGGTATTTTCAAACGTCTCAGATACATATGAAATTCGGGCAATACACATGGTCAACAATAGAAAAATCAATGCATATGAATTATGGTGTTAGAAAAGTATATTGAAAGCACTATGAACGCCATAATAACAAGCTAATCTGTCTTGGAGAAAGCACAATCAGAATACTCTGTCAAAGAAAGGCTGACTAGACTTCATCTCTCATATATTGGCCATGTTGTTAAGAGGAACAAGTCGAAAGATATCATGCATGGCAAAGTGGTGTGTTAGTGAAAAAGAGGAAGACACTCAACTAGATGACACAGTGATAGCAAAATGGGATCCAATGTAATGATAATAGTGAGCAAAGCAATGTTTCATTCTGGTGTGCATAGGGCCAATATGAATTTGAACAGACTCAATGGCACCTAGAAATGACAACTACATAAACCAACCAATGTACAGGTGTGAGGGAATTGCTAGTGGTGAGGGAAAGAATCACTGGGATATACATACTACAGGTAACAGTGCTCAGCTCCTACCCAGTGAAGGGAATAGTGCCTGTTGCCATCAGCCATATTAAAATATTTCTAGAATATGGTGGTTAATGTTCTTTGTAACCTTGGGTAGGTCATAATTCTAAGTGGTTTGGCAGATAGTTTGTAATTATTCTCCATTTTGTGATCTGATATGGGCAGTCAATCAGTTGAAAGGGGAGTTTTTTGGAGTGTGGTTGACATCTTATATATGTGGATACGCTGTCAAAACCTGCACCTTATTTTTTTATTATTATTATTGTTGTTAACTGATTGAAGGTTTACAGATCAGCAGTTTTCCATTTAGGAAATCATATGCTTTGTTTCATCTAAATGATTGCAATCCCCTCCATATAACAAAAGTTGTCCCACTTTCTCTCTGTGATTACTCATGTGCAAATATCCTCTTTGGGAGATATATATTTCACTTTTTCTCCCACATCCATTCAGTCTTTGTCTCTGTCCATTATCTATAAACAGAACTTTATTCCAAAGTTATGTATATATCACTATTTATCTCTAGCTCTTTTAGCCCTTGCATTTACTTTCTCTTAATCTTGCATCTGATTATCATCTTCTAAACGCTGGCCCTTGGTACATGAATAAGTAGCATGCTGCCTGCTCTGCAGCCCTTACTACTATATTGTGGTTGGTAGTTATGTGCTGTGAAGTCAATTCCAACTCATAGTGACCCTGTACAGGGTTTCTGAGACTGTAAATGTTTACAGGAGCAGAAAGCCTCATCTTTCTCCCACAGAACAGCTGGTAGTTTTGAACTGCCAACCTTGAGGTTTGCAGGCTGATTCATAAACACTACGCTACCAGAACTCCTTTACTACTATATTAGTCAGGAAAAACTTTCAACCTGACCCCTGATATTGGACTTTTCAGCCACCACAATTGGGTGAACCATCCCTTTGAAATAAATCACTCTCTATATATTCTTACATATGTGTATATATATGTTGTTGTTAAGTGCTGTAGAGTTAATTCCAACCTATAGCACCCCTACATAGAGTTTCCAAGGAGCAGCTGGTGAACTTGAACCACCTGCCTTGCAGTTCAAATGGCTTTGCAGTCTGGCACATTAACCCACAGTGACACACCAGACCCCTGGATATATATGTATATATACAGATTATTTGATCAGCATATAAATTGAGTAAGTATAGTGAAAGAATACAACCCTGGTGCACACTGTTTTTAATTTTAAACCATTTAGTGTTCCCTTGTCCTGTCCTGGTTTTTGGTCTATGTACAGTTTCCTCATGAGTACAATTAAGTGTTCTTCAATACTCATTCTCAGCAATGTTGTCCATAGCTTGTCATGATCCACACAATCAAAATCCTTTGCATAGACAATAAAGCAAAAGAAAACATCTTTCTAGTATTCTCTGCTTTCAACCAATATCCATCTGACATTAGCAATGATATCCCTTGTCAGTGGCCTCTTCTGAATCTTGCTTGAACCTCTAGACATTCTCCATCAATGTATTGTTGCAGACATTTTTGTATTAGCTTAAGTAAGACTTTACTTGCATGGAATATCAGTGATATTGTCCGATGATTTCCACATTCCATTGGGGCACCTCTCTTTGTAATGGGCATAAATATGGATCTCTTCCAGTCAGTTGGCCAGATAGCTGTTTTCCAAATTTCTTGGCATAGATATGTGAATACCTTCAGTGTCACTTCAGTTTCTTGAAAGATTTCAATTTGTACTCAGTTGCTGGAACCTTGTTCGTTGCCAATGCCTTCCGTGAAGCTTGCACTTTTTCCTTCAGTATCATTGGCTCTTGATCCTATGCTACCTCTTGAAATGGGTGAACATTGACCATCTCTTTTTGGTTCAGTGATTCTGTGTATTCCTTCCATCTTCTTTTGATGCTTTCCATATCATTCAATATTTTGCCCATTTTTGTTTTTTTAGGTACCATTGAGTCGGTACCAACCCATAGCGACCTTATGCACAGCAGAACAAAACACTGCCCGATCCTGGGCCAACCTCACTACTGTTGCCATGCTTGAGTCCATTGATGCTGCCACTTGGCCAATCCATGTTGTTGCCCATAGAATCCTTCAATACTGTAAGTTGAGGTTTGAATTTTTTCTTCAGTTCCCCCAGCTTGAGAAAGGCTGAGTATGTTCTTCCGTTTTGATTTTCTAACTCTAGGTCTTTACAGATTTCGTTATAATAAAGATAATAAAGATAACAAAAACGACTGCTGCAACCTTACATTGACAGAGAAATTCCAGAAGATCAAACAGGATTTAGAAGAGGACGTGCAATGAGGGATATCATTGCTGACATCAGATGGATGTTGGCTGAAAACAAAGAATACCAAAAAGATGTTTATCTGTGCTTTATTGACTATGCAATGGCTTTCACTTGTGTGGGTAATTACAAACTATGGACAAATTGTGGAGTATGGATACTCCAGAACACTTAATTATGCACTTAAGGAAGCTACATAGACCAAGAAGCAGTTACTTGAACTGAACAAGGGAATACTGAATGGCTTAAAATTAGGAAATTAGTGTGCCAGGGTTGTTTTCTTTCACCATACTTGTCATATCTGCATGTTGCACAAATAATCTGAGAAGCTGGATTATATGAAGAAAAATGTGGCATCAGGATTGTAGAAAGGGTCACTAACAACCTGTGATATGCAGATGAAACAGCCTTGCTTGTTGAAAGTGAAGATAAGTTAAAATACTTACTGATGAGAATGAAGATCACAGCCTTCAGTATGGGTTGCATCTCAATATAAAGAAAACAAAAATCTAAACATTGGATGAATAAGTAACATCCATATAAATGGAGAAAAGATTGAAATTTTCAAAGACTTTATTTTGCTCATATCAATCATCAATACTCATGACTGCAGCAGTCAAGAAATCAAACAAAGTATTTCATTAAGCAAATCTGCTGCACAAAACCCTTTAAAGTGTTCAAGAGCAAAAATGTTAGCTTGAAGACTATGGTGTGCCTGACCCAAGCCACGATATTTTTCAATAACTTCATATGCATGCAAAAGTTAGACAGTAAATAAGGAAAACCATAGAAGAATCGATCCATTTGAGTTACGGTGTTGTAAGAAAATATTGAAAGTACAACACAGAACAAATAGATCTGTGTTGTAAGAAGTATATCCAGAGTGCTCCTAGGAAGACAGGAAGCCCAGACTTTGTCTCTCATACTTTAAACATATTATCAGGAGGGACCAATCCCTGGAGAATGATATCACATTTGTTAAGTGGAAGGACAGGAAAAATGAGGATTACCCCCAATGAGATGAATTGGCACAGTGGCAGCAGCAATAGACTCAGGTGTAGTGATGATTGTAAGGTTGCTAGTGAACTGGGCAGTGTTTTATTCTGTAGTGAATAGGGTAGCTCTGAGTCACTAGCGACTTGATAGCACCTTACAACAACAACAATGCCTAGGATATCGATGTTTATTTGTTCAATTTCATTTTGAGAATTTCCAATTTTTTTCTGAGATTCATACTTCATACATTCCAAGTAAATTGACAGACTTCTATAGTGCCTATAGGTATACTCAAACCTCCATCCTGTTATTTAGTAACAGAATAATTTAATTGTTCACACCACTCATGGATTGAGGGTTTCCATTAATGTTTTCTTAATCAGTTGAAACATATATAATGAACCAAATGAATAATAATTCCATATATATGTATACATGGAGATTATTGAACATAATTATTAATATCACACACAGTTAAAATTATACAGAAGAGAATTTAAAAATGTTTGTAGTAGCACAGAGAAATAAAACTTCCAGAAATTCAACCCAGATTCAGAAAATAACTTGGAATGGGGGATATTAAGACTGATGTCAAATGAATCTTAAAGGAAAGCAGAGAATACAAGAATATTGTTTATTCATGTCTTATTGAATATGCAAAGGCATTCAACTCAATGGATTGTAACAAACTATGGATAACATTATGCAGAATGTGAATTCTGCAGCAGTTAATTGTGCTGGCATGGAGCTTGTTTATAGACCAAGAGACATTTGTTAGAACAAATCAAGAGAATACTGAATGGTTTAAAATCAGGAAATGTATGCAGGATTATATCCTTTCACCACATTTATTTAATCTATATATTTAGCAAATAATCCGAGAAACTGGACTACATGAAAAAGAATTTCGCATCAGGAATATAGGAAGACTTGTGAACACCATGCAATATGCAGATGATACAACCTTGATTGCTGAAAGGAAAGAGAATTTGAAACACTGATTAAATTCAGACTATAGCCTCCATTGTGGATTATACATCAGCAGAAAGAAAATAAAAATCTTCATATCTGGATTAGTAAACTACAGAAAAAAATAAAGTTTTAAAGAATTTGACTTTAATTGGATTCATACTCATAGTTCATAGAAGTTATAGTCAAGATATCAAATGATAGACTAGTGAGGTACACATGCCTTAGAATGGTCAACATTCAATATGAAAATGGTATTAAAAATAAATAAAAATTAATGACATATTGCATTGGACAAATCTGCTATAATAAATCTCTTTAAAGTATTAAAGAACGGATATGTCATCTTATATTTCAATTGCCTCATATGAATTGGAAGCTGGAAAATGAATAAGAAAGACTGAAGAATTGATTCACTTAAATTATGATGTTGGCAGAGAACATCACATATACCACTAACTGCCAGAATAATGAAGAAATATGTCTTAGAAGTACAGATGGAATGCTTCTTGTAAGTGAAGATATAAAGACTTGTCTCATGTACTTTGGACATGTTATCAGGAGACACTAGTCCCTAGAGAAGGACATCATGTTCAGTAAAGTAGAGGGTGAGCAAAAACCAGGAAGACTTTAATGAGATTGGTTGATACAGTTGCAGTTGTTAGTTGCCTTAGAATTGGCTCCAGCTGAAAGCAAACTGATACCTAACAAAGGAAACACTGCCCAATTTTGAACCATCTTCAAAGCTGATGTTACGTTTGAGACCATGTGGCTGCCATGGCATCACTCCATCTCATTGGGGATATCCCTCACCTTCAATGACCATCTACTTTATCAAGCATGATTTCCTTTTCCAAATACCATGTCCAAAGTACACATGATAAATGTTCCCATCTTTGCTTCTAAGGAGCATTCTAGCTTTCTTTCTTCCAACAAAGATTTTTCTTTTTTTGTCAGTCCATGGTACTGTTAATATTCTTCACAAACACCATAGTATAATGCATTGATTTTTCGGAGGTCTTCTTTATTGATTGTCCAACTTTCACATGCCTATGAGACAACTAAAAATATCATGGCTTGGGTTACTTGCACCTTTGTGCAAAACAAAGTGACATCTTTGTTTTTAAACACTTTAAGTTCTTTTGTAGCAGATTTTTCTAATGCAATAAGTCATTTTGATTTATTTTTTTGCTTCATTCAATATTTTGTCCATAGAATCATAAAATATCGTAAACCAAGCCTTCAGATTTCTTTCAGTTCTTTCATCTGGAGAAATGCTGAGCCACAATTCTTCCTTTTTGGTATTTTAACTCCAGGTCTTTGTGTATTTCTTTATAATATTGACTTTGTCTTCTTGGGCTATCCTTTGAAATGATCTGGTTAGCTTTTTTACTTCATTCTTTCTTCAATTCACTTTAGCTACTCAATATTCAAAGGAGCTCTGGTAGCACAGTGGTTATGAGTCAGGCCACTAACTTTAAGGTCAGCATTTCAAAACTACCAGCTCTTCCTTGGGAGAAAGATGAGCATTTAGGCTGTCTCCATCTTTTTTCTGTTGTGAACAGTACTGAAGTAAACACTGGTGTGCTTATATATATTCATGATCTGTCTTGTATTTATTTTGGATATATAACAAGTGGAGGAATTGCTGGATCATAAGGTATTTCTATTTTCAACTTTCTGAAGAAATGCCATACCAGTTTCCAGGTGGTTGAATCATTTTACAGTCTCAGCAGTAATGTAGTAGTGTCCCAGTCACTCCACATCCTCACCAGATTTATTATCCTCTGCTATTATGAACTTCACTGTTATGGCTGGTGTGAGATGAGACCTCATTGTTGTTTTGATTTGCATCTCTAGAATGGCTAATGATTGTGAATATTTCTTCATATATTTGTTGGATGTCCTAATCATTTCCTTGGTGAAGTTTCTGTTCATATCCTGTGCACATTTTTAAAGTTGATTATTTGTCTTTTTCTTATAGAGGTGTTGTAGTTTACTATAGATTTTAGAGATTAGTTCGATGTCTGATGTGTCATTGCAAAAATTTTTGTCCATCTGTGGGCTCTCTATGTACTCTTTTGGTGAAATATTTTGATGCACATAGTTTTCTAATTTTTAGCATTTCCCAATCATCTATTTTGTCTTCTTTTGTTTGTGCAAATTTTGTGATGTTTGATAATCTATGTGTGCCCTGTATTATATCCCTTACATTTGTCCCTACTTTTTTCATTGATGACTTTTATAGTTCTTGGATTTACATTTAGAACTTCTATCTATGTTGAGTAGGTTTACATGTATGGTGTGAGATAACTGTCTTGTTTCATTATTTTGCATATTGATTTACAGTTTTGCCAGCACCATTTGTTAAAGAGATTATTTCCTCTCCATTCAATTTATTTTAACCCTTTGCCAAAGATCAGTTGACTGTATGTGAATTTGTTAACTTCTGGATTCACAATTCTGTTCCATTGATCTATGCATCTTTCATTGTACCAGTACCAGGCTGTTTAGACCACTGTAGCAACATAGTAGATTTTGAAATCAGGAAGTGAAAGGCCACCACCTTTGTTCTTCTTAAGCAGTTCTTTTCTTCTTTGGGGACTCTTTTCTTTCCACATAAAGTAATTATTTTTTTTCCAAATCTTTTAAAAGAATGTTGTTGGAATATTAATTGGGATTGCATTATATCTCTACATTACTTTGGGTAATATTGACGTTTTCACAATATTAAGTCTTTCTATCCAGGAGCATGGTGTACTCTTCCATTTTTACAAACCTTTTTGGTTTCTTGTAGCTTTTTGTAGCTTTTTTGTATAGGTCTTTTGTTCCTCTGATTAGATTTATCTCTAAATATTTCATATTTTGGGTAGTTGTTTTAAATGATATTCCTTTCCTAATTTCCTTTTCAACACTGTCATTATTAATATAGAGGAATCCAACTGATTTTTGTATGTTGATCTTGTACCCTGCCACTTTGTTGAATTTTCCAATGAGTTCCAGTTTTTTTTTTTTGTTTGTTTTGTTTTGTTTTTTTGTTTTGCTGAGTCTTTGGGGTTTTCTATGTATAGGATCATATCATCTGCACATAGAGAGAGTTTTACTTCTTCTTTGGCAATTTGGATGCCTTCAATTTCCCTATCTTGCATTATAGCTCTGGCTCAGCCTTCAATTTCCCTATCTTGCATAATAGCTCTGGCTCAGACTTCCAACACAATATTGAATAGGAATGGTGATAAACAGTATCTTTGTCTGGTCCCTGTTCTCAAAGAGAAAACTTTCATTTTCTCTCTATTGAGAGTGATGTTGGCTGTTGGTTTTGTATATATGGTCTTAATTATGTTGAGGAATTTCTCTTCCATGCCTACTTTATTGAGTGTTTTTATCTGGAATGGATGTTGTGTTTTGTCAAGTGCCTTTTCAGCATCAATCTATTTGATCATGTGGTTCCTTTCCTTTTTTAAAATTTGTTATGGTAAATTACATCAATTTGTTTTTCTAATATTGAACCATCTTTGCATCCCTAATATGAATCCCACTTGGTCATAGTGTAATCTTTTTTTTTGATGTGTTGCTGAATTCTATTGGCTAGGATTTTGTTGAGAATTTTTGCATCTATGTTCATGAGGAATGTTGGGTTATAATTTGCTTTATTCGTGATGTCCTTTCCTGGTTTTGGTAGGAAGGTTATACTTGCTTCATAAAATAAATTAGGAAGCTTTCCATCCTTTTATATAATCCAGAATAATTTGAGTAGAATTGGTGACAGCTATTCCCTGAACGCTTTATGAAACTCACCAGTGAAGCCATCTGGATCTGGATTTTTTCTGGTTGCAATTTTTTTCATGATTTGATAAATTTATTCTTTTGTTATGGGTCAGTTAAAGTTTTCTATTTTACTCTGTGTAAGCTTAGGTAGGTCATATTTTTCTAAAAATATGTCCAACCCCTCTGGATTTTCAAATTTGTTGTAGTACTACTCTTCATAGTACTCTGCTATTATCCTTTTTATTTCCACTGGTTCTGTTGTGGCATCAAACATGTGGTATTTTATGTGTGGTTTTTTGTGTCTTCTCCCTCTTCTTTTGTTAGGTTTGCCAAATGTTTGTCAATTTTATTAATCCTTTTGAATAACCAGTTTCTTTCCCTGTAGATTCTTTCTATAGTTTTTTTCTGTTTTCTATCCCATTTATTTCTGCTCTAATCTTCATTATTTCTTCTGGTGACTGTAGGTTTACTTTACTGGTCTATTTGTAATTGTTGAAAATTTTTGTTAATGTGCTGATTTTGTTTTTTTCTTCTTTTAGGATATGTGCATTTATTGTAGTAAGTTGTCCTCTTGGCACTGTTTTTGGTATGTCTCAAAGGTTTTGGTATGTTGTACTTTCATTCTCATTTGTGTCTAGGATTTTTTTATTTAACTTTTTCTTTGCTCTACTACCCAGTAGTTTTAAGCATGGTGTTAGTCACTTTCCATGTATTGACTTTATTTCCTTGATCTTCATATTATTGATTTCTAATTTAATAGTATAGTAATCTGAGAAGACTTAGTATTTTAATGTTTTTTAAGTTTATGGAGGCTTGTTTTGTGGCCCATCATGTGGTCTATTCCAGAGAATTTTCCTTGTGTACTGGAAAATAATGTGTTTGTGCTATTGTTGGGTTGAATGCTCTGTATACATCTATGAGATTAAATTGGTTCATTTTGTTGTTTAGTTACTCTGTGTCCATGTCAAGTTCTTCTTCTGGTTGTTCTATCCTTTTAGAAAGCAGTGTATTGAAATCTCCCAATATTGTTGTAGATTTGTCATTTTCTTTCTTCAATTTTATTAGGATTTGCTTTATTTATTTGGGGGATCTTTCATTGGAAGCATAGGTATTTATTATGGTTATGTCCAATAGACACTTTAATTTGAGATAATGTCTTCTTTTATCTATTATACTGGCTTTTACTTTAAAGTTTATTTTATCAGAGATTAGTATTGCCACTACTGCTCATTGTGGATTGCAATTTGCATGGTATAACTTTTTCTAACCCTTTATTTTTAATCTGTTTTTGTTTTCGTGTGTAAGGTATATCTCTTGTAGACTGCATATTGAAGGCTTCTGTTTACTTATACATTCTTCCACTTTCTGTCTCTTGACTGTTGCATTTTGACATTCAGTGTAATTATCAATAAGTATGAATTAATTGTTGTCATTATATTATTTTTTTTGTGGTGTTGCTAATTTCTTTGTGTTCTGAGTTCACTTATTTTATGTGTGCTTTTCTTGTCTTTTTCTTCATAGTTTTAATGTTTCTATATTCTTGGATTTTCCTTTTCTTGATATGTTGTAAAGTATTCATTTTCTTTGAGGTTACCCTATATTTTATCAAGCTTTTCCTCCTTTTAAAATAGTCTGTTTTACCCCTGAAATCTAACTGACCTCCTCATAACAAATGGATCTCTGTGCCCATACTCTCCTCTTCTTTCTCATTGTGATTGTTTTGATCATAGACTGACCTTCCAGATGCTCTGAATTCATTCTTGTAGTTTTGTTTTGCTCTGGAATTTCCCATCTCTCAACTGAGTTCCAGGTGGTGTTACCACATATGTCATTCCCTGGTTGTTTCTTGTTCTTGTTGGTTCTTAATCTAAAGAACTCTTTTTGATAGGGATTAGACACAGGATAGTTTGGGTGCTAGGGAGGGGGCTATATACAAGTAGGGAGAGGGGAATGGAAGACCAAAGCAGATAGGAGAACAATTACACAGGTCTCAATGGGCTAAGTGAGAGAGAGGTAAATAATGATATATGCACAACCTGGGAACAACAGGATTCTGGGATACAGAGATCGAGCCATGGTTGGAATGTGGAAAAGGGGGGAATAATATTAAGATGCTTGGCTGTCTTTTGAATCTTGGTTTTCCTTGCATTATGTTATAAAATAGACACTGGTGGGGGAGAGAAAGGAATTGTGAAAAGCATCCATAGAAAGCTTGCAAGTCTGTCTTCTGCCTATAACTGATTGGAATACCTAAAATGGGGCTACAATGTGCCCAGTGAAGGAGGCTTCCTGCGGAGCCTCTTCAATATGTAAGACTATAGGTGGAAGACTGAACCACATCCAGATCTCCAGAGATGGGAAATTCCACTTGAAAGGACAAGCAGACCAACCTGGAGTGGCTAGAAGAACAGAAGATTCTTCTTGAAAGAAAGACCTACAGAAAAATTTTAAACAACATAGGAAGACCGACTGTTGCTACAAGAACAAGCAACTTGCTTGCCCAGGAAACATCAAGGCAAGTGGTCTGGTCCCGTCAGTGCAAACCCCCTTCCAAGACTAAGACTCAATGGGAATACACACTGTGATTGGTGACCACGCTCAACACCGATAAGGGGAAGTGAGGGAAAAACA
>NW_006408803.1:3450028-3460013 GCF_000296735.1 Chrysochloris asiatica
AGCAAGGGACCAATGAACAGCTACCAAAAGAGAAGAATGTCCACACCTTTATCTCAGCGGTTCTGCCAGGCATCTGTGGCTGCTCCGATCTTTCCCCCATGTGGTTTCACCCAAGATGGTGGCTCCTGGAGCAGCCGAGCATCCCAGCCTAGAAAGTAATGGCTTTCTTGCTTCTGCCACTAATTCCCCCAACTGTGAACTTTCCAAGCTTCTAATTGGAGGTTTATATGTGGTTCAGAGTTCTGGGACCATCCCCTGAGCCTGCTTGTTCGGGTATTCTGTGTTGTTGTTGGCGGAGCTCTCTGCTATACGTCCACCCAATCCGCCATCTTGTTTGTTCTAGCCTCTATCCTGGAATATTTTTATTTCATTGTTATATTTCATTGACCACTGTCCTAGTTAAATGATTCTTTTTATTTTTTTAAAATGTTTTATTGTGAATTATGTGATAGTTTACATGGGAGACCATTAGTTTTACATTCATCCTATAGTATATAATTTCATTGCCATGGCTACAATACCCTCCATGCATCATCAACCAACCAAACCCTACAAGCCTTCCCCCTGGTCGTCAGCACACTGTCCCTCTCCATCTTTGCGTCTAGAGTCCCCAGAAGTTCCCTTTTTCCATGTCATCATCTCTGCCTCCATCTCTGGCATCACTGCTTCTCTGGGTGGGCTCCCGCATTCTGTTCTTCTCCAATGATGATCCCAGGGACCTCCTCTCCTTGAGTGCAAAGTCAATCACTCCCCTCCTTTTGCTACAAAATGTCGATCTATACATTTCCAACCCTCACAGTCAATCCTGATTGCAATTACTCACTATTGTGCCACATGAGAGCCATCCCATCTCCTTTCATCAGTCCCACCCAGACAGATTGAATACTACTCAGTGGAGATTATGCCTTCCTCCGTGCCCTCTGGATTTAGGCTCCCTCTTGAAAGCTTGTAACCCAGTCACTTCTTGCCTTTGTAGCCCTCCCATTTTGGGTAGCCAATGTCCAAGTTGCCCATCCCTTTCTACCTTGTGTATCAAGGGGCTGGTAATGATCCTCGATGTAAAGATTTGTTCCCTCTTTTGAGCAACTGCATCCATAGATGTAGGTCAAGTTCATCAAATTGTATCAGATTATACTTTTTTCCCTCTTCTTTCCTCTTCTGGTTGAATTCTGATCATCCAGCCATTGAAGCCAGGTCACGTGGGTATTATCTGCAAGTGTGAGTGTTCTTGTGCATATGCCCTCACTTCTTATCTGCTAGATGCTTCATTCTCCACTCTAGTCCGTGGTAATTATGTCACTGATTCTGGGCCTAGGAGTCACAGGTCTTGCCACACTGCTGGCCAACCAGGTCTCCACCCGGGTTCACATGAGTCTATTGAATGTGGTAGGACTTAGCTTGCTGCTTCATTGCTGTTTTTACCTCACTTCCCCTTATCAGTGACCAATGAGGTCACCAATTAGAACACATGTCTGCTCTTGTATTCTCATTGAGTCTTAGTCTTGGAAGGGAGTTTGCCCCGAGTGGACTTGAGCACTTCCCTCGATGTCTCCTGGGCAAGCAACTTGCTTGTTCTTATAGTAGTCAGTTGGACTGCCATTATTATTTTGTGTTTTTCCTGTAGGTCTTTCTTTCAAGAAGTATCTTCTGTTCTTCTAGCCACTCCAGGTTGGTCTGCTTGTCCTTTCAAGTGGAAATTTCCCATCTTAGAAGATTCTTGATGGGGTTCAGGATTACCCCTATGGTCTTATGTAATGCAGAGTCTCCATAGGAAGTCTCCTTTACTGGGCACATTGTAGCCCCATTTTAGGTATTCCAATAAGTTATAGGCAGAAAATGTACTTACAAGCTTTCTATCGTGATATTTCTGGCTATTCCTTTCTTTCCCCATCAAGTGTCTATTTTATAATGGTATGCCAGGGAAATCAAGATTCAAAAGACAGCCAAACAATCTTAACATTGCTTCTCCTCTTTTGCCCATTCTGACCATGCCTCAATTCCTGTATTCTAGAGCCCTGTTGTTCCAAGGTTGTTTATATATCATTATTTAACTCTGTCTCACTTAGCCCATGCAAACCTGCTTAATTGTTCTACCATCTCCCTTCTTCTTCCATTCCCCTTCCCCTTATTGTGTATTTTACCCCTCCCCAGCATTCAAATTATCCTGTGTATATTCCCTTCCCTGTGCTCCACCTTCCTTTCCCTCCCCTCTCCCCACCCCCTACATCTTGGTAACCAGCAAAGAGCCACCCCCTCTTTAATATGGGTTCTTTTTCTTAGTTTTTTAAAGTAGTGGTCCTGTGCAGTCCTTCTCTTTTTGTGACTGTCTAATTTCACTTAACATAATGTCCTCAAGGTTCATCCATGTTATGCAGTAGCATGCAGCTTCCTTATTATTCTTCAAGTTAGCATAATAGTCCATTGTGTATATGTACCACAATTTGTTTATACATTGTTTATCTGGGCACTTAGGCTGTCTGCATCTTTTTGCTATTGTTAATAGTGCTGCTATGAACATTGGTGTGCATATATCTACTCATGTTATAACTCATGCTTCTTGTAGGTAAATATCAAGTAGAGGATTTACTGGATCATAAAGTATTTGTATTTCCAACCTTCTGAGGAAGTGCCATATTGCTTTCCAGAGAGATTGGAGCCGGTGAATGATTATTGATGGGCATTTTTGTTGTTGTTGTGTTTTTGTTTTGTTTTCAGGGTTTTATATATGTTTCTGCTTTACCTTATTGCCTTCATGGATTCTGCAGAGAGATCAAAGCTTAATTTTATTTGTTTGCCTTTGTAGGTAACACTTTTCATTTCCCAAACTGCTTTCTGGATTCGCTCCTGTTTCTGATTTTGGAGAATTTGTTTAGGGTATGTCTTGATGATTTCTTTTGAGGTTTATCCTTCCTGGACTTCATTCAACTTCTTGAATGTTTATCTTATCTTTAATGATGATAGGGAAGTTTTCTTCCAGCAGCTCTTAGACTGAAATTTTTGACTCTTTGGCTGTCATTCTTCCTTTTCTGGGACTCCAATCACCCATAGATTCTTCTTCAAGTTTTTACATGAATCTTAGACTTTCTTCAGATTTTTTTTTTTTTTTAATCTTTCTTCTACTTGCGCTTCTATTTTGGATGCATTTAGAGATTTGTCTTCAAGCTCACTGATTCTGTCTTCTATCCTTTTAGTTCTTCTCCTTTGCCTTTTCAGTGTATTGTCCATTTCTGATATTTTATTACTAATCATTTGTACCTCTTTTTTTTTTAATGTTTTGAGTTGTTTCCAGTGTTATTTCTATCTTATTTGATTGTTCCTGTAGCATTGTTCTGACTTCTTCCTATTTTCCTCAATCTTTCTGTGGAACATTTTGTTGTACTTCAGTATCATTTTCTTGAAGTCCTTATTAGGCAATTACAAATCCTGCACTCCTATCAGTAGAAATCTAGGTCTAACTCCAATTCATTTATATGAGCTATTCTGTCTTGTTTCTGGACATGAAAAGAAATTTTCTGTTGCTTTTTAGGCATTGTGATGCTGTTGTATTTTCAATAATTAGATGAATGTATTTTGGTGTATTCTTACACTCTCTGATTGCATCCTGGTAGATGTGATGAGGAGATGGGCTTCTCTTTTCACTTGTCTTACAATTCAGCTCAGATTGATTTAAGCAGATGTTGGTTATTTATGCAGTTCTGGTATATAGCATCTGATATTTGTTCTTGTTCAGATGGTGGGATTTTATAAGGTGCAATTATAGCTTGGCAGTCTGATTGCAATTGCTATCTCTCATTGGGTATGGCAAGGCAAGAAAAAGTTCCCCCACCTCCAAGATAAAAAGTGGACCAAGAAAACAGACTGCACACTAAAGTCCAAATTTTCCACAAAAAGAAAAAACAAAAAAACAAAAAAACACACAATACAACAGCAATAAAAGTAGCAAAATATGAGTAAGATTTTAATGTCCATTTTTTGGCTTTTGTCCTTCAAATTGCCTGATAAACTTCAAGAGGTTCCCGTTGCACCTTATGATGTAACTCAAGGATTTATTTTTGCCTTTTCCCCCTTTCTTGTCTCTCTCACCTCTCTTTAAGCCAATTCAGGTGATTATGCTAGTGAGAACCAGCTCAGTGCTGGGCAGATCCGTTTTGGAAGACATTCCCATTTTAAGCTGTTCCTGTTAACTCCTCCCTCTCCTTCAATTTTGTGCCCAGCAACCCTTGCTGTGGAGTCCTGGTGTGGCACCATGGGTTAATGCTCCAGACTGCAAATCCATTTGAATGCAATATCAGTGGTTCAAGCTTACCAGCTGCTCCTCGGAAACCCTATACAGGGTCGCTATGGGTCAGAACCAACTCTATGGCACTTAACACAAACAATAACAACAACCCTTGCTGTGGAGATCCATGCATATGCATAGTAGAATATTCTAGGGTAGGAAGGTGGAAGAGTGTCCACTTTCTCAGGTACCCTCTCTGGATCCCAGAATGGATATGGGCAGACAGTGGAAAATAAGAGAACAATAACAAAAAATGTTTGAACATTTATCTCTGATGATTCATCATCCCTGTGCAATAGGAATATTCTCTTGACCTTGTATCTGCATCTTCCCAATCAAAATCACTGCACCAAGACTCACTGGCCACCACAAATCAGAAAACACCTCCTTTTTGGCCTCTGCTTCAAACCCACTCTATGGTAAATTTTCAATCCTCCAGATTATCCCCTTATATGAAATTCAGAGTTCCTGGAGCATTCTTTGAACCTGTTTCATTTGATATCCCATGTCATTACGGGTAAAGGTCTGCATAGCCCTTCTCCCAAATCCGCCATATAACCCTGCCCTCAGCACTATATCTTACAAAGTTTTGCTGTTATTTATAAAGTTTCCAGGCTTATTACTCAGAAGTATACCACCCACTCCTTCTTCCTAGTCTATTTTTATCCTGAAAGCTCTGCTGAAACCTGTATTCCCTGGGTGACCTTGCTGATATTTGAAACACCAATGGCATAACTTTCTGCATCACAGCAACATGCAAGCCGCCACAGTGATACAGATTGACAGAAGTGTGAGGAATTGACACTGTGGCTACAACAACTGTCTCAAACATATGAATGATTGTGAGTACGAGGCATGACTGGGCAATGTTTTGTTCACTATAGGTCAATGGAATGAACTCAAGGCACCCTAACAACAGGAATAGATACACATATCATATAAAATTGTATTTCACTTGCTGTTGTTGTCAGATGCCATCGAGTCAGAACCAACTCATAGCGACCCCATGCACAGCAGAATGAAACAATATCCGATCCTGGGCCAACCTCACTACCGTCGCCACACTCGATGCCATCTACGATGCCACCTGGCTGATCCATCTCGTTGGAAGTCTTCCTCTTTTTCTCTGACCCTCCATCTTACGCAGCATGACATCCTTTTCCAGTGACTGTTCCCTCCTTAAAATATGTCCAGAGTATGAGAGATGAAGCTTAGCCATCCTGGCCTCCAAGGAACACTCTGGTTGTACTTCTTCCAGAACAGATCTATTGGTTCTTTTGGAAGTCCATGGCACTTTTAGTATTCTCCTCCAACACCACAACACAAAGGCATCAATTCTTCTACGATCTTCCCCATTCAACGTCCAGCTTTCGCATCCATATGAGAGTATTGAAAATACCATGGCTTGGGTCACGTATACCTTAGTCCTCAAGGTGATATCTTTGTTCTTCAACACTTTAAAAAGTTCCTGTGCAGCAGATTTGCCTTATGCAATACATTGTCCGATCTCTTGACTGCTGCTTCCAAGAATGTTGATAGTTGATCCAAGAAGAATGAAGTCCTTGACAACTTCAATCTTTTCTCCGTTGATAAGAATATTGTTTATTGGTCCAGTGGTTACTAGGTGGTAAATTTCATGAAGGCATGGAATTTTGTCTATTTAATGAAATACTAATTCATATTTCAAAAGCTATATAATTTCAAGCATTTAAGTTATTTTACTGTTTGTTTTTGTTAGGTGTTATTGAACTGGTTCTATCTCATAATTAACCTATGTACAACAGAAGGAAAAGCTGCTAGGTCGTGCATAATCCTCATGTATTTTCTATCCTGGAGTCTATTTTTACTGCCAAAGTCAATTTATCTTGCAGAAATTCTTATTTTTTTGCTTACCCTTTATTTTTTCTTAACTGTATTATGACAAATAATGAAATTTCTAACAAGTTAAAAAGGAAAAATAGCTAGCCATTTTATGAGCTCTTTTTTGTTGCTGTTGTTTGTCCTAATTGCATTTTCTGTCAAGACAGCTCATCTGCTTCCAGAGTCCTAATGTAGCACTGTAGGACAAGCTCTGAACCCCAAGGTTGGTTTGAACTGCAAGGTTCATGGTTCAAATCCACCAGCTTCTCCTCAGTAACCCAATATAGGGTTTCCATGTGTCAGAATCAACTCAATGGCACTTAACAACAGCAACAGAAACATCTGCTTTCAGGTAAGTAGGTGAGGGTGATCAGTCCATTCCTTTCTCTGCAATACAATATTTCATCTTTTTTTTAAAGTTTCTGCCATTTTGGGTTAAAACACCCTCACCACTTCTCCCTCTCATTTTTATTTAGTCATGGGAACATATTGCTTTTGTTTTCTTCACATCTAGAGTTCCAATCACTCCTTGGAAACACTATATAGGATCACTATGAGAGGGAACTGACCTAATGACATTTAACAACAGTAAAGCTAGCTTATTTACATTTCTTCTTCTGAAAATCAACAGAAAAAATCAACAGTAATAGTTCTTAATTATCTTACATAATCAGAATTTGAACGGAAAGAGAGACAAATTTTCATTGAGTAGACAATTCAAGATAATGCTTGACATTTTTCTTTCTTCCTTTCCTTTCCATAAAAAAAAAAAAAAAAAAAAAAAAAAAAAAAAAAATCACATTTCATAACAGGATGATGTTCGTCACACATTTGTTTCTCCTTCTCCAATAAGTTCTGAAATCCAAAGTAACAGGAAAATATCTGATTACATTTTATGTACTAATTATCTAGTACATTTAGAGATCATCTGAAGAACAGATTTGAAACATTAAACATTAAAGACAAAAGACCAGAAGAGTTGTGGGATGACTTCAAGAACAACATACATGAAGAAAGCAAAAAGTCATTTAACAAGACAAGAAAGAAAGAAAAGATCAAAATGTATGTCAGAAGAGACACTGAAACTTGCTCTCCAGCATAGAGATGCTAAAGCAAATGGAAGAAATGAGAAGGTACAAGAGATGAACAGCTAATTTCAAAGATCAGCTTGAGAAGATAAAGTCAAATATTACAACAAAATGTGCAAATATCTGGAATCAGAAAACCAAAAAGGAAGAACACACTCAGTATTTCTCAAGCTGGGAGAACTGAAGAAAAAATTCAAGACTTGACTTTCATTAGTGAAGAATTCTCTGGGCAAATTATTGAATGATGCAGAAAGCATCAAGAGAAAATGGAAGGAATACACAGAGTCACGGTGCCAAAAGGAAATGGTTAATGTTCAACCTTTTCAAGAGGTACCATATGATGGAGAGCCAATGATACTGAAGGAGGAAGTCCAAGGTACATTGAAGGAATTAGCAAAGAACAAGGCACCAGGGATTGATGGAATAAAAATTGAAATCTTTCAAGAAAGTGAGACGGCACAGGAGGCACTCACTCATCTCTGCCAAGAAATTTGGAAGACAACTATCTGGCCAACTGATTGGAAGAGACCATGTTTGTGCCCATTCCAAAGAGAGGTGACAAAATGTAATGTAGAAATCATTGGACAACATTTTTGATATACCATGCGAGTTAAGTTTTGCTAAAAGTAATACAGAAAGGGTTGCAATCATACATTGACAGAGAACTTCCAGAGGTTCAAGCCAGCTCCAGAAGAGGCCGTGGAATGAGGGATATCATTGCTGATATCTGATGGATCGTGGCTAAAAGCAGAGAATATCAGAAAGATATTTACCTGTACTTTATTGACTACACAAAGGCTTTTGATTGTGTGGATCATGACAAACTATGGACAACATTGCAAAGTATGAGTATTCCGGAACACTCAATTGTGCTCATGGGAAATCTGTACCCGGACCAAGAAGCAATTGTTCAAACAGAACATGGTAACACTGAATGGTTTAAAATTAAAAAGGTGTTCGATAAGGTTGTATTCTTTTACCATACTTATTCAACTTGTATGCTGAACAAATAATCTGAAAAGCTGGGTTCTATGAAGAAAACCATGGCATGAGGATTGGAGGAAGATTCATTAACAACCTGCAATATGCATATGATACAACCTTGCTTGCTGAAAGTGAAGACAACTTGAAACATTTACTGATGAAGATCAAAGTTCTTCAGTATGGATGACATCTCAATGTAAAGAAATCAAAAGTCCTCACCATTGGGCCAAGAAACAACATTTTATCAATGGAAGAAAAGATTGAAATTATCAAGGATTTCATTCTTCTTGGATTAACTATTAACACTCATGAAAGCAGAAGTTTAGAAATCAAAAGATGTATTGCATTAGGCAAATCTGCTGCACAAGAACTTTTTTAAGTGTTGAAGAGCAAAGATATCACTTTGAGGACTAAGGTGTGCCTTACCCAAGCCATGGTATTTTCAATAACCTCATATGCATGCAAAAACTGAACAGTGAATAAGGAAGACTGTAGAAGAATTGATGATTTTGAGGTATGGTTTTGGAGCAGAATATTGAAAGGGCCATGAGCTTCCAAAAGAACCAATAGATCCGTTTTGGAACAAGTGCAGCCAGAGTGCTCCTTAGAGGCCAAGATGGCCAAACTTCACCTCTCATACTTCAGACATATTGTCAGGAGGGACCCATCACTGGAGAAGGATATCATGTTTGGTAAGGTGGAGGGAGGGTTAAAGAAAAAAAGGAAGACCTTAAACGCGACGGATTGGCCATGTGGCAGCATTGATGGACCCAAGCGTGGCAACAGTAGTGAGGCTGGCCCAGGATAGGGCAGTGTTTTGTTCTGCTGTGCGTAAGGTCGCTATGAGTCAGTATTGACTCAATGGCACCTAACAACTACAACAACAATAACATCTAGTACATTGCAGACTCTTTCTATGTGTGCCTATATATCATAGGTTAAATGATATCAATAGAGAAAACAGGATATTTTAGGGTTTACTATTTACTTCTCCTTTTCTTTATTTTCTTCATCTTTCTCTTTCTCCTTTTTTCTCTTTTTCTTTTTCTCATCAGGTATTTTAAAGGAAAATTTATATCTGTTGCATCATCATCATTATCATTGTGATTATTAGGTATTGTTGCTATTGTTAATTTTTGTTATTGTTAGGTGCCATTAGTTGGTTTTGACCCATAGTGACCCTGTATAGAGTGTTCAAGGAGTGGATGATGAACATAAACTGTTAGGGTTTCTAAATGCAGGAACACCTATGAATTTTTATTTCAAATGTAAATAACACCAATATTCTTATTATGAAATGTTAGAAAGTAAAGGATATATTTTTGTGAAACCCATGGTTCCCTCATTCTCAGTGGATGAGCAAAAAGCTCATCAGTTTCCTTCAACTGTTTTTCCTCTTTTTCTTTCTTCTTATTTTTCTCATCATGTATTCAGTAAGCAGAATTGATTAAAGAGTTTCCTGGCCTTTTACCAAGATTAGTTGGCCTCCAGATAAAGACATTTCCTTGTGGTTCACCCAAACTCCAGTTATCTCCAGAGTGGTTTCTCATTTTCCAATATGCTGACTGTGGTATTATTGGCATGGGAACACTGAATGTTTTAAAATTGGGAAAGGTGTGCGACAAGGTTGTGTTCTTTTACCATACTTATTCAACCTGTATGCTGAGAAAATAATACGAGAAGCTGGATTCTATGAAGAAAAACATGGCATCAGGATTGGAGGAAGACTCGTTAACAACCTGCGATATGCAGATGATACAACCTTGCTTGCTGA
>NW_006408803.1:3460693-3462331 GCF_000296735.1 Chrysochloris asiatica
TTCATTCTGCTGTGCATGGGGTTGCTATGAGTCAGTTCTGACTCGATGGCACCTGACAACAACAACACCAACAACATGGGAATTTCAATAGGCAATTGAAGAGAAACCTAGGAGTTTAAAATTCTAGGACCAATGTTCTTTTCATTATTAAATGCTCTGCACTGCATAGTACTTTATGATTATTTGAAATTATAAATTAGTGTCCTAGTCACAAAGAAAGCATTGTGATTAGACTTCTGAAAGGATATATGTTATCATCACTGGGAACTGCAGGTTCTAAGGAGCACGGCCCTGGAGACAAGCAGATCTGAAGGGTTGAGTAATATCTTTGATATTGAACATGATACATAGTTTTACACAGGGAATTATGAATTCCATACAGAGCAATCAATCAAAAGAAGATGTAAACACAGATAGATAAGTTCAAGGCTGTGAAGATATAAACAGCCAGACTCAAGTGAACTTTCTTAGAGTGTGCAAGTAAGGGTGCTCCAAAAAATATAGAACATAGTACAATTCTGGATGTTAGTTACTTGGTAATAAGAGTAGAAAGATATAAACATAGGTCCTAGTGACTAAGGTTTAAATTTCAAAGCAAGACAAACAATAAATCATTCCTGTTGCTAAACAGCTACTGAGAAAAAGTTTCCTTCATTCTTCCATGCTTCTTTTTTTTTAATTACCTTTGCTCAAAAGGATAATCTGATATACAAGTTGACCCTACAAGCTCAGAAAAAAAAAAAAAAAAAACTGCTAGGGTAAAATGAATACAGAGTAGATAGCAGAAAATGAAGAGGTAACTCAGATTTTGATAGATATGGAATGTGTTTTGCCTATATATATATATTTTTTTTAAACTGAACAAACGCATTTATTACTTGTTGGCTGTGAATGCCAATAGATGAAATGTACGATTCTACCATTCTCTGGAGAATTACCCTTGGCTAATGGAAGCTGCCTTACTAGAAGATGTCTAAGTAATTAAGGAACCATTGGTCAAAAGGACTAAAAGTAGTCAAAGTCTGTCGGATACAAAATCCCAACCAGCAATCTACTTATTTTAAGATAGGAAAACATTGTCCACATGCCAGAGATTTCAGAAGAATAGGAAATTCCATTAAAGTTGCAAGTTTTATTTATTTTCTTGACCTGCCATACCCCTTTTTGTCTCTAAACAGATGTTTTTTTTTTCTGAGAGCACTCCATAAGTGCTTGTACCAAAACACCTGTGTCAGGTTCTGCCTCTTTAAAACTGACCTAAAGCACACCTCTACTGATGCTTATATATGATTTAAAAAATAATAATATATGGTGTGCTTTGAACTTAAAGAGGAATGATATAGCCTAATTTCACTAATTATTGCTGCATTAACTATTGTTGCTGTTAAGTGACATTGAGTCATTTATGGCTCATACTGACCCTGTATAGTAATTCCAAGGAGCAGCTGGTGGATTTGAATTGTCAACCCAGTAGCTCGTAGTCCAGAGCTGATCCCACAGCACCACACCAGGAGTCCTGTGCATGACCTAGAGCTAATCAAATTCTGTGAGCCTCAATTTCCTTGTCATTAACAAGGGAATAATAATATTTCACAAAGTTTTTGTGGGTTGTCAATAGTAATTATGTAAATAGTAATA
>NW_006408803.1:3463024-3467686 GCF_000296735.1 Chrysochloris asiatica
TTACAAAACTTCTACCTTTACAATTGTGACAATCGTGATTAGTCATGATAACAGTTATTCACTATTGAATCTTACCAATCTTATCCCCATCTCCTTTCACCAGACCCATCTAGACAAGATGATATCTATTCAGTAGGGACTCTTGCTTTCCCCAAACCGTCTTAAACTAAACTCCCTCTTGAAACCTTGTAAACCAGTCACTTCATGCCTTTATTGCCCCCTCATTTTAGATAGCCAATGTCTAAGTTGCCTGTTCCTATCTACCCTGTGTATAGAGTGGATAGCATTGAAACTTGATTTGAAGACTCTTTCCTTCTCTGTTGGTATTTAGAGTAACTACCGCTCTGAGTATAGGTCAATTTCATCATGAAGATGTATCTCTGTCACTGTAGCTGTTCCAGTCTGCTTGTCCTTTCTAGTGGGAATGTCTCACCTCACAAGATTGTGGATGGGACTCAGGATTCCACCACATGAGGCCTATTTCACTGGGCAAGTTATAGAAGCCCTTTTAGGTATTCCAATCAGTTATAGGCTGAAGACGGGCTTACAAGTTTTCTTTAATCATGTTTCCCAACATTCCTTTCTATCACACTAAGTGTCTATTTTACAATAGTAGGCAAGGGAAACTAATATACATAAGGCAGTCAAGGATTTCCCCTCTTCAAGCTATACCTAGATCCCTGTATCCCAGAGCCCTGTTGTTCCAAGGTTGAGTATGCATCACTATTTACTCTGTCCCACCAGGCCATGCAAACCTGTCTTAGTGTTCCCCTATCTATCTTGTTCTTCTGCCTCCTCCCCTCTTCTTGTATTGCCTTCCCCAACACCCAAAATAAACCCCCCACCACAACCCCATTGTAGTTACCTTATATTCCATTAGTTCTTCCCTCCATTTAAGACAGTCTATTTTATCCAGTAATCTACCTGAGGTTCCCACCACCTGGATCTCTCTGCTTACCTTTTTTCACATTGTAATTGTTTTGATCATAGACTGACCTCCCAGATCCTCTGTTCTTATAATTTTATTCTGTTCTTGACTCTTTCATTTGTGGACTGAGTTCAGGTTGATGCTGCCATGTACGTCATTCTGTAGTTGTTATGTGTTCTTGTTGGTTCTCAGTCCACAGAACTTCCTTTAGGATGTTTTTCATAGTGGGGTTGGCTTTGGCAAAATCCCTTAGCTTCTGCTTATTCTGGAATGTTTTGATTACACCATCATATTTGATTGACAGCTTTGCTGGGTAGAGGATTCTTGAGTGGCAGTTTTTTTCTTTCAGGGTTTTATATATCTCTCCCATTGCCTTCTTGCCTGCATGGTTTCTGTTGAGAAATCTGAGCTTAATTGGATTTGCTTGCCTTTGTATGTTATATTTCTCTTTTCCCTAGCTGCTTTCAAGATGCTGTCTTTATCTTTAATTTTGGAGAGCTGGATCATTATATGTCTTTTAGGGTCTATCTATCCTGGGGTTCATTGAGCTTCTTGAATACTTATCTTTTCACTTTTCATTATGTTAAGAAAATTTTCGTCCAGAAGCTTTTCAACAATCTCCTCTGTGGACTTTTGTGATTGTTCCTGTTCTGGAATGCCAATAATTCTTATGTTATTCTTCTTCATGTTATCCAACATGAATCTTAGGCCTTCTTCTGATTTTTTTAAATTTTTTATCCTTTTTGTATTTGTTCTTCTATCTTAGTAGTGTTGAAAGATTTATCTTCTAGCTCACTAGTTCTAGCTTCTATCTCTTAAATTCTATTCATTTGCCCTTTCAATGTATTGTCCATTTCTAATATTCTATTATTGATTGTTTGGACCTCTTTCTTTAGGTTTTGAATTGTTTCCAATGCTCTATCTATCTTATTTGATTGTTTCTGTAGCACTTTCCTGACTTCTTCCTTATTTTTCTCAACTGCATTGTATAGTGTTTTGACACCTTTTATAATCATTTTTAGGAATTCCTTCTCAGGCATTTCCAAAGCCTGCCCATCTCTTAGTATGGAGTGTAGGTCTCCTTCCAGCTCATTTGCCTCAGGCACTTTATCTCATTTCTGAACATGTGTAGATATGGTTGGTCATCTGCTTCTGTTTTTTGGGCATCTTCAGGGGTTGTCTGTGGACTTAATACTTAGATAGGTATGTATTTTGGTATTTTTTATGCTTTCTGAATGTCTCCAGGTAGATGTGATCGGGAAATGGGCTTCCCTTTTCACTCTTCTTCCAGAGAAGTTTCAAGATACCACTGTAGGTTGTTTTGACATAACTTAGGATTTAATTTTCGGCCTATTTCCTCTTTTGTTTCCTTGCCCTGCTCCACAATTCCTGGTCAGGCCTGATCTCTAGTTGGAAACAGTTCAGGGCTGGCTGTGGCTGTTTGGTTTTAATTGGAAACTGTCTCTTTAAATTTTGAGGAGATCTGTGTGCATACGTAGTAGAACCCTCAGAGGGTGGGTCTGGGGTGCCCACTAGCTCAGGCACCCCTATAGTAACTAGAATGGAGGTGCACAAGGAACCAATGAACAGCTACCAAAAGATAAGAATTTCCACACCTTTATCTCAGTGGTTCTGCCAGGTGTCTGTGGCCGCTCCGTTCCTTCCCCTGCTTGGTCTCACCCAAGATGGTGGCTCCTGGAGCAGCCAAACTTCCCGGAATAGAAAGCAATAGATTTCTTGCTTCTCCCACAAATTCCCCCACCTGTGAGCCTTCCAGCCTTCTAAATATTCCCTTATATGTGGTTCAGAGTTCTGCGACCATCCCCTGAGCCTGCTTGGTCGGTATTCTGTGTTGTTGTTGGCGGAGCGCCTTTACTGCACTTCCACCGATCCACCATCTTGTTTGTTCTCCCTCATTTGATTTTTGATTGCTGCTTCCATGAGTGTTGATAATGGATCTGAGCAAACTGAAATCTTTGACAACTTCAATGTTTTTTCCATTTATCTTGTTGTTACTTGTTGGACCACTGGTGAGGATTTTTGTTTTACTTTTGGTAAGGTGCAACCCATAATAAAGGCTGTGGTCTTTGACTTTTATCAGTAAGTATTTTAAGTCCTCTTCACTTTCAGCAAGTAAGGGTGAATATCTACATATCACAGGTTGTTAATGAATCTTCTTCCTATCTTGATGACATATCTTTCTTCATATAATCCAAATCCTCAGATTATTTGCTCAGCGTTTAATATGAATAACGATGGTGAAAGAATATGACCCTCACGCACATCTTTCCTAATTTTAAAGAATTCAGTGTCCTTTCATTCTTCTCGAACTGTCTGATGGTCTATCTATGTACACGTTCCTAATAAGCACAATTAAGTGATCCGGAAAACTCATTTTCCACAATGCTGTCCATACTTTGTCATGATCCACACAATTAAAAACCTTTGAATAGTCAATAACACACAGGTAAACAACTTTTGTGTATTCTCTGCTTTCAGTCAAAATCCATTTGATGTCAGCATCGATATCCTTCATTCCACATCCTCTTCTGAATCTGACTTGAACCTTTTGAAGTTCTCTGTCAATGTATAGTTGCAGTCATTTAAAAATTATCTTTAACAAAATTTTACTTGAATGGGAAATTAACAATATTGTCAGATCATTTTTACATTCCTGTGGGTCACCTCTCTTTGGAATGGTAGCAAATATGGATCTCTTCCAGTCCATTGGCCAGGCAGTTGTCTTCCAAATTTCTTGGCATAGATGAGTGAGTGCCTCCAGTGCTTCACCAGTTCGTTGAAAGATTTCAGTTTGTATCCAGTCAATTCCCTGAGTCTTGTTGTTTGCCAATGTCTTCAATGTACCTTGGACTTCTTCCTTCATTATCATTGAATTTTGATCATATGCTACCTCTTCAAATGGTTGAACATTAACCATTTTTTTGGTACAGTGACTCTATATATACATGGTTGTGGGAGGCTATATTCTAGATTCTTGTTTTTATTATAAAATAATTAATTTCAAATAATTGTGGACTAATGGGATTTTATTTGATATTTCATTATATAAAAGAAGGATGAGAAGTCATAAAAGAAGAATCTGAAAAGATACAGTATTGGTAATCTATTTATTGGGGTGTGTAGTCTCAATATTGTACTGTGAACCATAAGGCAGGCAGTTCAAACCCAGCAGACACTCCTCAGAAACCTTATGCAGGGTTGCTATAGTTGGAACCAACTTGACAGCACTTAACAACACCAACAATTATTATGTAGGATTACTACGATGGTAACTTAAATTTTAGATATTTGTGTCCACTCAAATATGCCCCGGAAGAAAGTAATCTAATTAGGAAAAATTTATTAGTCATAGAAATTTCATAGATCATAGTTCTACTCTAACACATGGGCTTATATGAATTCGAATAGACTTGAGCATAACTGGTTTTGCATTGCTGTGTAGCAGATTACTCCAAAATTTATTTAACAAATAATATTTAACAAATCTTATCACTGTGAGTCAGAAATTCAGTTGTAGCATGGAAAAAGTCTCTGACAAATTATTGAATGATGCAGAAAGCATTAAGAGAAGATGGAAGGAATACACAGAGTTACTATACCAAAAGGAAATGGTTAATGTTCAACCATTTCAAGAGGTAGCATATGATCAAGAGCCAATGATACTCAGGAAAGAAGTCCAAGGTGCATTGAAGGAATTGGCAAAGAACAAGGCA
>NW_006408803.1:3467786-3476096 GCF_000296735.1 Chrysochloris asiatica
CTTCATTAAGTCTCTTCTAGTTGGTAGGCATATCTTAGATTTTAGGGGGTAGCAAAGAACAAAAATAGACAAAAGCAACTATTTTTTATGAAATATTAACTAGAGACAGTAAGTACTCAAAATAAGAAAATATACAGGGTTTTTGCTAAATATTATGACTATTTAACACCGGAAATGGGTATAATAAAGTGGTTTCAACCCTTACAACTCTGAATTTTTATATTTTAGAATATTGAGACTTGGGGAAGCTAATTTACTTAGTAAGAAACATTAATCAGAGTCCTGGTGTGGCACTGGACAGAAAGGTCAGCTTGAATAACAGGACTGATGGTTCAAACTCACCAGCCAATCTTTGGAAACACAATATAGGGTCACTGTGAGTTGGAACCGACTCTATGGTAACTATCAACAACAAACATTTAAATAGTAAAAAAGAGAATGCTGATGTATCCTAATTAATGGATAATTTATACAGTCTCACAGATAATGATAAATATGATCTATAATGACATCTATAATAATAATAATAATATTGGATAACTGTACATGTGACTATGCCTCATACTGGATCTCCAACCAATTGATATTAGAAAACAATTCTAGTTTATCCTTAGAATTTCTTGTTCTGGATTGAGTGACAGATCCTGGTTAATGTGTTGACCTGACAGCTTCCAGAAACAGGACGTTGAAATCCAGAAATTAATGAGTACAACTTCTGCCTAGGATTAAAAGGCATACAAAGGATGTTTGAGGAGGGGATAGGAATAAAGAAAAGAAGAAAATAAGTGCAGCATTCATGTTGCTATTTTACATTAAGAAAATAACAGTCATCTCAGTTTTGTTTCTTAGAGAGAATGGTATAAAGGAAGTGAATGAGTGTGCATGAATGCAATACCTCTGCTTGAACACCACCAGAAGTGGAATCAGAGGGAGGGGGATCTGGTTATAAATATAATCATGCTGTTTGTCTATTTCTAAATCTTGGGCACAACTAATCCAAATGAAATCTATCTTTCACCCATAGGTGAATTGGAATACATAAAGCACCAATTATAAAATAATAAATATTGTTGTTGTTAAATGCCATCCAGTCAGTTCCCACTCATAGAACTTCTGTATAGGGCTTCTGAGGAGCAGCTGGTGAATTTGAACCGCAGCCCTTACAGTTCAAACTAACCTTGCAGCCCAGCTCACTATCCCACAGTACCAGATAGGTACTGGCCTGTTTGCTAACTGTAAGGATGCCAGTTTAAACCCACCAGACACTCTTGGGAACCCTATACAGGGTTGCTATGAATTGGAACCCACTTGACAGTACACACTAACAGGATAAGTACTGGGCTGCTAACTGCCAGGTTGGTGATTCAAACCCACCAACCTCTCCTGAGAAATTCTATACAGGGCTGCTACAGGTAGAAACTGACTCAATGGCACTTAACAATTGATTAATTGATTATGGAAATTTAGAAACTTTCAGTACAAATGAGTAATCTTTTGTGGGAGAAAGCAGAACTCTTTCTGCTTCCGTAAAGATTTAAAGCCTCTGAAACCTTGTGAAGGGTCGCTATGAGTCGGAATGGACCCATGGCTGTGGATAGAAGTCTTTATACTCAAGCTTTGACATAAATGAAAGCTTGAGTGCCCTATTATCTTGCAGATGCACCCTTCCCCATTTTTTTTTTTTTTAATCCTCACAAAATACTTGAGGAATTATTAACCTTAGTTTGCAGATGGGAAAACTGAATCTCAGAAAGATTAAGCACTTTGTTTATGGCTTAGTTTTTAGGCAGTAGAGTCAGTGTTTGATGTCTGATTAAAACAAAAACTTCTTATTCTGTATCCATATGCTTCTGGTTAATAAAAATTATGTTTTAAAATGATTTTACACATAAAATTACCTAGTAAAATTCCCTGGGCAGTACAAAGATTTACGCTCAGCTACTAAGCTCACAGACACACTAGGTTAAATATGGATGCAAGTATCTTTATTGCAAGATTTTTCACAATGTTTAATATATGAGGTGGACAACAGGAAAGACGGATCATAATTCCCAGTAAACCCACTGCTTACTTATCAACTATCTCTTTATTCAACATTTTGCATTTATGACATTAATACATATTTTACTCTTTTGTGCATTAATGGCTTACATCTGGAGTAGTGAGTACTGAAGTGCTAGGCAAGAGTAACGCTGGATGTAATGGTATCAAATTGTCTAGGCCATGATTCTCAGTGGTTTAGTAACAATGTAATGATGCAATTTGGCAGTTATGTGATGATGTAGTCATCCTTCATTTTCACACAATGCACATCTTCTCATAATGAACTGGTCTTGGAATCTAACCATGCTGAGAAGTGAGGAGTATGTATATTTCCCCAGATAATTTCAAGCAAAAATACATTTTTCAGAGAGCATCTTGTGGGATGAAAGTTACTAAGAATAGACTTGGGAAATACTATTTACCACTTACTTTAGGTTGACACAGAAATAGCAGTCACTTTCCTTTCAGGATACAGTTTATATGTATTCAGCAGGAGGCCAAGAGTTGCAAAACATCAAAATGGTGGCCCATATATAGAGGCCCAAGTGGATTGTAGACAATTTTTGAGTAAGGCAAAATTTTAGCTAGAGTATACAGATTCACAGCAATAGTGTTATGGATCCAGTTGTATTTTCATAAAAGATATATCAAAGTCCTAACCCATTATACCTGTGAATGTGCCCCTATTTGAAAACAGGACTTTTCTTTTGCTATGTTAATTAAATTACAATGAAGTAGGGTGGATCTTAAACCTAATTACTTCTTAATTGTGTCTTTTGTCCTGGTGTGGTGCTATAGGCTAATGCATAGGACCACAATGTCAGTTTGAACCATCAGGTCAGTGGTTCAAGCTCACAAGTCACTCCTCAGAAACCCTATACAAGGTTAAAACTGATCCCATGACACTGAACAACAAGAATATCAGCAGAACATGGAAAGAGAAGACACCATGTGAGGATAGAGGCAGATGCATCTATAAGCAAAAAACCAGAAAGCTAATGACTGCCATCAACTACAAGAAACTAACTGAAACAAGGAATAAATTACACCTGGTGTGGTGATGTGGGAGAAAGCACTGGACCCCAATGTTGGTTTGAACCACAAGATTTAAAGCCACTCCTTGGAAATTATACAATCCTATACAGGATTGTTATGAGTCAGAACTGACTCAACGGCAGACACAGAGGAGGATAAGCACTAGACCAAAAGCTTGGTTTGAACTGAAATATTGATGTTTCAAACTCACAAGCCACCCCCCAGAAACCTTATACAGAGTTGCTATGCATTGGAACTAACTCAATGGACCTTAACAGCAATTTAACAGAGATACAGAGAAAAGTGTAGACCTCCCAGGAATCTGAATTCAGATTTCTAAACTCCAAACTGTGGAGTAATACATTTAAAGCCATTTAATCATGATACCTTTTGTTGTGTGACTAAGTAACTAAGACAAATAACTTTGCTGTTTTTGTTGTTATTAAATTCCCTTGAGTCAGTTCCAACTCATAGCGACCTTGTAAAGGGTTTCCAAGGAGCAGCTGATGAGTTTGAACCACTGGCCTTGAAGTTCAAACCAACCTAACTCAGCAAAATTATATGGATTATTCAGCAACTATCTATTGATATAGGCACTTTAACTTAGATTTCTCCCTTTATCTCAGAGTCTGAGATCAACACTTGTTCTAGAACCTTTGTTGGGTTAACTATTAGTGAGAATTATGTAGGTTGAACAGTTAAAAAAAGAACACAAAGGCAGAGAAATGGTTACAATTATTATTAATTAAAGATGGGAAGATGAATGACAAAATATATTGAACAGATTAAATTAAAAGAGAGAAAATCAACTAGAAGGTCATTTTTGTTTTTTTGTTTTTTTACTTCAGGGAAACATTATGCTATTTAATGAACTCCTCTTCCTGTCCCCCATAGTATTATACTCAGAAACTTCTGGTATGCTACCCCTAAACCTGCAAACCAAAACTATTTTAAAATACTCTGGAAACCTGTCTTAAAGGAAGATAAGAGTTAGCAGTTGAGATGTGGATCCACATTATGAATATGTAGAAGAGCTACAGGGGAAGCTTGGAACTCTGTAGAATCAAGATTCTAATGCTAGACTGGCCACCAACTGTAGAACTCTGGACATGGTTTCCCCTTTTGCACTAACAGTTTTGAACTAAATAATCTGTAAGAATCTTTCTACCTCTAATATTTGGTAGTTTGTTAATCTACATGATTTGATTTGTGGTACATGTATCATAGGCCTGTCTGCCATTTAAAAAAAGAAAAGAAAAGAAAAATTTAAAAGATAGATTTCCTAATAAGACAGCAATTTTTTAGATTAAGTCATTTCTTCTTAGTGCTATTATGCTAAGGTGACAATATTCCCAGAAGAGTCATACATTAATCAAGTAAATCATGAATCATATGTTAATATCTAAGCAACAATTCATTTCTCAGATAATTTTACAGTAGCAGGAGTTGTCCAGAGAACTGTGTATGGAGTAAGAAGGATAGGAAAAGTTGAGAGAAAGGGGTGATGCTTAGAATAGACCAGTGTGGACAGAGCATCACAGCAAAATTCAGTAATCACCTGGCTTCCTTAGTAAAGAGAGAATAAAAGAATTATAAAAATTTTTAAATATCAATTTTTGCTCCTACTAAAATTCAATTAAAAACCATAGTTAATCAGAGAAAATGTTCTAGGTGAATTGAGAAGTCTGTAATTTAACTATGTAGATGTCTTTAGATAATAGTTGATAAAATATTTTACAAATATCCAGACAATGTGAGAATTCTAATTTATAAGTCAGAAGATTACTAAACTCAGTACTTGCATCTTTTAGCAAAAGGAGTTTCAGAATTTGGGAGAAATATAGGACATCTCTTTAATAGAAAAATTCTGATAATCTTAGTTGAAATATGTGAGTATTCTTGTTGATAATATCCAAGACAAAATATGTAATAGGATATAGTCAAAAGATTATAGGATTTAGATTTTGCTAAACCCAGGTTTGAATACTGGCCCTGTTTACTAACTGTGTATATTGAGTAAGATAGTTTTTCCCTCAAAGCCTGGGAATTCTGTGGGGCAGAATGAACTGATGAGGCACTCAACAAATGTGGCTTATTCAGAGTGTAGTTAAAGTAGCTATTTATCCTCTTATCCAGCAGTAATTTTTTCTTCCAATTTTATGGAACATTTTATTTTCTTAATACAGGAATTATTTATAAAAACTTTATTTAGGAAAAGTTATGGGAATGAGGATTTTAAAAAACAGTATGAAATTCTATCAGGACTGACTGTGAGCGCTAGAAATGTAAAGGTAGAGGTTCTGTAGCAAAAGGAGGGGAGTGGTTGACTCTGCAGTCCAGGAGCAGAGGTCCCTGGGATCATCAAGGGAGAAGAGCAGAGTAAGGGACCCTACCCAGTGAAGCGGTGACGCTAGCGATGGAGGCAGAGACGATGACGCCGAGAGATGGAGTGGCTGTGGACTCTAGACCCAGAGAGGGAGAGGGGCTGTGGGCTGACAACCCAGGGGCAGGCTTACCGGATATACCCATGATGGTGCATGGAGGGGATTGTAATGATGGCATTGTAACGATATATGACAGGGTGAATGTAAAGCTAATGTTCTCCCATGTAAACTATCACATAATTCACAATAAGACATTTTTTTAAATAGAACGAATGTGATATCAATGTCATATTCTGATACAGGATGACTTTTCCTTTTCCCTCATGGTATTTGCTCTATGGTCAGAAAGATTTACCATGAATTATTATTATTATTATTATTATTACTAATAAAATCCTTCAAGGAGCTCTGTTAGCGTAGTGGTTACGAATCGGGCTGCGAACCTGAAGGTCAGCAGTTCGAAACTACCAGCAGCTCCGCGGGAGAAAGATGAGGCTTTCTACTCCCGTAAAGATTTACACCCTCGGAAACCTTGTACAGGGTCGCTATGGGTCAGAACCGACTTGACATCACTTAACAACAACAACAATAAAATCCTTTATTATCTGAGAAAATTTTTTTCCTAGTCTAATGACTGGAGCCCTGATGTGGCGCTGTGGGTTAATGTGCCAGACTGTAAAGCCGTTTGAACTCCAAGGTCATCAGTTCAAGCTCACCAGCTGTTCCTCGGAAACCCTATACAGGGTCGTTATGGGTCAGAACTGACTTGACGGCACTTAATAACAACAACAATGAATGATTATTATTTTCCAGTAAAATTTTTACAACTATACTGTAGTAAAACAGAAAGTTATACTTAATTCACATTGTTCTGACCAAGATTATCTTTTTTCTGAGGTAAGTATAATGTTATGGATTGTTGTTGTTGTTAGGTGCCATCCAGTCGGTACTGACCCGTAGCGACCTTATGCACAGCAGAAGGAAACACTGCCTGATCCTGGGCCAACCTCACTACTGTTGCCATACTTGAGTCCAGTGATGCTGCCACTTGGCCAATCCATCTCATTGGGAGTCTGCCTCTTTTCTCTGCCTTTTGCCTTACCAAACATGATATTCTTCTCCAGTGACTGGTCCCTCCTGACAATGCTAATATCATAGTTGGGGAATGTGGTGAATCTATCAGATAAGCACAGGAATGCGAACCACAATGTCAGCGATTCAAGCTCACTAGTTATTCCTTGGGAGAAAGATGAGATGACATTGTTGTTGTTGTTAAGTACCATGGAGTCAGTTCCGACTCATAGTGACCCTACACAGGGTTTCCGATGCTGTAAATCTTTACGGGAGCAGACCACCTTATGGGAACAGATTACATTAGAAGGTCCAAAACAGAGTGTGAGAAGATGTGCAACAAAACTCAAAAAAAAAAAATAAATAAATAAAATAAATAAATAAAAAGACCAGTCTAGGAATGATTAGTGGGTTTGAACTTTAGTTTGCAGTACAGTGCTTATCCTACAATGCCACTCCAGGGTTCCAGTATATATGTTGTTATTGTTGTTGTTAAGTGCTGATGAGTTAGTTCTGACTCATGGCAACCCTATATAGGGTTTTCAAGGAGAAGCTGGTGGATTTGAACCACTGACATTTTTGTTAGTAATCCAATGCTTATCCTATAGTGCCACTCTAGGAATCTGGTATATATGGTTGTTATTGCTGTTGTTAGGTGTCATCAAGTTGATACTGACTCATAGAGATCCTATGAAGAACAGAACAAAACACTGCCAGTCTTGGGCCAACTTCAAAATCGTTGCTATGCCTAAACCCATCGCTGACTCCACTGTGCCAAATCATCTCATTGGGGGTTCTTCCTCTTTTTCTCTGGCCCTCCATTTTACCAAACATGATATCCTTCTCCAGGGACTCGTCCCTCCTGACAATATGTCCAAAGTATGAGAGATGAAATCTGGCCATCCTGGCTTCCATGGAGAATTCCAAGTACAGCATTCTGGCTGTATTTCTTCCAACACAGATCTATTTGTTTTTTTGGCAGTCCATGGTACTTTCAATATTCTCTTACAACACCATAACTCTAATGAATCCATTCTTCTATGGTCTTCCTTATTCACTGGCCAACTTTCATACATATATGAGGTTATTAAAAATACCATGGCTTGCTTCAGGTGCACCTAAGACCTCACATTGATATCTTTGTTCTTGAACACTTTGAAGAGGTCTTGTGCAGCAGATTTGCCCAATGCAATACATAATACATCATTTGATATCTTTTTTTTTTTAAGGGTTTTATTGTGGATCGAGTGAAAGTTTACAGGGCATATCATCAGTTTCACATTCAACCATTCATATAACTTATTTCATAACATTGATTATAATCCCCTCCATACACCATGAGTTAAAATAATTTCTCTCTATCCACTTTGTTGTTGTTGTCAGGTGCCATCGAGTAGGAAGTGACTCATAGTGACCCTATGCAGAGCAAAACAAAACAATGTCCGATCCTGGGCCAACCTTATTACCACTGCCACACTAGATGCCATCAATGATGCCACCTGGCAGATCCATCTCGTTGAAAATCTTCCTCTTTTTCTCTGACCCTCCATCTTACCAAGCATGACATCCTTTTCGAGTGACTGTTCCCTCCTGACAATATGTCCAAAGTATGAGAGACGAAGCTTAGCCATCCTGGCCTCCAGAAACACTCTGGCTGCACTTCTTCCAAAACAGATCTATTGGTTCTTTTGGCATTCCATGGCACTTTTAGGATTCTCCTCCAACACCACAATTCAAAGGCATCAATTCTTCTATGATCTTCCTTATTCACTGTCCA
>NW_006408803.1:3481771-3497621 GCF_000296735.1 Chrysochloris asiatica
AAAGAAGTCCAAGGTGCATTGAAGGAATTGGCAAAGAACAAGGCACCAGGAATTGATGGAATAAAAATTGAAATCTTTCAAGAAAGTGAGGTGGCATGGGAGGCACTCACTCATCTCTGCCAAGAAATTTGGAAGACAACTATCTGGCTGACTGAATGGAAGAGATCCATATTTGTGCCCATTCCAAAGAAAGGAGACCCAACAGAATGCAGAAATCATCGGACAATCTCTTTGATATCTCAAGTGAGTAAAGTTTTGCTAAAGGAAATACAGAAATGGCTACAATCATCCATTGACAGAGAACTTCCAGAGGTTCAAGTTGGATTCAGAAGAGGGTGTGGAATGAGGGATATCATTGTTGATGTCCGATGGATCTTGGCTGAAAGTAGAGAATATCAGAAAGATGCTTACCTGTGCTTTATTAACTATGCAAAGGTTTTCGATTGTGTGGATCGTGACAAGCTATGGACAACACTGCAAAGTATGAGTATTCTGGAACACTTAATAATACTCATGAGGAATCTATACCTGGACCAAGAAGCAGTTGTTCAAACAGAACATGGGAACACTGAATTATTTAAAATTAAGAAATGTGTGTGACAAGGTTGTATTCTTTCACCATACTCATTCAACCTGTATGCTGAGAAAATAATCTGAGAAGCTGGGTTCTATGAAGAAAAATGTGGCATCAGGAATGGAGGAAGACTCATTAACATCCGGTGATATGCAGATGATACAACCTTGCTTGCTGAAAGTGAAGAGAACTTAAAACATTTACTGATGAAGATCAAAGCACACAGCCTTCGATATGGATTACATTTCAATGTCATGAAAACAAAAATCCTCACCACTGGACCAATAAACAACGTTCATATCAATGGAGAAAAGATTAATTAAAGTTGTCAAGGATTTCATTCTTCTTGGATCGACTATCAACACTCATGGAAGCAGCAGTCAAGAGATCAGATGACATATTGCATTAGGCAAATCTGTTACACAGGAACTTTTTAAAATGTTGAAGAGCAAAGATGTCAACTTGAGGACTAAGGTGCACCTGACCCAAGCCATGGTATTGTCAATAACCTCATATTCATGTAAAAGCTGGACAGTGAATAAGGGAGACAGTAGAAGAATTGATGCCTTTGAATTATGGTGTTGGAGGAGAGTACTAAGAGTGCCATGGGGTGCCAAAAGAACCAATAGATCTGTTTTGGAAGAAATGCAGCCAGAGTGCTCCTTAGAGGCCAAGATAGCTGAACTTCGTCTCTCATAGTTTGGACATATTATCAGGATGGAACAGTTGCTGGAGAAGGAAATCATGTTTGGTAAAATGGAGGGTCAGAGAAAAAAAGGAAGACTCCCAACAAGATGGATTGGCGAAGTGGCAGCATCGATGGGCTCAAGTGTGGCAACAGTAGTGAGGTTGGCCGAAGATCGGACATTGTTTTGTTCTGCTGTGCATAAAGTAGCTATGAGTCAGTGCCGACTCAATGGCACCTAACAACAACAACATAGTTGGGTGGTTCTGGATCTGAGTCTCACAAAAAGTTGCAATCAGTGGCTCACTCAGGACTTATATGTAAGGGTATCCTCTTCCAAGCTTACTCAACTGGTTGTTAGCATATCTCAGGTCCTCACTTGCTGCTGGCCAGAGATACTGTTACTTTCCTTATGGGCATCTCCATAAGACAACTGTCTTCCACCACAATGTTTATTCCAATACAAAAACCCCAAGGTGGAACCAATTTTTTTTTTTTTTTTTTTTAATGACTGGTCTTTAAATTGTGCGACTGGGGAAGAGCTGCCTCCTCAAAGTAGAGTTGGCCGTGATGATGCGAATGGAGTAAAGCCTGTGGGAGTAAAGCCAGGGATCTTAATTTGCTGATGGGGCACAACTCAAAATGAAGAGAAGCAGCCGTAAAAATCCACTGAAACTCGAAACATGGAATGTACCAAGTATGAATCTGGGAAAATTGAAAGTTGTCAACAATGAAAAGGAGTGCATGAACAGCAATATCTTAGCCATTAGTGAGCTGAAATGAACTGATATTGGCCATTTTGAATCTGAAAACCACATGGTTTACTATGCCGGGAATGACAAGTTAAAGAGGAATGGAGTTGCATTCACTGCCAAAAATAACATATCCAGATCAGTCATAAGGTACAATGCTGTCTGTGATAGGATAATATCCATGCACCAAAACTGAAGACAAGTTAATACCACTATTATTCAAATTTATGCACCAACCACTAAAGCCAGTGAGGATGAAATAGAAGAATTCTACCAACGTCTTCGGTCTGAAATTGGTCAAACATGCAACCAACATGTATTGATCATTACTAGTGATTGGAATGCAAAGGTTGGGAGCAAAGAGGAAGGTTAAGTATTTGGAAAACATGACCTTGGTGATAGAATTATAATGGCGAATGCATGATAGAATTCTTTAAAATCAATGATTTGTTCATTTCAAATACCTTCTTTATACAGCGTAAGAGATGACTATACACATAGACCTCACCAGAAGGAATACATAGATATCAAATTGACTACATCTACGGAAAGAGATGAAGGAAAAGCTATCATCAGTGAAAACAAGGACAGAGGCAGACTGTGGAACAGACCATCAATTGCTCTTATGCAAACTCAAACTGAAGCTGAAGAAAATGAAAACAAGTCCATGAGAGCCTAAATATGACCTTGAATATATCCCACCCGAATTTAGAGATCATTTGAAGAACAGATTTGATACATTAAACACTAAAGACCGAAGACCAGAAGAGTTGTGGGATGACATCAAGAACATCATACATGAAGAAAGCAAAAAGGTCATTAAGTCAAGAAAGAAGTAAAAGGTCAAAATGGATGTCAGAAGAAATACTGAAACTTGCTCTCTAGCGTAGAGATGCTAAAGCAAATGGAAGAAATGAGGAGGTCAAAGAACTGAACAGAAAATTTCAAAGATCAGCTCGAGAAGATAAAGCCAAATATTACAACAAAATGTGCAAAGATCTGGAATCAGAAAACCAAAAAGGAAGAACACGCTCAGCATTTCTCAAGCTGGGGGAACTGAAGAAAAAATTCAAGCCTTGACTTTCATTAGCGAAGAATTCTCTGGGCAAATTACTGAATGATGCTGAAAGCATCAAGAGATGATGGAAGGAATACACAGAGTCACTGTACCAAAAGGAAATCGCTGATGTTCAACCATTTCAAGAGGTAACATATGATCAAGAACCAATGATATTGAAGGAAGAAATTCAAGGTGCATTGAAGGAATTGGCAAAGAACAAGGCACCAGGAAATGAAGGAATACAATTTGAAATCTTTCAAGAAAGTAATGCAGCACAGGAGGCACTCACTCATCTATGCCAAGAAATTTGGAGACAAGTCCTTGGTCAACTAATTGGAAGAGGTCCATATATTTGCCCATTCCAAAGACAGGTGACCCAATGGAATGCATAAATCATCAGAAAATCTCTGATATTCCATGTGAGTAAAGTTTCACTAAAGGTAATACAGAAATGGAGGCAAGCATTTATTGACAGAGAACTTCCAGAGGTTCAAGCCAGATTCAGAAGAAGACGTGGAACAAGGGATATCATTACTGATGTCAGAAGGATCTTAGCTGAAAGCAGAGAATATCAGAAAGATGTTAACCTGTGCTTTATTGACTACACAAAGGCTTTTGATTGTGTGGATCATGACAAGCTATGGATAATATTATGAAATATGAGTATTCTGGAGCCCTGGTGTGGCACTGTGGGTTAATGTGCCAGACTGCAAAGCCATTTGAACTGCAAGGTCGGCAGTTCAAGCTCACCAGCTGCTCCTCAGAAACCCTATATAGGGTTGCTATGGGTTGGTACCAACTTAACGGAACTTAACAACAAATGAATATTCTGGAACACTTAATTCTGCTCATGAGGAATCTATACTAGAACCAAGAGGCAATTGTTCAAACAGAACACGGGAACACCAGATGGTTTAAAATTAAGAAAGGTGTACAACAGGGTTGTATTCTTTCACCATACTTATTCAACCTGTATGCTGAGCAAATAATCTGAGAAGCTGAGTTTTACGAAGAAAAATGTGGCATGAGGATTGGAGATTCATTAACAACCTGCAATATGCAGATGATACAACCTTGCTTGCTGAAAGTGAAGAGAACTTACAACAATACTGATGAAGATCAAAGAGCACAGCCTTTGGTATGGATTACATATCATTGTAAAGAAAACAGAAATATTTTCCACTAGACCAATAAACATTATTCTTAGCAATGGAGAAAAGATTGAAGTCTTCAAGGACTTTATGCTTCTTGGATCAACTATCAATGCTCATGGAAGCAGCAGTCAAGAAATCAAACAATGTATTGCATTAGGCAAATCTACTGCACAAGACCATTTTAAAGTGTTGAAAAGCAAAGATGTCAGTTTGAGGACTAAGTTTCGAATTACCGAAGCCATGGTATTTTCAATAACCTCATTTGCATGTGAACGTTGGACAATAAATAAGGAAGACCGTAGAAGAATTGATGCTTTTGAGTTGTGGTGTTGGAGGAGAATATTGAAAGTGCCATGAGCTGCCCATAGGACCAATATATTTGCGTTGGAAGAAGTGCAGCCAGAGTGCTCCTTGGAGGTCAAGATAGCCAAACTTGATCGATCATACTTTGGCCTTATTTCAGGAGGAACCAATCACTGGAGAAGGCAAGTTGGAGGGTCAGAGAAAAATAGGAAGACCCCCAGCGAGATGGATTGGCAAAATGGCCGTATCAATGGGTTTAAGCGTGGCAACAATAGTGAGGATTATTTTGTTCTGCTGTACATAAGGTTGCTATGAGTTGGCACCAACTCAATTGCACTTAACAACAACAACTTCAGTTTCATTTATTTCCTTAGAAGTCAATTACTGAATTTATCCACACACAAGTGTAAATAATGGACAGAAGAACTTATTGTGGGAGATCTTAGAGGCTCCCTACTGGAGATATTGTGATGTGGGAAAAAGGAGATCCCAGAAATCTGGATTTACCATGAGACACTTATTGACTGAAATCTTGTGACCAATGTGCAGAGTAAAGTTGAAGTCTATATCCCTCTTTGCTAGAGCAATTATAAAGATGTGAGGATATGTGCAGGGTACATAGCTGAGCAACCATATCCTCAGACATTAAGGAAGACCACCCATAAACATTCTGTATTTGTATTTCCTTGTGAGATATTTTACAGGAATGTCTGGTTTATCCCATGCCCTGGGTATGACTTTAAATGGTAAACCTTCTTTTGGGGCAAAGGAGAATGCCAGCCCATGGCAGGAGTTTGAGCCAGGGTTCTGAAGAACCATGCAGTTCAACATCCTGGATTAATTTCTGTCGGAGGACTTTGTGGTGGAATCCATCTTGGAGAAATGCTGTGCGTAAAACATTAGTACATTGTTTTTGTTAAGCGCCATCGAGTAGGTTCTAACTCACAGTGACCCTGTATATGTTTTCTGAGAAGCAGCTGGTGGATTTGAACTTCTGACCTTGTAATCTGCAGTCTAGTGCCAAACTTGTGATTTGCAGTTCAATACTTATTTTACAGTGCCACACCAGGAATCTTCATTGTTATTATGTTATTAAGTGCCGTGGAGTTGGTTCCAACTCAAAGTGATCCTGTATAGGGTTTCCAAGGAGTGGCTGGTGAGCTTGAACTGCTGACCTTGTGGTTCAAACCTACCTTACAGTCTAGTGCATTAACTCACAGTGCCATGGGTTAACACCCCAGATAACAATATTATTTACGTAAAAACTTTTACTTTCTTGTATTACATAAGAAAATACATTTCTTTCTTCTCTAGTTCTTGGACATGATTGATGAATGCAAACTAGTGGTACTCAAGGATAAAAAAAAAAAAAAAAAGAGAGAGAGAGATAACTCTAATACTATATTGTTGTTAAGGGTCAGGGAGTTGGTTTCCATTCAGTGGGTTTGAACCACTGACCTTGTGGTTAGCAGACCAAAGCATATGCTAAGGCACCACACCAGGACTTGTATTCAACACCTTGATAGCAATATGAATGAAGCATATCCATTGTCATCCCCTAATGATATTATTTCCCTTCACATATATAGCAAGAACAGAGTCCTAGTATAGCACTGTGTGTTAATTCACTGGACTGCAAGGTCGGTTTGAGCCACAAACTTGACTGTTCAAGCTCATCAGCAGCTCCTTGGAAACCCTATACATGGTCACTTTGAGTTGGAACCTACTTAACGGCACTTAACAGCAATAAAAATATAAAAAGACTTCTGATGTGGCATTATAAGATAAGCACTGGCCTGTGATCCACAAAGTTGATGGTTCAAGCCTACAAGCTGATTCATAGGAAACCCTGTGCTGGGTCTGTATGAGTAGGAACAGCCCTGAGAGCACTTAGCGCAATACATGTAGCAAGAGGATCCCTGGTGTGGAACGGTAGGATAAGAACTAGACTGCTAACTACCAGGATCAAACCCACAAGCTGCTCCTCTGAAACTCTACACAGGGTTGCTTTGAGTTAGAACCAACTTGACAGCACTTAACAACAATAACATAGGCTAGATGAATATTTATTTGTAGTTCCCATGAATCTTACATGACTGTGTTTTCTCTTTCTTATTTCCCCCTTTTCTCCTAAATTATATCTTAATTTTGATTCTTTACACTTTGACATTTGTTAGTCATCACTTAACATACATCACTACTAGACTACTAGGTTTTTTTGCTTTTTTAAATTTAATTAAATATACCTTTGTTTTTTATTTGTTTGTTTGAAGTCTCTAAAATCTTATACAAAATTAATTTCTCTTCCCCCACCTGGAGTTCTGGTATGGCACTGTGGGTGAATGCACTGGACTGTAAAGTCAATTTGAACTGGAAGGCTGGCAATTCAAGCTTATCAGCTGCTACTCAGAAACCCTATATAGGGTAGCTATGGGTTGGAAATGACTGGATGGCATTTAACATACGCACACACTCTGCACACACGTTTTTCAGAAATAAATTGAGTCACATTGGACTAAAGAAATGAATGCAATATAGATGTTAAATTTTATTCACGAAGTTGGCTGTTCCCATGCTCTAGTAGTATGTTATACACTGGTGCCTGGTTCTTGTCTTTCCTGCTGCATTTAAACCCCAGTAGTGGTGGTGGTGGTGGCATGCCATTGAGTCAGTTCTAACTCATAGAGACCCTGTACAGGGTTTCTGAGCCTATAAATCTTTACAGAAGTAGAAAGCCTCATCTTTCTCCTGCAGAATGGCTGGTAGATTCTAACTACTGACCTTGCTGTTAGGAGCCCACTTATAATACATTATGCTACAACAAATTATTATATACCTATAAACACAAGCTTGTAGAGGTTTGCATAGGGTTAAATACAAAAACTTCTGAAGTTAAATACAGTTATTGTATATGGGTAAATCTGTTTAATGTGTCTTCCTGGTGTGATGATGTTAGATCAGCACTGGATTGCGAACCACAAGGTTGGCAGTTCAAACCCACCAGCTGCTCCTTGGAAACTCTACACTGGGTTGCTATGAGATAGAACGGCCTCAATGGTTTTGCTGATGACCTTCATTAAAATCTAAATTTCCCACCACTAATCATGAAAATGTAATAATAAAGTTAAATCATAACAAAGTTGAATGGAAAAGAATTTTAAAATATCTTGCCTTGCCCAGCTGCTTCCAAGATGTCTGAAATATGCTGCTTAATTTAGAGAGAAAATTACAGTGAGGCTGCAGTCCTGCATTTCAGAGGAAAAGGAGCAGCAGACGATTTGTAGGTGATTGAAAGGTGGTGTTTACACTCAGGATTTCCTGAGCTTTCCAATTTTAACCTTGGAGCTTAACTACCTTTGATTCTAACAAGAATCAAAGCCAACCTATATTCTGGGTATCTCTCCTATTTAGAGGTTCATCTTAGCTGGAGAGGAGAAAACACAAGCTACATGCTAAATCTTGAGAGAGAAAAGACAAAAACAGAATATCAAAATAAAGCATAGGATAGTTGTGTATGTGGGGGGTGTATAGGTCTTGTTTTCCTTTGAGCCAAGGGTAAGGATTTGGCTTTACCTAAACCTGACATTAAACCTGACATTATATGTATAGCTGGATAAGAGTCTTTAGAATAGATTCTTTTGCATTTGCTATTTCCAAACAGAAAAAAATAAATCATAGAAAACTATATGAAAAGATACACTTTAAAATTTTTCATTGCAAAACTCTATGAGTAATCACAATAAAGTTGAATGTAAAATATATTTATATATGTATACATATGATTTATGTGTGTCAATGTCGACAAAATGTGAAGCAAGGTGTAGAATTCATAATTTTGCTAAGATGTAGTATGGCTGACACCTTGTTTAAGGTTAACTGTTGCTTTTATTGGTAAGGATAAACATTATCATTCCTTGTTTGGAGGAAAAATCTGAGAAAATTGACTCTGTTCAATGATCTACTATTAATAGTTCTCATTGAATGTTATTTGTGCTGAGGTCTGAATTAAGTAGAATACTTTCAATAAACATTTGTTAAGTTACTGATTAAAGAAATATAAGAAAAAAGAAGAGAGAAAGGGGGAGGGAAAGAAAAAGAAAGAAGGGAAGAAGAAAGAAAGGATGAACGAAGGAAAGAAAAGAAATGAAATTATATAAATGGTATATGAAGCATTTTATCCATGTGATATCAATTTTATTAATTTTACTGTGTTAAAATATGTAAATAAGGAATATTTAGGAGGAACACAAGACATTTTACTGTAGAGAGACTATGATGGTTGACACAGGCCATACTTATGACAGTAAAAAAAAAAAAAAAATAGTGAAATTTAATGGAAACTGTGACTTTAGTTGGAGTTTTGGTGTTATGCTGTGGTTAATGCACTGTACTGAAAAGTTTGTTTGAACTGCAAGGTTCCAGCTCATCAGCCGCTCCTCAGAAACCCTATAATGGGTTGCTATGGGTTGGAACTGACTTGACAGCACTTAACAACATGAGTTTAGTTAATAATAACATATTTAATAATGATTCAATTGTAACAAATGAACCAAACAGATATATTTTAATAACACAAGAAACAGTGCGCAGAAGGGAGAAAAAGCATATGAGAACTCTACTTTCTGCATAATTTTTCAGTAAACATGAAGCAGAGATTCAGAAGGACAGTAATAACTGACATTTTGCTACTTGTTTTCTGTGTGTTGGATTCCTTTTTTGTCCCTCATTCCCTTCATTGCTATATTCCTTTATTTTTAAGTGCTTTTGTTTGCTTGTTTGTTGTTGTTGTTTTCTCTGATAGTGAACCATTTTGAATCTGTTTGTGCTTTCTCTTGTGAATACTTTTAAGATTTTTTTTTTCTATAACTACCATAAGGATATATTTAACATCCTAAATTTAGTTACATCATCTTTTGCTTGGATAATTAAAATAGACTCCTGCCATTATCTCCGCTTTAATTTTTAACCCTTGTTTCAGTAGGGGTCCAAACAGGCATACAGAAATCACTATAAACACTCCCTATCCATAGTTGATGGGAAAGAAAGACTGAGTCAGATCCTCCTCATCTACTCACAGCTAATGCTGAGGGAAGCAAAACCACAATTATGTTTCTCAGTCTCATCGTAAGTAAGGAGACACTGCCTCTTCTCTCCAATCACTAGTGTACAGACCATATCATACCCAACTGGCCCATCAGGAAGAATGGAAAATAAAGTCTGCAAGGGCTCATCCACTTTCTATAGTGTTACAAACAGAACTTAAAAAAAGGAGGAAAATGAATATAAGAGCAATCAGATCAAGGAGAATTTAATCCCATCCCTTCATCCCATCTCAACCATATGTTATTTTTTATAAACAAACAAAATTAACTTTGTGAAATGTAATGTAGATCATGACAAATGTCTAATCTAAAGCTTCTAATGACTTTGCAACATAATTTAAATAAAATGAAAGACTTTTATATGAACTATTCACCACCTATTACTATTTATTTCCTTCAGCTCATTTAAACACACAGACTCATTCTCCTGCATTTCTTTAAATAACACATTGCAATGTTACCTCCCCAGAAGCTTTTCAGTCTTGTAAGCAATTTTTCCTGTTGATTACATGGTTTGTTTTCTAATTTTATTCAGGACTGTGTGCAAATGCTGCTTCCCCAAAGAATAATTATTTCTCTAAAAGAGTGACTCCAATTAATCTATATCTCCAATTAATCTACATATATTTTCCCTACTTTAGTTTTCTTCTTATCACTGTCACTATCTCAGATATTTTCTTATTGTTTCTCTTTCTTTCTGGAAGGTAAGCTTTATAAGGATAAAGCCTTTACTTTTTTACTACCATATCTCACATATAAATACTAAAAAATCACTAAATATTTGTTGAATAAAAGAATAGCATTGAAATGTAAATGATAAAATCATAGGTTCCAAAATTGGTTATTTCTTAAAAGGGTTGTAAAGTGATTTTTTTTTGTAATCAAGACTTTTTTTTTTCCAAACAGTGTCATTGATAATAAAGTTTCAGATAATTTTTCAGATTTTTTTGTTCATTATTTGGTTAAATTCATATGAAAATAAATAGGAAACCAAGCAAATTTTCTCATGTAACTAATACATTTTATTATTACTCATAATTATCAAAAAGTATATTTAACTATTTGAAAGTGAAATAAATTGTCACCAAACATAAGATTTTAAATTAGAGCTAATCTAATTTGTAATTTAGTCAGAACTGTAAACCAAAGCAGACATTGTTTTTTGCATTACATTTCCAAAGTTATTTTATGTGTAAACATTTCTAATAACAGAAACGAATTGCATTGCAAGACACCATCACTACCATGTAAATTTGAGCTAGTTTCACAATTTACATATTGCTGTTGAATTTATTCTAAGTCAGACTAGAGCTGCCCCACAGGTGTGCAAGACATTAAATCTTCATGGAAGCAGATTGTCATATCTTTCTTCCACAGAGTGGCTGGAGGATTCAAAATGTCCACCTTTCTTTTATCAGCCCAGCACTTAACCATTGCAACACCTGGGATTAGATGTTGGTTCTGTTAATTGCTGCTTAGTCAGTTCTGACTCATAGCAACTCTGTATAAGGTTTCCAAGGAGTGGCTGGTGGGTTTGAACTTCCAACCTTGTGATTAACATTCCACTGCTTATCCTATAGTGCTACACCATGACTGCATTTAAATGTCTCTCATCATCTAATGCCTGCCAAAATGTAATAATTTGCTTCCTGAATTTATGCTTGATTAATATAACCCTACTTTACATGAAAGCCCAACAACTATTTTAAGAGTCATATGTCCTCCTTACTATGGTTGTTGCTGAGTGCTGTCGAGTTGATTCTGACTTATAATGACTCTGTAGGATTTCTGAGGAGTTATTGATGGCCTTGACCCACTAACGTTATGGTTAGCTGTCCAGTGCTTATCTTACAGTGCCACATCCTTAGTATGGTTGTTGTTGTTGTTAAGTGCTATTGAGTCGTTTCTGACCCATAGTGACCCTATATAAGCTTTCCAAGGAGGGGCTGGTAAGCTTGAACCACCGACCTTGTGGTTCAATTCACTTTGCAGTCCAGCACATTAGCCCACAGTGCTACACCAGGTATGATACACATCCTTATTTCTTTCTATCTTTTCTCATGTAGCTTGGTTTTTAAGGTCCTTTGGAAGGTCAATTACCCTTCTATGTTCATGCACTTCAGTTTAACAATGTTCTTTTCTGGATTTCCTTATCAGTTAGCTATTTCTGTGTAACAACCTACCTCAATATTTAGTAGCTTAAAACAATGAGTTTTCATCATTCATGAGTGTATTTGTCAGGTTGTCCTTGGACCACCTGGGATGAATTCTTACATCTGTGCACAGCTGTGAGTCAGATAGGCAGTTATTATGATTTTGAATGGGTTCTTTCACATGATTTGGTGTTTACTAGGAGCTCTGATAGCATAGTGGTTACGAATCGGGCTGTGAACTAACTGCAAAGTCCGCAGTTCGATACTATACTGTTCTGTGGAAGAAAGATGAGGCTTTCTGCTCCCATAAAGATTTACAACCTCGGAAACCCTATATAGGGTCGCAATGAGTAGGAACTGTTTCCACGGTACATAACCACCACTAGTTTTAGGCATGTTTAGAAAATCTTGTCTTTGAGTACAGAGTTCTCTTCCATGTGGTCTTCATCTTCCAGCAACTTCGGTCAGCATCAAGTAGTACTGAGTAAGTGAAGGAGTCTTGGTATTGTAGTGGGTTACCAAATGGACCACTAAATGCAAGATCAGTGGTTCAAATCTGCAAGTCACTCTGCAGATGAAATTTTCCACTATCATAAAGATTTACAGCCTCAGAAACTCTATACAGGGTGGTTATGAGCTGGAACCTACTCAATGGCACAGCACCATCACCACCACTGAGAAAAAAAGGAATGCAAGGAATACTGCATCTTACACTCACATTAGTGATTAGCTGATTTGAGCTGATTAGTCCAAATCAATCAATAAGCTAGCCCAGGTTTAAGGAATGAGGGGAAAAACTCCATGTCTTCATAGAAAGGGCTGCAATATCTCTTTGAAAAGACTGTGGTTATATAGAAAGAAACAATTAGAATCATTTTTACAATCAGTCTACTAATGCACAAGAAAAACAGGAACAATCAAAAGGACAAAAAGGATATAGATAATTAGAAAGAGTTTCATATTTGACATATGTTTTTGTTTACTAAAATAATCATCATGGAAATAATTAAAACATGGTTAGGTATATTATGCATATTTCACAGATTATCATTGATTTTTATTTTGGATGGCATATGGAGAGGAGGGACACCATAATCTTTTTATTGCTTCTGGCTGATAAATGTCTTAATTTTCTCTTTTGAATGTCTTTCCTAATATGTGATACTCAAATTTTAATTCAATCTCTACAAACTACAGAGATATTGAAAGAACCATTGAAGCATTTACACAGATTTGAAAGATTCTGTTACTGATTATTTATTTGGAATTTATGTTTGTCAGCCAAAGTTTGTTCAGACAATCAGAACCATTAGGAATAATGTGACTTCAGGGATGTGTTTGTTGTTGTTGTTCTTGTTAAGTGCTGCTGAGTTGATTTCCAGGGTTTTTAATCATTATGGGAGCAGAAAGCCTCAGGTTTTTCCCTCGGAGAGGCTGGTGGGCTAGCATTGCTGATTTTGTGATTCACAGTTCAGACAGATGTACTAGAAGCCAACAAAAAGTTCATGGAAAAATTAAATGAAAGGATACTGAAACTTTTTCACAAACTTTTAATGACTCCACATATTAGGGATGAGACCAAATAAAATTATAGAAGTTAGTGAAACTTGAGTAGTAGGTCCATACGATAAGCATTGGACTGTAAAATGCAAGGCCTGAGGTTTGAGCCCGTAAGCCATTCTGCAGGAGAAAGATGGGGCTTTCTGCTCCCTTGAAGGTTTAAAGGCTTCAGAACCCTATTCAGGTTCGCTATGCATCCTAACTGACTTGAAAGCACTTAACAACAATAGTGAAACTTGTTCTTGAAAGTAAAATTTTGTTGTTAGATGCCATAGAAGTTGTCCCTACACACATCAGAATGAGACACTGCTTGGTCCTACTCCATTCTCACAGTTATTGCTGTGTTCAAGTCCATTCTTGTCACCATGTCAATCAACTTCATTGAGGACCTCCCTCTTTTTTTACTAACACTGCACTGTACTAAACATGATGTCCTTTTCCAGGGACTGGTCCTCCCTGAAAATGTGTCCAACGTACTAAAGACAAAGTCTCCAATACTCCCTTCAAAGAAGCATTCTTGCTGTACTTCCGACAAAACACATTATGCTTTTTTGGCAGTCCATGGTATTTTAAATATCCATTGCCAGCACCATAATTCAAATGCATCACTTCTTGTATGGTCTTCATTATTCATTGTCCAATTTTTACATACATATGAGACTACTAAAACTACCATAGCTAGTTCTCAAAGTGATATCTTTGTTCTTTAACACTTCAAATAGTTCTTTTGCAGCAGATTTGCCTAATGCAGTATGTTGTTTACTTTCTTAACTGCTGCTTCTATGAGAGTTGATTGTGAATTCAAGAAAAATGAAGTCTTTGACAGCTTCAACCTTTTCTCCATTTATCATGATGTTATTTATTCATCTAGACATGAGGATTTTTGTTTACTTTACATTGTGGTGCAACTCTTTCTACAGCTTTGATCTTTATCAAAGTTTATTTCAAGTCCTCTGTGCTTCCAGAAAGCTCCATTGTGTCATTTGCATGACACATGTCTTTCATGAGTCTTCTTCCAATCTTGATGCCATGTTTTTCGTATAATCTAGCTTCTTAGATTATATGCTTAGACTATAGATTGAATACATATGGTGAAAGGATGAAACCCTGACACACACCTTTCCTGATTTTGAACCATTCAGTAACTTTGTTCTGCTATAACGACTGACCCTTGATCTATGTAGATAACTCAAGAGCACAATGAAATGTTCTATAATTTCTATTATTAATAATGTTTTTCATAGTTTGTTTTAATCCACACAGTAAAATACCTTTGCGTAGTCTGTTAGGAACCGCTGAGGAGGAGATCGCTTCCCACCTCAGGGGTCCAGAAAAGTTGGCCTGAGGGTGTCTGCTTGGGGAAAAGTCCACAGCGCAAGGAGAAAGTGACCTTTAGCTCAGTGTGCCATAGTGCTAGTCACTAGGAAAGCATGCAAAACTTTCTGCTTGCCTACACAAATGGCAGACCTGTTCTTCTAACAATTGTTTTGTCCTAGTTGTTCTCTGATAATTGCTGTGTGTACCTGAAACCAGTACTGCCCTGGAGAAACTCTCCCATTGCTGCTTTTGAGCACTATATAATAAACCAGCTACCAGGAGTCATGGCTGCTCGATCCTCTATCAGAGGTCGACAGCCCACCTGGCCTAACTTTATTCTTAATCTTGACTGCTGTTTTTTTTTTAGACTCCCGTTTCCCCTACTCCAGAGCTTCATAGCTGCACAGGGTGCAGCATCTGGCGCCCAACGATGAGCTCAAACCCACCACCCTGAGATAAAGAGTCTGGTGCTCTACCGACTAAGCTGATTGTTCTTGGCCTCAAAGACAGCTTTTTGTTGTTGTTATTGTTTTTCCATACCTTTGAATCCTGAGGACAGAAAACATTTTTCTTTCAGCGTTCTTTCAGTCAATAATAGGGTCCGCACTCAAAAGTATCAGTGGAAAAACTTACCACAGAGTATGGCAAATAATCCCTCTCTTAGTCAGTAATTTGTGCACATGGCCTATGTTGTTGTTGTTGTCAGGTGTTATTGACTTGGAACCGACTCATAGCGACCCCATGCACAGCAGAACAAAGCAATGTCTGATCCTGGGCCAACCTCACTGCCACTGCCACACTTGATGCCATAAATGACGCCACCTGGCAGATCCATCTTGTTGGTAGGTCTTCCTCGTTTTCTCTGACCCTCCATCTTACCAAGCATGACATCCTTCTCTAGCGACTGTTCCCTCCTGATTATATGTCCAAGTATGAAAGACCAAGTTTAGCCATCTTGGCTTCCAAGGAGCACTCTGACTGCACTTCTTCCAAAACAGATCTATTGGTTCTTTTGGCATTCCATGGCACTTTTAGGATTCTCCTACAACACCACAACTCAAAGGCCTCAATTCTTCTACAATCTTCCTTATTCACTGTCCAGTTTTCACATCCATATGAGGTTATTGAAAATACCATGGCTTGGGTCAGGTGCACCTTAGTCCTCAAGCTGACATCTTTGCTCTTCAACA
>NW_006408803.1:3497721-3499070 GCF_000296735.1 Chrysochloris asiatica
CATCGGACATCGACAATGATATCTCTCATTCCATGGCCTCTTCTGAATCCAGCTTGAACCTCTGGAATTTCTCTGTCAATGTATGATTGTAGCTGTTTCTGTATTACCTTTAGCAAAATGTTACTCGCTTGAGATATCAAATAGATTGTCCGATGATTTCCGCATTCCGTAGGGTCATCTTTCTTTGGAATGGGCACAAATATGTATCTCTTCCAATCAGTCAACCAGATAGTTGTCTTCCAAATTTCTTGGCAGCAATGAGTGAGTGCCTCCTGTGCTGCTTCACTTTCTTGAAAGATTTCAATTTTTATTCCATCAATTCCTGGTGCTGTGTTCTTTGCCAATTCCTTCAACGCACTTTGGACTTCCTCCCTGAATATCATTTGTTCTTGATGATATGGCACCTCTTGAAATGCCTGAACATTAAACATTTCCTTCCAGTACAATGACTTTGTGTATCCCTTCCATCTTCTATTGATGCATTCTGCATCATTCAATAATTTGCCCAGAGAATCTTTCAATAACGAAAGTCAAGGCTTGAATTTTTTTCTTCAGTTCCCTCAGCTTGAGAAATGCTGACTGTATTCTTCCTTTTTAGTTTTCTAATTCTAAATCTTTGCATATTTTATTATAATATTTCGCTTTACCTTCTCAAGCTGATCTTTGAAATTTTCTATTCAGCTCTTGGACCTCCTCAATTCTTCCATTTGCTTTAGCATATCTACGCTGGAGATCAAATTTCAGAGTCTCTTCTGACACCGATTTTGACCTTTTCCTTCTTTCTTGTCTTCTTAATGACTTTTTGCTCTCTTCACGTATGATATTCTTGATGTCATCCCACAACTCTTCTGATCTTCGGTCTTTAGTGTTTAATGTATCAAATCTGTTCTTCAGATGATCTGTAAATTCAGGTGGGATAAATTCAAGGTCATATTTTGTCTGTCTTGGACTTGTTTTCATTTTCTTTAGCTTCAGTTTGAATTTGCATATGAGTAATTGATGGCCTGTTCCACATTCTACCCCTGGCCTTGTTTTCACTGATTATATAGAGCTTTTCCATATTCTCTTTCCACAGATGTAGTCAGTCAATGTGATTTCTATGTATTCCATCTGGCGAGGTCCATGTGTACAGTCGTCTGTTATCCTGTCTAAAGAAAGCATATGGAATAAACAAATCATTGGTTTTGCAGAATTCTATCATTCATTCTCCAGCATCATTTGTATCACCAATGTCATAGTTTCCAACTACGGTCCTTCCTCTGTGCTCCCAACCTTTGTGTTCCAATCACCAGTAATGAGCATTACATCTTGATTGCATGTTTGATTGATTTCAGATTGAAGAAGTTGGT
>NW_006408803.1:3499170-3508522 GCF_000296735.1 Chrysochloris asiatica
TGGAGAGCAAGTTTCAGAGTCTCTTCTGACATCCATTTTTACCTTTCCTTTCTTTCTTGTCTTCTTAATGACGTTTTGCTCTTTTCATGTATGATGTTCTTGATGTCATCCCACAAGTCTTCTTGTCTTTGGTCTTTAGTGTTTAATGTGTCAAATCTGTTCTTCAGATGATCTCTAAATTCAGGTGGGATAAATTCAAGGTCATATTTTGGTTCTCATGAACTTGTTTTCATTTTCTTCAGCTTAAGTTTGAATTTGCATATCAGTAATTTATGGTCTGTTCCACATTCTGCCCCTGGCCTTGTTTTCACTGATGGAGCTTTTCCATTTTCTCTTTTCACAGTTGTAGTCAATTTGGTTTCTATGTGTTCCATCTGGCGAGGTCCATTTGTATAGTTGTCTGTTATGCTGTCTAAAGAAGGTATTTGAAAAAAGCAAATCTTTGGTTTTGAAGAAATCTATCATTTGTTCTTCAGCATCATTTCTAACACAAAGACGAAAATTTCCAACTACTGGTTCTTCCTCTTTGCTCCCAACCTTTGCATTACAATCACCAGTAATGAGCAATACATCTTGATTGCATGTTTGATCAATTTCAGTTTGAAGAAGTTGGTAGAATTCTTCTATTTCATCCTCACTGACTTTAGTGTTTGGTGCATAAATTAGAATAATAGTGGTATTAACTGGGCTTCCCTATGGTGCATGGATATTATCCTATCACTTACAGCATTGTACCTCATGACTGATCTGGATATATTCTTTCTGACTATGAATGCAACATCATTCCTTTTCAATTTGTCATTCCCTGCATAGTAAACCATGTGATTGTCAGATTCAAAATGGCCAATACCAGTCCATTCAGCTCACTAATGCCTAAGATATCAATGTTGATATCTTTCATTTCACTTTTCACAACTTCCAATTTTCCCATATTCATACATTCAATGTTCTGATTTTCAGTGGATATTTACAGCTGTTTCTCTTCATTTTGAGCTGTGGCCCATCAGCAAATGAAGGTTCTATGCACTTTTCTCCCCTTAACTTAACTCTATTCATGTCATCTTGGTCAACTCTACTTTGAGGAGGCATTTTTTTTCCCTAGTCGCATTCTGAGTGCCTTCCAACTGTAGGGGATCATTTTCCGGTCCTGTATCTGACAGTGTTTCTCTGCTGTTCATAGTGTTTTCATTAACTAGCGATTCAGAAGTAGTTCATCACTCTTTCTTCCTAGTCTGTCTTTGTCTGAAAGCTCATCTGAAACCTGTCCACCATGGGTGACCCTGCTGGTTATTTAAAATACCAGTGGCATAGCCCTCAGAATCACAGCAACTCAATCCACTACAGCGTGACAGAGAGATGAGTGGTGGCTGTTTGGTTTTATGTCGAAATTGTCACTTTAAATGGATAGTTTTGACATCCCAAGGCCTATACTATTCACTATATGGATGATATTCTATTGACTCTTCCTGCAGAAGAAAAATTGTTGCTCCAGTTTTGGGGTATACAGCTTGCACTGGAATAGGCGAGGTTGTTTGTTGCCCCTGAGGAAGTGTAATGACAGTTTCCATTTCAATACCCAGGACATAGTATTTAAGGGTGCCCGATCCGGCCTCAAAAAATAGAAATTAGGAGAGATGTTTTGAACTCACTTAATGATTTTCAAAAATTATTAGAAGGTATTAATTGGAATACGACCTAGTCTCAAACTTACCACTCAAGATTTGCAGCCTTTATTTAATGTTCTCAAGGGTGACCCAGTGCCCTCCCGGTGTCAATTGATACCGGAGACCAAACTAGCTTTGACCAAAGTTGATTTTGCATTGCAGCAGGCACAATCATGTAGGACAGATCCAAGCCTGCCTATCTGGGTTTTGATTTGTCCCACTCCTTATACTCCAACAGGTGTCTTGTGGCAGGAAAGCGCAGTTGTGGAAACAAGTGAATAACGTTTCCAGGCATGTGACTTCTCCCTTCCATCACCTGGTTGCACAATTAATAGCATGAGCATGCACTCGTACAATCCAACATTTAGCCAAGGAGCCTGTTGTTATTACTATTCCATATACTAAATCCCAACAAGAGCAACTGTGGCAGTGCTCCATGGAATGGCAGGTAGCTCTTGCCAACTTCCCAGGTGCACTTGATAATCATTACCCTAAGAACAAACTAGATTATTTTATCACCCAAACCACATTTGTTTATCCAAATGCAATTTCACTCTACGCTAGCCCTTAACATCTTGGTTTTGTTCATGGATAGGTCCAGCTCAGGAAAGGGCAGCTATTACTGCTCCGGGGTAACTAAGGTACATAGACTTCAGCACAGCAGGTGGAGTTACAGGCCATGATTTGGGTCCTGCAATATTTTGCCTTAGAACCCCTAAACATATCTTCAGACATGAAATATGTTACAGACATCTTACAGCTTATAGAAATAACAACTATCAGTAACACCAACAATGAGGAACTCTTTCACCTTTTCTCTACCCTTCAGCTGAGGCTTATCCAATCCCGTACCTGTTCTTGTTTTGTGGGACACATTGGATCTTATACAGGCCTCCTTGGCCCTTTAGCGAAGGGAAAGGAAAGTATTGATTCTCTTGTGGCTTTGTCCTCCCGTGTTTACATTCCTCACTCCCCTTACCATGATGCTACCGAATCTCACAACTTTTATCATCAAAATGCTGCCACTCTTCGTGGAGATTTTCACCTGACTAGGCAACAAGGAGTCCTGGTGTGGCTCTGTGAGTTAATGCGCTAGACTGCAATGTCAGTTTGAACTGCAAGGTTGGTGGTTCAAGCTCACCAGTAGCTCTTTGGTACCCTCTAGAGGGTTGCTTTGGGTTGGAACCTACTTGATGGCATTTAACAACAACAACAACAGGCAACAAGCTAGGGGCATATCACGTCGGCTCAAACCTAACCAGCTGTGGCAGATGGATGTAACCCATGTTCCACAATTTGGCAGGCATTGATGGGTCCATGTCAGTGTTGACACTTTCTTTGACTTTGTCTCCGCAATCGCCCTTATGGGTGGGAGTGTGCACCATGTCATTACTCATTGTTTAGTGACATTTGTCATTTTGGAGAAATCTTCCACAATCAAAACTGACAATGCCCCGGCCATATTCCAGTAGGGCTTTTGCTCGTTTCTGCTCCACATATGTTATCACACAATCTACCGGCATCCCTCACAATCCACAGGGTCAGGCAATTGTAGAAAGGACCAACAGAATGCTTAAAATACTTGTTACAAAAACAAAAGGGAGGAGATGCACCATACAAACCAACACCACAGAATCTACTTAACCATGCATTATTTACTTTGAATTTCCTGAATTGTGGCTTAGATGGCCGCACCATGGTAGGACGGCATCAGGAGCAGTCTCCTGGTAATACAAAAGGAAGGATTTACTGGAGAGAGTTACAAACAGGGAAGTGGCAGAGACCAGATCCAATATTAATGTTGGGGGGTGGGCAGAGGATTTGCATGTGTCTTTCCAGAAAAAGCAGACCATTCTATTTGGGTCCCAGAAAGGACCATACACCATGAATCCAGAGGATCATGCAGGCCCAGAAGACCTAATCCCTCTGCTGCAGAAGATATGTTGGTGACCACCCAAACAGAAGGTACCCCTCGGCCACTGAAGGTGACAACCCTTGCATCGACAATGCCAACAGACCTTCCGCATCCTGACAACTTCCCAGGACTCTCCACATGGAGACAAAGAACAGACCTTCTGTGTCCAGACGACTTTCCAGGACTTTCCACATGGGGACAGATAAAGAACCTGGCTGAGGAAAGCATGCAAGTGGTGCAGCAAAGAGGCACAACCCCTACTCAGAAGAATTTGCTGTTGGCCGCCTTTATGGTATTGACTGTTCAGGTAATGGGGGCTACTGGCAATCAGCAGACACACTGGACATACTTTCCTGATCCTCCTATAGCTCACCCTGTTACTTGGGGTGCACTTGCATCAGTGCCAGGACTTACTATTCATACTATTCTAGTAGGTAGGCATGATTATGGGCATATTCCCCCCACATCCAGTACTTCATTAAACTCCTCAGGGAAGAGTGCTTCCCTACTCATATGTCTGTCCCTTAATGGGACATCAAACTGACTTGGTATTATTAGACTGGAAAAGACAGCGCTTGTTCAAAATGCATCTGGGCACTTTTGGGATGAGATTGTGTCTTTATTGGGATTCAATATCTCCTCCTACTCAAATGACACCCATTGCCCCTTACAATACTGCCATAATGAAAGCAATGTGGTGGACCTCAGAGGCTTTGTCACTTGGGAGGAGTGCTACAGTCTCTTGTCAATAGCACAACCCTACAAAATATAACCTTGTATGACTGGTCCAGTTCCAAGCTAAACTTAACTGGGAGGTTTTCAGCCTCTGTTATTGTAACTTCCAAAGGGCATCAGCAGACAGATTTATGGAGATTGGCTGCCACCTTCAAGAGAGATCTATAAATCCAGTGAAAGCACAAGGGATCTTGGGGGTGATGAGACGAACCTCCCATTACATTTATGCCTGTATTCAAGCCCCCTGTATATTGGTGGCAGGCTCAGTCAGCATCTCTTATACAGGAGGGCATTATAGTGTAGCTTGTGTTTCATGTCACCTCACTTCTTGTCTTTCTCCTTTTAATCAGAAACAGGATGAGCTGATTTTGTATTGACCTGCATGCACAATGGTGCCAACAAGCATATCGGGTTCCTGGTATAGCAACCCAAGAATGCAGGTCCTGGAAGAAATAAAAGAGCAGTTAAACTGGCCTCGCCAAGCCTTCAGATTTATCATTTTAGGATTAGTTTCTCTAGTTAAAATAATAGCAACCATCGTAACTTCAGCACTGGTTTTGACTCAAAGTATTCACAATGCTCATTTTGTAAACCACCTAACATGCTCTAGCCATCCAGTAACACATAGATGGTAATTTGGAGAAAAAATTAAATGCACTGGAAGCTATAGTAATCAATCTGGAAAATCAGGTGAAGGCACTTAAGTACAAACAGGATATTCTGTGCCATGATTTTTCTTGTATCTGTGTAACAACATTGCCATATAATGAATCTAACTGGGAGTGGAATAAGGTCTCCAATCACCTTCAAGGTATTTGGCACCATGCAAATATAAGTGTAGATTTAGGAGAGCTTCATAAACAAATATTGGCCATTCAAAACACCAAAAATGAAATCTTGGCCCCCAAAGAGGTGGCAAAAATATATTGGATTTGTTCAACAGATTCAACCTTTTCAATGTGCTATGTCATATTGTGTGGTTCCTTATTGGTATTATTGTATTAATGTTAATCTTGCTGCTTATCTTTTCAGTCTTCTGACACCAACTCTTTTAGCTCCAATTGAACACCCATGGCCTGCACTTAAATATAAAAGGAGGAGATTTGGGGAGCTGCTTAGCGCTTAGTGGGAGATGGCTCCCCACCTCAGGGGTCCAGAAAAGTTGGCCTGAGGGTGTGAGGGTGTCTACTTGGACAAAAGTCAACGGCACAAGGAGGAAGTGACCTTTAGTTCAGTGCACCATAGAGCTAGTCAATAGGAAAGCATGCAAACCTTTCTGCTTGCCTATGTAAACAGCAGACCTGCTCTTTAAGGAACTGTTTTGTCTACTTGTTCTCTGATAATTGCCATATGTACCCGGAACCAGTACTGTCCTGGAGAAACTCTCCCTTTACTGCTTTTGAGCACTATATAATAAACCAGCTACCAGGAGTCGTGCTCGATCCTCTATCAGAGGTCGACAGCCCACCTGGCCTAACTTTATTCTTAATCTTGTCTCTGTTGTTCTCTTATAATCTCCCATCGTTCCTACTAGAGAGCTTCATAGCTGTGCAGACCACAGTAATCCTCAATAAAGCACAAGTAAATATCTTTCTGGTATTTCCTGTTTTCAGCCAAAATCCATCTAACACCACCAACGATATCCCATGTTTTACATCCTTTAATGAATCTGGCTTGAATTTCTGGCAGCTTGATGTTCACGTACTACTGCAATCATTTTGAATTAGTATCAGTTAAATTTTTACTTGCATGTGATATTAATGATATTGTGCAATGTTTTCCACATTCTTTTGGGTCACCTTTTTTTGGAATGGATACAAATGAGAATCTCTTCTATTTGGTTGAACAGGTAGCCATATTCCTAGATGACTGAGTGACTCTAATGTTGAATCAGATTGTTGAAATACTTCAGTTGCTATTCTTTCACTCCCTTGGAGTCTTGTTTTTTGCTAATGTTTCAAGTGCAGCTTGGACTTTTTTCTTCCAAAGAATTGGTTCTTGCTCATGTGCTACCTCTTGAAATAGCTGAGCATCGAACACTTCTTTTTGGTACAGTCACTGTGTATTCATTCTATTTAACTTCTTTTGATTTGTTGTTGTTGTTGTTAAGTGCTATTGAGTCGTTTCTGACCCATAGTGACCCTATATAAGCTTTCCAAGGAGGGGCTGGTAAGCTTGAACCACCGACCTTGTGGTTCAATTCACTTTGCAGTCCAGCACATTAGCCCACAGTGCTACACCAGGTATGATACACATCCTTATTTCTTTCTATCTTTTCTCATGTAGCTTGGTTTTTAAGGTCCTTTGGAAGGTCAATTACCCTTCTATGTTCATGCACTTCAGTTTAACAATGTTCTTTTCTGGATTTCCTTATCAGTTAGCTATTTCTGTGTAACAACCTACCTCAATATTTAGTAGCTTAAAACAATGAGTTTTCATCATTCATGAGTGTATTTGTCAGGTTGTCCTTGGACCACCTGGGATGAATTCTTACATCTGTGCACAGCTGTGAGTCAGATAGGCAGTTATTATGATTTTGAATGGGTTCTTTCACATGATTTGGTGTTTACTAGGAGCTCTGATAGCATAGTGGTTACGAATCGGGCTGTGAACTAACTGCAAAGTCCGCAGTTCGATACTATACTGTTCTGTGGAAGAAAGATGAGGCTTTCTGCTCCCATAAAGATTTACAACCTCGGAAACCCTATATAGGGTCGCAATGAGTAGGAACTGTTTCCACGGTACATAACCACCACTAGTTTTAGGCATGTTTAGAAAATCTTGTCTTTGAGTACAGAGTTCTCTTCCATGTGGTCTTCATCTTCCAGCAACTTCGGTCAGCATCAAGTAGTACTGAGTAAGTGAAGGAGTCTTGGTATTGTAGTGGGTTACCAAATGGACCACTAAATGCAAGATCAGTGGTTCAAATCTGCAAGTCACTCTGCAGATGAAATTTTCCACTATCATAAAGATTTACAGCCTCAGAAACTCTATACAGGGTGGTTATGAGCTGGAACCTACTCAATGGCACAGCACCATCACCACCACTGAGAAAAAAAGGAATGCAAGGAATACTGCATCTTACACTCACATTAGTGATTAGCTGATTTGAGCTGATTAGTCCAAATCAATCAATAAGCTAGCCCAGGTTTAAGGAATGAGGGGAAAAACTCCATGTCTTCATAGAAAGGGCTGCAATATCTCTTTGAAAAGACTGTGGTTATATAGAAAGAAACAATTAGAATCATTTTTACAATCAGTCTACTAATGCACAAGAAAAACAGGAACAATCAAAAGGACAAAAAGGATATAGATAATTAGAAAGAGTTTCATATTTGACATATGTTTTTGTTTACTAAAATAATCATCATGGAAATAATTAAAACATGGTTAGGTATATTATGCATATTTCACAGATTATCATTGATTTTTATTTTGGATGGCATATGGAGAGGAGGGACACCATAATCTTTTTATTGCTTCTGGCTGATAAATGTCTTAATTTTCTCTTTTGAATGTCTTTCCTAATATGTGATACTCAAATTTTAATTCAATCTCTACAAACTACAGAGATATTGAAAGAACCATTGAAGCATTTACACAGATTTGAAAGATTCTGTTACTGATTATTTATTTGGAATTTATGTTTGTCAGCCAAAGTTTGTTCAGACAATCAGAACCATTAGGAATAATGTGACTTCAGGGATGTGTTTGTTGTTGTTGTTCTTGTTAAGTGCTGCTGAGTTGATTTCCAGGGTTTTTAATCATTATGGGAGCAGAAAGCCTCAGGTTTTTCCCTCGGAGAGGCTGGTGGGCTAGCATTGCTGATTTTGTGATTCACAGTTCAGACAGATGTACTAGAAGCCAACAAAAAGTTCATGGAAAAATTAAATGAAAGGATACTGAAACTTTTTCACAAACTTTTAATGACTCCACATATTAGGGATGAGACCAAATAAAATTATAGAAGTTAGTGAAACTTGAGTAGTAGGTCCATACGATAAGCATTGGACTGTAAAATGCAAGGCCTGAGGTTTGAGCCCGTAAGCCATTCTGCAGGAGAAAGATGGGGCTTTCTGCTCCCTTGAAGGTTTAAAGGCTTCAGAACCCTATTCAGGTTCGCTATGCATCCTAACTGACTTGAAAGCACTTAACAACAATAGTGAAACTTGTTCTTGAAAGTAAAATTTTGTTGTTAGATGCCATAGAAGTTGTCCCTACACACATCAGAATGAGACACTGCTTGGTCCTACTCCATTCTCACAGTTATTGCTGTGTTCAAGTCCATTCTTGTCACCATGTCAATCAACTTCATTGAGGACCTCCCTCTTTTTTTACTAACACTGCACTGTACTAAACATGATGTCCTTTTCCAGGGACTGGTCCTCCCTGAAAATGTGTCCAACGTACTAAAGACAAAGTCTCCAATACTCCCTTCAAAGAAGCATTCTTGCTGTACTTCCGACAAAACACATTATGCTTTTTTGGCAGTCCATGGTATTTTAAATATCCATTGCCAGCACCATAATTCAAATGCATCACTTCTTGTATGGTCTTCATTATTCATTGTCCAATTTTTACATACATATGAGACTACTAAAACTACCATAGCTAGTTCTCAAAGTGATATCTTTGTTCTTTAACACTTCAAATAGTTCTTTTGCAGCAGATTTGCCTAATGCAGTATGTTGTTTACTTTCTTAACTGCTGCTTCTATGAGAGTTGATTGTGAATTCAAGAAAAATGAAGTCTTTGACAGCTTCAACCTTTTCTCCATTTATCATGATGTTATTTATTCATCTAGACATGAGGATTTTTGTTTACTTTACATTGTGGTGCAACTCTTTCTACAGCTTTGATCTTTATCAAAGTTTATTTCAAGTCCTCTGTGCTTCCAGAAAGCTCCATTGTGTCATTTGCATGACACATGTCTTTCATGAGTCTTCTTCCAATCTTGATGCCATGTTTTTCGTATAATCTAGCTTCTTAGATTATATGCTTAGACTATAGATTGAATACATATGGTGAAAGGATGAAA
>NW_006408803.1:3513012-3520152 GCF_000296735.1 Chrysochloris asiatica
GGGCTTTTCTCCCATGAGCTTAACTCTATTCATGTCATCATGGTCAATTCTACTTTGAGGAGGCATCTCTTCCCCAGTCGCATTTTGAGTGCCTTCCATCCTGCAGGGTTTAATTTCCGACCCTGTATCTGACAGTGTTTCTCTGCTATTCATAAGGTTTTCAGTGACTAGCAATTCTGAAGTAGTTCGTCACTCTTTCTTCCTAATCTGTCTTTGTCTGGAACCTCATCTGAAACCTGTCCACCATGAGTGACCCTGCTGGTTATTTAAAATACTGGTGGCATAGCCCTCAGAATCATAGCAACTCAAGTCACCACAGCATGACAGACAGACAAGGAGTGGCCATTTGGTTTTATGTTGAATCTGTCACTTTAAATTTCTATATCAATCCTGATACAATCCTTATACAATCAAGATGTTCTCTCCCAAGATGGTGGCTCCAGGAACAGCTGAGCTTAACATGTTTTCAGTGCTGTTGAGTCAATTCCAACACATAGTGACTCTGATTTTAATGGCTGATCTTATGGTTCGATATCAGTGCTTATCTTACATGACCACACCAAGATGAACTTTCATATTAACAATTGATGATCTGGTACACAGTTGGTCCCTGGCCTTCTTTTGACTGGCAGTCTTGAGCTTCTCCACCATCTCTTCCTACAGATGGAGTCTGTTTGATTCCTTTGTATGTCATCTGGTGGGGTCCATGTGTATAGTTGCCTTATAAATTATTGAAAAAAGGTATTTGCAATGAGTAAGTTGTTGGTTTTAAGAAATCTATCATGCGATCTCCAGAATTGTTTCTATTACTAAGTCCATATGTTCCAAACATTGATCTTTTTCTCCTTATTTTCAGCAATCACATTTCAATCACCAGAGGAGTATTAGAATTATAGTGCACCTTGAGTGCAAATTTGATTAATTTCAGACTGAAGAAGTTGGTGGAATTAAAAAATTTTATTAGCTTTAGTGGTTCTTGTGTAAATTTGAATAGTCTTAAAAAGATCTTTCTTGCAGGTGAATAGATAATAGCTAATCACAGACAGCATAGTACTTTAAGATAGATATTCAAATGTTCTTTCTGTCAAAGAATGCAAAACCATTCCTTTTCAACTTGTCATATTCAGCATAGTAATTCATGTAATTGTCTGGTTCAAAATGGTGAAGACCAGTTCATTTCAGCTCACTATTAATTTATTGCTGTTGAGTCAGTTCTGACTTATAGCTCCCCTGTATAGGGTTTCTGAGACGTGACTGATGGATTTTAACTGCCAACCTTGTGGTTAGCCATTCAGTGCTTATCTGACAGTGCCACACCAGGACTTAAACTAACTAGTTCCTATGGTATCAATTTTTATGCATTCTCTTTCATTTTTAGTGGCTTTCAAATTTCCTAGGTTATTGCTTTGTACTTTTCATGTTCCCATTACTAATGGATGTTTGCATCTGTTTCTTTTCAAGTTGTGCCCATCATCAAATGAAGGCCTTGAAACCTTTGCTCTATTTGCATCAGTAAGGTCAACTCTACTTTGAAACGGCATTTCTTCTCTAGTCATAATTTTAGTGCCTTCCACCATGAAGGGCTGATCTTTGGCATTATATCAGACAATGTTTCCCTATGCAGTGCAGTGAAGTATTTAATGTCTCCTCTAGCCATACTCTGTAACTCCCACCAAACAACGTTTTTACCCAGCTGGGTCTGGATCATAGAAAGTGGCAGAAAATGCTGATAGGATTACATGATTCACTTGTATGTGGTTAAAGTGCTGTTTGTAAAAACTCAGAACTCTAATGTGTATACAATGAGCCATCTTAGAAGCAGAAGAGGGAATCTCACTACCATCAAAGAAGAAGAGCCAGGAGTGGCTCACATCTTTTGGACCCTGAGATTGTATCTCCTCAACCCTGAAACACCAGATGAGTGGCAGAGGAGCTGTAGCAAACCCATGAGGCAGAATGGTCAACTTCATATCCCACATAGCAAGTAATGCTGAATATTAGGCAGGAAGCTTGCTGACATGGTGGGGTGTCTCTAGGAACTTTATTGAAAGAATTAGGTTTGTTGGCCCACAAAATTAAAGCCAAGAACCTTCAGGTTGAGGCTTATGGTGGATTGGTTTATCCTGTGGACATTTATCAGCATCCTTAAAAAAGCTTGGTAACAATGGCAAGGCAAAGAGAGGGCTGCCTGTGGGCATGGCTGAGGAGAGACTGCCCTGACTAGACAACTATGCCCTGAATTGTAACCTACCTGAATTGCAAACTTCTATCTAATAAACCTCATAATAGTGTGTATGGTGTCTGAGATCTGTGTGGCCATTGCAATCAATTGTTTAAACCAGATGAGAAGTATATAGTGCTGTTGGATGGATGACTGGTATCATTTTTTTTTTTTCACCCCGATAGTCATCATTTTTTCAATGCCTAACCCTTCAGAAGTGATCTGCTTCTCCTTCTTCCTAGTGTGTCTTGGCCTGGAAGTGTCACTGAAACTTGTCAACCAAGAGGTGCCCCTGATAGTATATGAAATGCCTGTGCCATAGCTTTTAGCATCACAGCAACATAAAAGCCACCTCAGGACAAATTAACAGATAAGTGGTGATGAAAATAGAGTAGTTAAAGCAAATAGAAGGAATGATGAAGTAAAAGCTGAACAGAAAATTTCAAAGGACAGCCCAAGAATACAAAGTAAAGTATTATAATGAAATACTCAAAGGCCTAGAGTTAAAAACAAACCAAAAGGGATGCACACACTCAGCATTTCTCAAGTTGAAATAACTGAAGAAAAAAAATCGAGCCTTCAGTTGCAATAATGAAGAATTCTATGGTAAAAAAATGCAGAGCAATGCGAATTCAAAAGAAGAGAGAATGAATACAGTCACTATACCCAAAAGGTCTAATGGATATTCAGCCGCTTCAAGAGGTAACACATTATGAAGAACCGATGGTATTGAAGGAAGAAGTGCATGATGCTCTGAAGGAATTGGTGAAATAATTAGGACCCAAATATTGATGGAATACCAAAATGTTTCCAAAAAACTGATGTAGAACTGGATATATTCACTAGTCTAGGTCAAGAAATTTAGAACACATTTACTTATCTAACCTACTTGAAGTGATCCATAGTTGTGCCCATTCCAAAGAAAGGCAACCCAACAGAATGTGTAATTATTGAACAATGTCATTAATATTATATGTAAGTAAGATTTTGCAGAAGGCAATTCAAAAAATGGTTATAGCAGTACATCAATAGGGAGCTGCCAGAAATTCAAACCATACTCACAAGGAATGTGGAATGAGAGGTACAGCTGATTTCAGAAGGATTTTGGATGAGCAGAAAATGCCAGGAAGATGCTTAATTGTATTTTAGTAACTATGCAAAGGCAATCTACTGTTTAGATCAAACAAAAACTATGAATTATTTTGTGAAGAATGTAACTTTCAGAACACTTAATTGTGCTCATGTGGAACCTGTCCATAAAAAAAGAGGCAATTATTTGACTAGAACAAGGGGTTCCCTTGCCCCAACTCATGGTATTTTCAATTACACATATGCCTGTGAATATTGGACAATTAATAATGAAGACAAGAGAAGAGTTGATGCATTTGAATTATGATGTTGGCAAAGAATATTGAAAGTATTATGGAGAGCCAGAAGAACAAGCAAATCTTCCTTGAAAGAAGAACATTTCTTAGAATTGAGAATTGAAAGGCTTTCTCACTTCAAACGTGTCATCAGGAAGATCAGCTCCTAGAAAATGACATCATACTTAGTAAAACAGAGGTTCAGCACAAAAGAGGAAGAAACTTCATGAGATGGACTGACAGAGTTTTAATAACAGGAAACAAACTTAGCAACAATTGTTGAGTATGATGCAGGTCAAGTAGTACTTCATTCTGTTATCCCTATGAATCAGAACTGACTCAATGGTACCTAACAAAAAATAACAATGAAATATGTATAAAAGCTTGCTTCCTCTGGTGATGGTAGAAACATTAGATTAGCAGGACCAATCTTTAAGAAGAAAAACTAGACAATAAATAGGGGAAAGCTAACACAAACAGTGGAGTCCTGGTGTGGCACTGTTGGCCGTTTGAACTGCAGGGTCTGTGCTTCAAGCTCACCAGCTGCTCCTTGGAAACCCCAAGCAGCATCACTATGGGTCAGAATTGACTCGACAGCACTTAACAACAACAACAACACAAACAGCAATATATGAGAAAAAAATGACATTGAAATTTATGACCCTCTCTATTTCAGAACTTAGTAACCGATGGAATTTTCAGTACAACCAAATACTCTTTGTTACCAAATTTCATCATCACCTGACCAGAAATTCAGGGAAGCTGGAGGTGCTTTGTTGCAAATTTAAGGGACTGCAGATCCTACCCCAACAAACAACATGCAAAAGCTACAATATTGCTTGGTACAATATTCTGATCTTCAGAGTGGAATGAATACGTCTTACTTTCACTTTCTAAATCTTCAGAGATTTATTTTGTGGATAACCCTAAACAACTATCAAATTGTTGTTGTTCTTGTTAGGTGCCATCAACTCAGCACCAATTCATAGCAACTCTATGCGCAACACAATGATACACAGCCTGATCCTGGGCTAACCTCACTATTGTTGCTACTCTTGAGTCCATTGATGCTGCCACTTTGCCAATTCATCTCGCAGGGGATCTTCCTCTTTTTCTCTGACCCCCCACCTTACCAAACATGATATTCCTCTCCAGTAACTGGTCCCGACTGTCAATATGTCTTAAGTATGAGAAACGAAGTCTGGCAATACTGGCCTCCAAGGAGCACTATGGCTGAATGTACTTCCAACACAGACCTGTTTGTTCTTTTGGTGGCTCACGATACTTTCAAATATTTTCCTCCAACACCATAAATCACATGCATCAATTCTTCTACAATTTTCCTTATTCACTGTCCAAATTTTGCATAAATCTTGTTGTTACATGCTGTGGAGTTGGTTCCGACTGATAGCGACCCTGTACAGGGTTTCCAAGGCTGTAAATCTTTATGGGAGCACAAAGCCTCATCTTTCTCCCGCGGAACAGCTGGTAGTTTCGAACTGCTGACCATTAAATTAGAAACCCAATTCATAACCACTAAGCTACCAGAGTTCCTTTTTTGCATGCATGCATGCATGCATGCATATTGTTATTAAAAATACCATGGCTTGAGTCAGGCGCACCTTAATTCGCAAACAGACATCTTTGCCTTTTAACACTTTAAAAAGGCCTTCTGCAGCTGATTTGTCTAATGTAACAGTCATTTGGTTTTTTAAATGCTGCTCTCCTGTGTGTTGATGGTAGATCCAAGAAAAATAAAGTCCTTGACAACTTCAATCTTTTTTCTGTTGATAAGAATATTTTTTACTGGTCCAGTAGTGAGGATTTTTGTTTTCTTTACATTAAGATGAAATCCATACCAAAGGCTATGGTCTTTGGTCTTCATCAGTAAGTATTTTAAGTCATCTTCACTTTCAGCAAATCGGTTGTATCATCTGCATATTGCAGGTTGTTAATGAGTTTTCTTCAATCTTGATGGCTTGTTTTTCTTCACATGACCCAGTTTCTCAGATTATTTGTTTAGCATACAGGTTGAATAAGTATAGTGAAAGAATACAACCCTGTCACACACTTTTCCTAATTTTAAACCATCCAGTGTTTCCATGTTCTGTTCGAACAATTGCCTCTTGGTCTATGTACAGGTTCCTCATGAGCACAATTAAATGTTCCAGAATACTCATACTTCACAATACTGTCCTTAGGCCTTTGCGTAGTCAGTAAAGCAAAGATAAATATCTTTCTTGAATTCTCTGCTTTTAGCCAAGATCCTTCTGACATCAGCAATGATATCCTTCATTCCACGTCTTTTTCTGAATCTGGCTTGAACCTCTGGAAATTCTCTGTCAATGTATGGTTACAGCTATTTCTGTATTACCTTTAGTAAAACTTGATTTGCATGGGATCTCAAAGATAGTGTCTAATGATTTCCACATTCTGTTGGGTCACCTCTCTTTAGAATGGACACAATTACGGATCTTTCCAATCAGTTACCCAGAAGTTGTTTTCCAAATTTCTTGGCATCGATACGTGAGTGCTTCCAGTGCCACCTCACTTTGTTGAAAGATTTCAATTTGTATTTCACAAATTCCAGTGCCTTGTTCTTTGCCAATTCCTTCAATGCACCTTGGATTTCTTCCTTCAGTATCATTGGCTTTTGATCATATACTACCTCTTGAAATGTTTGAACATACACCATTTCCTTTTAGTATAGTGACTCTGTGTATTCCTTCCATCTTCTTTTTATGCATTCTGCATCATCCAACAATTTGCCCAGAGAATCCTTCCATAATGAGAATCGAGACTTGAATAATTTTTTCTTTAATTGCCTCAGCTTGAGTGTGTTCTTCCCTTTGGATTTTTTGTTTTCACTTTTTCAAAAACAACTGTTTATTTAAAATAATATTCTATTATCTGATTATTTTGGAAGAGAAAAATCTCATTTGCCTGCTAATCTATATAATACCCATCTTAATACTTGCTAACGGCCATCTGGTTTCTAAGGAGCTTTCTGACTGTACTTCCTCTAGTACAGATTTGTTCTTCTGGCAGTCCTTGGTACTTTCAATATTCTTCTCCAACACAAAATTCAAACACATTGATTCTTCAGTGGTCTTCCTTATTCATGGTCCAATTTTCACATATATATGAGGCTACTGAAAATATCATAGCTTGAGTCTAGTGCACCACTGTCCTCAAACTGGTCTCTTCACTCTTTAATGCTTTAGAGAGGTCTTGTGCAACAGATTTGCCTAATGCAATAATACGGCATTTGATTTCTTGACGGCTGCTTCAGGAGCTTGACTGTGGATCCAAGCAAACAGAAATCTCTGACAACTAGATTCTTTTCTCCATTTATAACAATGTTATTTATTAGTTCAGTTGTGAGGACTTTTGGTTTCTTTACATTGAGGTGCTATCCATACTGAAGTCTGTAGTCTTTAATCTTCGTCAATAATTTAATTTGGTTATTTGTCTTTTTCTTGTAGAGGTATTCTAGTTTCCTATATATTTTAGAAATGAGTCCCTTGTCTGATGTGTCATTGCAAAAGATTTTTT
>NW_006408803.1:3521267-3523803 GCF_000296735.1 Chrysochloris asiatica
GTCATCTTTTATGCTTTTAAAAAAAAGTATTTGAAATCAACAAATCATTGATTTTGCAGAATTCTGTCATGCAATCTCCAGCATCATTTCTATCACCAAGGCCATATTTTCCGACTACTGATACTTCCTCTTTGTTTCCAACCTTTGCATTCCAATAGCCAGTGATTATCAATATATCTTGATTGCATGTTTGATCACTTTCAGATTGAAGCAGTTGATAGAATTCTTCTGTTTCATCCTCACTAGCTTTAGTGGTTTGTGTGTAAATTTGAATAATAGTGGTATTATCTGGTCTTCCCTATAGGCACATGGGTATTTTCTTATCACAGACAGTGTTGTACCTCATGACTGATCTTGATATGTTCTTTTTGACAATGAATGCAATACCATTACTATTCAGTTTTACAGTCACGGCATAGTAAATCATGTGTTTGTCAGTTTCAAAATGGCCAATACCAGTCCATTTCAGCTCACTAATTACTAAGATACCCATGTTTGCATTTTATTTATTTATTCTTTTGACAGTTTCCAATTTTCCTAGATTCATACTTTGTACGTTCCATATTCCTATTATCAATGGATGTTTACAGCTGTTTCTCTTCATTTTGAGTTGTTCCTCATCAGCAGATGAAGGTCTTGAGGGCTTTATTCCTGAGGACTTTACTCCATTCGTGTCATCACAATCAACTCTACTTTGAGGAAACAGCTTTTCTCCAGTCAATTTTTTAGTGTCTTCCAGCCTGAGGGACTCATTTTTCAGCACTGTATCTGACAGTGTTTCTCTGTTCTTCATAAGGTTTTTAGTGACTAAATATTCTGAAGTAGTTCGTCTCTCCTTCTTCTTTGTCTTCATATGGAAGCTCATCTGAAACCTGTCCACAGTGGGTGACCCTGCTGGTATTTAAAATGCCCATGCCATTGCTTCCAGAATCACAACAACTCACAAGCCACCCCAGTACAACAAACTGACAGATGAGTGGTAGAAAACTATCAAATAGGGAAGGCTATTCTAGGAAATGTAGTTCCCCTTAGCTAAGTTGTCAAAATAAAAATGCAATGTATTTTCCACTTTGTTAATATTTAAGATACCTGAACTAATCTTTAAATAATTAACTTCCAAAGGAAGATGTTTTTACTAAACATGACGCAACTAAACTTCATATAATCTAAACCATATTAGAGCTTTCCCTCAAAAAGGAGGAAAAAACAAGTTTTTTTCTCATTTTTAAGTGATGTGCTTTTCAAACTAAGACACATTTCATATGTTAGATACAAGATTCCATACTATTAAATTAATTTGTGCTAAATTGTAGGGCACAGGAAAAAATTATAGTAAAAGGAGTTCACTCTTAGATATGTTGTTATTGTTTGGTGTCATCCAGTTGGTTGTGACTCAGCAGAACATACATACACAGCAGAACATAACACTGCCCAGTCCTGCACCATCTTCATGATTGTTATATTTGAGCACTTTCTTTCTTCCATGGAATCAAAACATCTCCTTGAAATTCTTCCTCTTTTTCACTGACTTTCCAATTTACCAAGCATGATGTTCTTCTCCAGGGATTGGTCTCTCCTAACAACATGTCCAAAGTAAGAAACACACGATGTCAACATCCTCAATTCTAAGACATCTGGCTGTCCTTCCAAGACAGAGAGGTTTATTCTTCTGGCCGACCAAGTTAGTTTGATTATTCTTCCCCAACACCATCATTCAAGTACATTGATTTTTTAAAGTTCTTCCTTATTCATTGTCCAACTTTCCCATTCATATGAGGAAATTTAATATGCCATGACTTGAATCAGGCACACTTTAGTCCTTAAACTGACATCTCTGCTCCTTAATACTTTAAAGAGGTCTTCTACAGCAGACTTACCCAATACCATACATCACTTGATTTCTTGATGGCTGTTTATATGAGCATTGATTGCTTATTCAAAGAACATGAAGTCTTTGACAACTTCAAATTTCTGTTTATCGTGATTTTATTAGTTCAGTTATGTGGATTTTCATTTTCTTTACTTTGAGGTGCAATCCATACTAAAGGCTGTAGTCTTTGATCTTCATTAGTAAAAATTTCAAGCAAAGTTATACCATTTACGTATCAGAAGTTTTTGATGACTTTTCTGCAATACTAATGCCACATTTGTCTTCATGTAATCCAGGTTCTGAGAAAATTTGCTTAGCATAATGATTGAATAAATCTTGTGAAAGAATACAACCCTGTCACATATCTTTCCTGTTGTTAAACCATACAATATCCCCTTGTGTTCAAACAATTGTCTCTTGGTTTAGGTACAAGTTTCTCATGAATACCACACAGATCTATATAGATAGATAGATAGGCAGGTAGGTAGATAGATGCATAGATAGATGTGGCCCTAGTACAGTGCTGTAGGGCAAGTATTGTGCTGTAAACTACAAGGTTGAAAGTTCAAATTCACCAGCTGCTCTTTGAAAACCATGTACAGGATTGATATGAGTCAATCCCAACTCAACAACACCTGACAACAACATACATATGCAATATATATA
>NW_006408803.1:3524968-3533956 GCF_000296735.1 Chrysochloris asiatica
AGAGAGAGAGAGAGAGAGAGAGAGAGAGAGTAAATAAGGAAGAAATATATGTAACTAGTAGGATGTAGTTGATAGATAGAATTTGATGCTTACGTAATTCCTTGGATTCCTGGTGTGGCACAGTGGGCTAATGTATCAGATTGCAAAGTCATTGGAACTGCAAGGCCAGTGGTTCAAGCTCAATAGCTGCTCCTTGGAAACACTATACAGGGTCATCATGGGTCAGAATCGACTTGATGGCACTTAAAAACAACAACATAATTCCTTAGAACTCAGCAAGTTACTCATAAAGTCATGGTTCATTGCCTAGGAGGATGCCACAAACCTTCATTTCTTAAAGGTCTAGGTGTTAGTAGTTCTTCTTGTATTGAGTTGTTGCCTTTCTTTAATTTTGATACAGATCGTGATGTATTAAAGAGAATGCCCAGAGTATCTACTTCATTCAAAGTATACACTTCCTTACCCCATTGTGTAGTAGAAACATGCTTTCCCTTTAGGGGTCAGGATGAATTATCTCAGAGTGAATGGTAATCCATTTTTTGTCTGCATAGTTATTATAAGTATCCTATGAAACTACCAGTGGTTCCGCAGGAGAAAGATGAGGCACTCTGCTCCGGTAAAGATTTATACTCTCTGAAACCCTGTGCAGGGTCACTATGAGTTGGAACTGACTCCATGGTACTTAACACACACATCAAAGTGGCCATGTTACAGTCTTAATTTCCAGTTTAATAGAACAATTGCTATAGCCCATGATTGTAGTGTTCAAATTTTGAAAACTAAGACATTTCAAGCAATAGAACCCAGAGACATGGGGGTAGGAAACAAAATCTCCACAAGTGGTTTACTTACTAGGTGGAAATATTAAAAACCCATATCCAATTTTACCATGTTTACTGAGTTATGAATGTTTGCAATGAGAGAAATATGAGCAAACATCAGACATTGATTGATAACATATACTGCAATCTGAAAGACATTTTTCCAGCCTCACAGTGTCTTGCAGCCAGCTGCTCATTAACTTTTGTTGTTAGGTGCCATCAAGTCAACTTCTAGTGACCCTATGCACAACAGAAGGAAACACTGCCCAGTCTTATATCATCCTCACAATTACTTCTGTTTTTGCCCACTATTTCTGCCACTGTGCTAGTCCATCTTGTTGGGGGCTTTCCTCTTTTTTGCTGACTCCACTTTTCCAAGCATTATGTCCTTCTCTACGCACTGGTCCCTCCTGAAAAAAAGTATGAGAGGCAAAATCTCACCATCATCACTTCTAAAGAGCATTCTTACTGTACTTCTTTCAAGACAGATCTATTAGTTATTCTGGCAGTTCGTGGTACTTTCAGTATTATTTGCCAACACCATAATTCAATGCATCAATTTTTCTAAGATCTACCTTATTCATTGTACAATTTTCACATTCATATGAGAGTATTGAAAATACCATGTCTTGGATCATACTCACCTTAGTCCTCAAAATGATATCTTTGCTCTTGGATACTTTATATCCAAGAGGTCTTTTACAGTAGATTTGCCTAATGCAATATGTCCTTTGATTTCTTGACTGCTACTTCTCTGAATATTGGTTGTGGATCTAAGCAAATTGAAGTTTTGACAACTTCAATCTTTTCTCCACTTACCATGCCATTATTTTTTGGTCCATTGTGAAGATTTTCATTTTCTTTAGATTGTAGTGAAATCCATAGTAAAAGCTCTATCTAATCTTTGATAATCATCAGTAACTATGTTAAGTACTCTTTGCATACAGCAAGCATGATTTTATCATCTGCATATCACTGGTTGTTAATGACTCTTCCTGCCATCTTCCACATATAATTCAACTTCTCAGATTACTTACTTAGCATAGAGATTGAATGAGTAAGGTGAAAGGCCATAACCCAGGCACACCTATCAGTTTATATTCCATAAAATTCTGGAGATTTGCTCTTTGTCAATACATTCAGTACTATTTCAACACCATCTGTTCTTGATTATATGGTAATTCTTGAAATGATTAAACATCAGCCATTTGTGTTTTTATTCCTTCCACCTTATTTTGATGTTTCCAGTGTCATTTAATATTTTCCCAAGTTTTTGTTGTAGCTGTGATTGTTGTGCACTGTCATTAGTTCTGACTCATAGCAACTCTGTACAGAATTTCTGAGAGCAGTTGGTGGGTTCAAACGATTTCAACCTAATGGTTGAAATTTTTCTTCAGTCCTTTCAGACTAAAAAATGTTGAGTGCATTCTTTCCTTTTTCTCTTCTAAGTTTTTGCACATTTCATTATAATATTTGACTTTGTCTTCTTTAACTACCCTTTGAAATTTTCTGTTCAACTCTTTTACTTCATCATTTTTTTCCAAATAACATATTACAATACACCCAGTAACTAAATGTCCAAAACTTTTTTACTTTATTATTACTAGCTGATTCAAGGTTATGAAGAATGTAGAAAATCAGTTAATTCCATACACATAAATCCATTATGAATTGCATCATCTTATCCTTCATGCTGGAAACTATATCTTTACATGTACCATACACATGGGTCCCATAAATTTCATTGTAGTGTCTGTCTACTGCATCTCTGTGGTATTCATATCCTTCCCTCTAGTGCATGTGTATATTATCAAGGTGTCAGAGAAGTTCTTCCTTCTTACCATAATCAATGAAAATAATATCAGAAAATAAATGATTTTGTGATGTATGGAACTGAAATGTCATCAGGTTTCTCTTGATTAGATTATGAGATTGGACTAGAAAGCTGATATAGCATTAGTATAGGCGAGTGAAGCTGCATTACTAGTTTGCTGTTGAAAGCAAACAATTACTGGTAAAGAGACAGCATGTATAAATCAAAGCAGCACTTGCCACCTCAAAAGGAATAGAGACATTCCAGGTGCTAGAGGACATGTCTGTTTGCATCAGCACCAAAATTAAATTTGAAATTCTGGCTACAATTGATTTAACCAGCTTATTAAATTTATTAGTATCTTCTATCATTCTGCAAGATCCACTAATCTTCTATACAAGTCAAACAAGTGAGCTGAATCAGGATGTAATAGGATTAATCACATTTGGAAATTTCAGGATTCAGTATCTTTTTTATTTTCACATTTGTGTGTAGAGTCAGTTTAGTGGTTTCAATTTGAATTTTTCTGACCTAACGTTTTCAGTCTCCTTTAAGAAGAAATAAATCCATGAAGAAGTATAAAGTGAAAGGAGAAATTGGGACTCCACCAAATTCTGGGTATGTCTATTTCAATATGATTTCCAGAAATAAAGAAAGAATTACAGGGTTAGTTCAGAAACGAACTGAACCCACACTGAGATAGACCTTAACTAAATCAGCATTAATCACTTGACTTCCATCAACACTTACACTTCTTGATAGGGTACACCTGGCCTTTAAATTTTCAGAGATTAGTGACACTTCAGAGAACTGTCCAGTAACTCACTTACACCAAAATTATCTAATATTCCCTTCTCTGAGGCACAGTTGCCATATTAAAAGTTACAAGTCCCTTTTTGGGATACTATGAGTAGATTTTACAGTATACATTTTTTTCTGTAAAGAATATTTCTTCTTCAAGGACCCAGTAAAGTTTTAACTCAAGGGACTCTGAATTTGGTAACATACCTCAAACCTGAGAGTACATTTTCTGATAATTCAAGTCAATATTCTGTTCAACCTACCACTCATGTGTCAGTGTGTCATATTGTGGTGGCTTGCTTGTTGCTGTGATGCTGGAAACTATGACATGGGTATTTTAAATACCAGCAGGGTTATTCATGGCTTCAGCTGAGCTTCCAGACAAACACAGACTAGGAAAAAGGAGAGACAGACTACGTCTGAATAACTAGTCACTGAAAACCTTATAAATAGCACTGTAACACTATCAGCACCCAATTACTGAATATTGGATGAGCAGCATCAGAATATTGTCAGATATAGTGCCAGGTGAGCCCCTCAGGTTGGAAGACATTTGCAATGTCACTGGAGAAGAGCTGCCTCCTCATAATAGAGTTGACCATGATGACAAGAATGGAGTAAAACCTATGGGACCTGCATTTGTTAATGGCGTAACACAGAATGAAGACAAACAGCTACAAACATTCATTAATAATCAGAACATGGAATGTAAAACGTAGGAATCTATGAATATTGGAAAATTTCAGAAATGAAATCATAAACATCGATATCCTAGGCATCAGTGATCGGAAATGGACTGGTATTGGCAAATTTAAATCTGATAATCACATAGATTATGATGCTGAGAATTACAGATTGAAAAGAAATATTGTCGTATTCATCATCACAAAACATATTAAGATCTGTGTTGAAGTATAACACTTTCTGTGATAGGATAATATCCATACACCTACAAGAAAGACCCATTAATACCACTAATATTCGATTTTACTAACTAACCACTAAAGCCAGCCATGATAAAATTGAAGAATTCTACCAACTTCTTAAGACTGAAACTGATCATACATGAAGTCAATATATATTGATAATTACTGGCAATTGGAATGCAAAAGCTGGAAAAAAAGAGAAAGGGCAGTAGTTGGGAAATATGGCCTTGGTGATAGAAATGTGGCTGGAGATCACATGATAGAATTTTGCAAACAATGAATTCTTCATTGCAAATACTTTTTTTTTTTTTTAACAACATAAAACATAAATATACACATGAACCTCACCAGATAGAATACACAGAAATCCAACTGACTGCAACCATGGAAAGGTATGGTGGAGATGCTCTATATCATCAGGCAACACAAGACCAGGGGCAGACTGTGGAGCAGACCATCAATCGCTCATATGAAAAAAATTAAAACAAATCCATGAGAGCCAAAATAAGTCCTTGAACATCTCCCTTTTACATTCAGAGATAATCTGAAGAAAAGATTTGATGCATTAAACATTAAAGACTGAAGACCAGAAAAGTTGAGGGATGACATCATGAGCATCAAACAGGGAAAAATCAAAAGGTCATTAAGAAGACAAGAAAGAAGACATTCACCAAAATGGATGCCAGAAGAAACTCTGAAACTTGGTCTCCAGTGTAGAGATGCTAGAGCAAATGGAAGATGTAAGGAAGTAAAAGAACTGAGGAAAAATTACAAAAGTCAGCTCGAGAAGACAAAGTCAAATATTATAATGAAATATGCAAAAATATGGCTTTGTTGTTGTTGTTAGGTGCCATCAAGTCAGAACCGACTCATAGCGACCCCATGCACAGCAGAACGAAACAATGTCCAATCCTGGGCCAACCTCACTACCGCTGCCACACTTGAGTCCATCGATGCTGCCACCTGGCCAATCCATCTTGTTGGAGGTCTTCCCCTTTTTCTCTGACCCTCCATCTTACCAAACATGATATCCTTCTCAGGCAACTGTTCCATCCTGACAATATGTCTAAAGTATGAGAGACGAAGTTTAGCCATCCTGGCCTCAAAGGAGCACTCTGGTTGTACTTCTTCCAAAACAGATCTATTGGTTCTTTTGGCAGTCCATGGCACTTTCAGGATTCTCCTACAACACCACAACTCAAAGGCATCAATTCTTCTACGATCTTCCTTATTCACTGTCCAGCTTTCGCATCCATATGAGGTTATTGAAAATACCATGGCTTGAGTCAGGCACACCTTAGTCCTCAAGCTGACATCTTTGCTGTTCAACACTTTAAAAAGGTCTTGTGCAGCAAGAAAAATGTGGCATCAGGATTAGAGGAAGACTTATTAACAACCTGTAACATGTAGATGATAAAACCTTGCTTACTGAAAGTGAAGGGGATTTAAATAATTACCATTGAAAATCAAAGCCCACAGGCTTCAGTACGGATAGCACCACAATATAAATAAAACAAAAATCCTCACCACTGTGTCCAATAAACAACAAACATATAAATGGAGAAATGATTGAAGTTGTCCATTTTGCTTGGATCAATCATCAATAGTCATAGAAGCTGCAGTCAAGAAATTAAACAATGTATTGCATTAAGCAAATCTGTTGCACAAGACCTCTTTTAAGTGTGAAGACCAAGGATTTAAGTTTGAGGACTAAGGTGTGCCTGGCCCAAGCCATAATGTTTTCAATAACCACATAGGCATGTAAAACATGGACTGTGAATAAGGAAAACCAAAAAGAATTGATGCATTTGATTTACAGTGTTGGAGGAGAATATTGAAATTATTGAAAATAAATAAATAAATAAACAGATCTGTTTGGAAGAAGTACAAGCATAGTGCTCCTTGGATGCTAGGATGGCCAGACTTTTGTCTCTCGTACTTTGGACATATTATCAGGAGGAACTAGTTCCTGGGGAAGGATATCATGTTGGAAAAGTGGAGGGTTGGTGAAAAAGAGGTAGATCCCCAGTAAGATGGATTGTCACAATAGTAGCATCAATGGGCTCAGGCATGTCAATGATTGTGAAGTCTGCCCAGGACCGGGCAGTGTTGTGTTCTGTTGTACAAAGGGTCTCTATGAGTTGGTACTGACTCGATGGTACCAAGCAACAACAGCAACAGTCTGTTCACCATAACCAGAGTTTTTCTATATATGTAAAGTGAATAACAACCACTCATCTGTCAGTTTGTCATACTGTGGTGGCTTGTGAGTTGCTGTGATTTTGGAAACTATGCCACAGGTATTTTAAATACCAGAAGGGTCACCCACGGTGGACAGGTTTCAGAGGAAATTCCAGACGAAGATAGACTAGGAAGAAGGAGAGATGAACTACTTCCGAATATTTAGTCACTGAAAAACTTATGAAGAGCAGAGAAACACTGTCAGATATAGTACAGCAAAATGAGTCCCTCAGGTTGGAAGGCATTCAAAATACGACTGGGACAGAGCTGCCTCCTCAAAGTAGACTTGACCATGATGATATGAATGGAGTACAGCCTATGGGAGGAAAGTCCTCAGGACCATCATTTGCTGATAAGGCACAACTCAAAATGAAGAGAAATAGCTGTAAAATCCATTAATAATCAGAACATTGAATGTATGAAGTATGAATCTAGGAAAATTGGAAATTGTGTAAAATGAAATGTAATGCATAAACATGGATATTTTAGGCATTAGTGAGCTGAAATGGACTGGTATTGGTCATTTTTAATCTGACAACCACATGGTTTACTATGCCGAGAATGATAAATGAAGAGGAATGGTGTTGCAGTCATCGTCAAAAAGAACATATCAAGATCAGTCATGATGTACAATGTTGTATGTAATAGGATAATATCTGATTGGGCAGTGTTTCATTCTGCTGTGCATAAGGTCGTTATGAGTTGGTAACTACTCGATGGCACCTAACAAGGACAACAACAGGGAAGACCAGTTAATACCATTATTATTCAAATTTACGCACCAACCACTAAAGCCAGAAAAGATGAAACAGAAGAATTCTACCAACTTCTTCAATTTGAAATTGATCAAAAAATGCAATCAAGATGTGTTGATCGTTACTGGTTATTGGAATGCAAAGGTTGGAAACAAAGAGGAAGGATGGGTAGCTAGAAAATATGACCTTAGTGATACAAGTGCTGCTGGAGATCATATGATAGAATTCTGAAAAACCAATGATTTGTTCATTTCAAATACATTCTTTAGACAGCCTAAGACCTTGCCAGATGGAATACACAGAAATCAAATTGGCGACATCTGTAGTAAGAGATAGTGGAAAAGCTCCATATCATCAGCCAAAAGTGGCAGATTGTGGAACAGACCATCAATTGTTCATATTGAAAATTCAAAATGAAGCTGATGAAAATGAAAACAAGAGCAGGAGAACCAAAACGTGATCTTGAACTTAGAGATCATCTGAACAACAGAATTGATATATTAGACACTATAGACTGAAGACTAGAAGAGTTGTGGGATGACATCTAGGACATCATACAGGAAGAAATCAAAAAGTCATTAAGACAAGAAAGAAGGAAAATATCAAAATTGATGTCAGAAGAGACACTGAAATTTACGATCCAGTGTAGAGACTGTAAAGCAAATGGAAGAAATGAGGAGGTACAATCTAAACAGAAATTTTCAAAGGTCAGCTGGAGAAGACAAAGTCAAATATTACAACGAAATATGCAAAGATCTGAAGTCAGAAAACCAAAAGGAAAGAGCATGCTCAGCATTTCTCAAGCTGGGGGAACTGAAGAAAAACTTCAAGCCTCAACTTTCGTTATTGAAGGATTTTCTGGGCAAATTATTGAATGATGCACAAAGCATCAAGAGAAGATGGAAAGAATACACAGAGTCACTGTAGCAAAAGGAAATAGTTGATGTTCAACTGTTTCAAGAAGTTGCATATGATCAAGAGCCAATGATACTGAAGGAAGAAGTCCAGGGTGCATTGAATGAACTGGCAAAGAAGAAGGCACCAGGAATTAATGGAATAAAAATTGAAATCTTTCAAGAAAGTGAGGTGACACTGAAGGCACTCACTCATCTATGCCAAGAAATTTAGAAGACAACTATCTGGCCAACTGATCGGAAGAGAGCCATATTTGTGCCCATTACAAAGAGAGGCGATGCAACAGAATGCAGAAATCATTGGAAAATATCTTTGATATCCCATGTGAGTAGAGTTTTACTAATGCTAATACAGACACAGCTGCAAGCATACATTGAGAGAGAACTTCCAAAGGTTCAAGCTGGATTCAGAAAAGGACATGGAATGAGGGATATCATTGATGATTTCTAATGGATCTTGACTGAAACAGAGAATATCAGAAAGATGTTTACCTGTGCTTTATTGACTATAAAAAGGCTTTCAATTATGTGGATAATGACAAACTATGGACAACATTGTGAAGTATGAGTATTCCTGAACACCTAATTGTACATGGACAAAGAGGCAGTTGTTCGAACAGAACATGGAAACACTGAATGGTTTAAAATTAAGAAAGATGTGTGACAGGGTTGTATTTTTTTACCATACATATTCAACCTGTATGCTGAGCAAATAAT
>NW_006408803.1:3540138-3549524 GCF_000296735.1 Chrysochloris asiatica
TTTTTTTCAGCTTCCGGCTGAACTTGTATGTGGGCAATTTATGGTTTGTTACACAGTTAGCCAGGGGCTTGTTTTGGCTAGTGAGATGGAGCATTTCCACCATCTCTTTCCACAAATGTAGTCAGTTTGATTTCTATGTATTCTGTCTGGTGAATTCCATGTGTAAATGGTCTTTTACATTGTTTTAAAAAGGTGTTTTCCATGAAGAAATCATTGTTCTTGTACAATTCTGTCATGCAATCTCCAGCATCTTTTCTATCCTCAAGGCCATATTTTCCAATTACTGATCATTCCTCTTTGTTTCCAACCTTTGCATTCCAATGCCAGTAATTACCAATACATCACTGCATTTTTTATAAATTTCAGACTGAAGAACTTGGTTGAATTCCTCAAGTTCATCATCACTGTGTAAATTTGAATAATAATGATATTAATAGTCTTCCTTGTAGGCATATATATATTATCCTATCACAGACCACACTGTGCTTCATGACTGATCTTGATATATATATATATGTTTGGGCTTTTTTTCTTTTTTCTTTTTGATGATTAATGCAATGCCATTCCTCTGCAATTTGCCATTCCTAGCAGAGTAAACAATATAATTGTTGGATTCAAAATGGCCAATACCAGTCCATTTCAGCTTACTAATGAGTAGAATAGGATTCCTGGTGTGGCACTTTAGGCTCAGCAATGGACTTCAAAACTCAAGATGGGCAGTTCAAACCCATCAGGTGTTCCCATACAAGGTCACTATGAGTCAAAACCAACTCAACAACACTTAGCAACAATAACAATGCCTAGAATATAGTCATTTATATGTTCCATGTAATGTTTGGCAATTTCCATTTTTCCTAGATTCATACTTTGTACGTTCCATGTTCCTATTTTTAGTGGATGTTTAAAGCTATGTTTCTTTATTTTGAGTTGTACACCATTAGCAAATGAAGATCCCTAAGACTTTACTCCATTTGTGTTATCACAGTCAACTCTACTATGAAAAGGCAGGTCTTCCTCAATTGCATTTTGAATGCCTTCCAACCTGAGGGCTCATTTTCTGGCACAATATCTGACAGTATTCTTCTGCTCTTCATCATGTTTCAATATTCAGTATTCTGATACTGAAAGGGTTCCACTGGTACTTAAGGTTATCAGTGGCTACATATTCAGAAGCAGTCTGTCTCTCATTCTTTCTAGTCTGCTTTCTGTATGCTCAGCTGAAACCTGTCTATCATGGTTACCCTGCTGGTATTTAAAATACCTGTGGCATAGCTTCCCAGAATCACAACAACATTCAAACCACCACATAACAAACTGACAGATGAGTGGTGGTGAATATCATATAGCTACTTCCAAAATATGATGTGGAACCAGACCATCCTTCCCATAAAATTCTGTTCTTCAACTGAGTTTGATAGTCTATTGAAATGGCCACACAGATCTCAGACACCATACTCACAGTTTTGGTGTTTATTAAGAAAGTGAATAGGTTATGATGTTAAAGGTACAGTTATTCAGGACAGTCTCTCCTCAGCTATGCCCATAGGTAGGCCACTCTCCACCCAGCCAATTACAATAGTCTTTTAGGGTTGCTGATAATTATCCACAGGACATACCACTTCAACATAATCTTCAGTGTGAAGGCACTTGGCTAAAGCTCCATGTTTCAGCAAACCTAGATTCCCTATTAATTGCCTGGAGGCACACAACTCTCTAAGTAGTCCTCCTGCCAAAGGTCACTCAACTTACTTGCTCTATGGGTTGAGCTCTGCATTTGCTGTTTCTCTGTCACTCCTCTAGTATCATAGCTTTCTGTCTTTGGATTTAGGAAGTTGTACGCACAGGGATCTATGTGTCCAAATGATGTGCTTGACTTCTTGACTTCTTTGATGGTAGTGAGATTCCCCCTTCCTCCTTCTGAGATGTCTTATCTTATAATTAAGCTTGTTGTTGTTGTTGTTATGTGCCGTAGAGTCGGTTCCGACTCATAGCGACCCTGTACAGGGTTTCCGAGGCTGTAAATCTTTACTGGAGCAGAACGCCTCATCTTTCTCCCGCGGAACAGCTGGTAGTTTTGAACTGCTGACCTTGTGGTTCCCAGCCCGATTCGTAACCACTACGCTACCAGAGCTCCTTAATTAAGCTAGAGTTTCAAAATGTAAAAATTACAATTTAATCTGTTAACACCCACAGCTTAATAATGATATCCTAGCAGTATCTTTCTTACCTAGATCCATCAGGAAACTAGTGATTTGGAGGGAGTTACAAAAACCAAGGCTAGAAAAGACATATTGAATAATTAACAACAGTACAGCTACTATTTTCCTACCAAGGATATTTAGGTTTCCTTCTGGTAATTAGCTAATGACACTAGCAATTACAGATTAGTTATTCCAATTATCATAATGACATAAATTACAGTAGAACCTCAGTGCTTGTGAGCTCTAGTCTAATCACAGATATTCTTATTCTTAAGAATGTAGACTTTCATGATCTCAACTCAGTGTGGGAGGTTAAAAAGTACTTCCTTTCCTAAGACTGAATTTAACATAGGATGAGTTCTTTAAAGGAACAAAACCAGTGAAGAATATTTATAATCTATAGGTTGTTGTTAAGTGCCACTTAGTTAGTTCTGACTCACAGTGACCCTGACAGGATTTCCTAAGTTGTACATTTTTGTAGGAGTAGAAAACCTCATCTGTCTTCCATGGAGCAGTTGATATCCTATAGAATCATCATGCTCTGATAAATACATAGAGAGTGAGATTTATTTCAAGGAAATGGATCTCATTGTTGTTGTTGTTCTTGGGTGCAATCAAGTTAGTTATGACTCAGTAACCCTATGTACAATAGAATGAAATACTACATGACACTGAATGAATAAGGAAGACTGTAGACTAATCAATGCATTTAATTTACAGTGTTGGAGAAAAATATTAAAAATACTATGGGATATCAGAAGAACAAACAAACCTCTCTTCAAAGAAGTATAGCAAGTAATAACACAAAATACTGGATGAATCATGTTGAGGGGACAGTCACAGAACTCTGAACTACATATAAAGAAATATTTAAAAGGATTAAGGCTTACTGCTAGTGAGATTTTTAGCAGAAGGAAGAAAGATGGCATTTTCTTATCTGCAACTGCCAGTGGCCATCTTGGGTGTGACAGAACAGGGGCAGGATCAGAGAAGCATTCTCACAGTAGAAGTCTGACTGATCATCAGAGATAAGGGTGTGAACTAGAGGTGGTGCCTGATTGAGTGTATGCCACCCCAACTCCTGGAGGGTTCTACTACACATGCACATGAATCAGCTCAGCAAAGACCACAGAGTACAGAATCTAAGAGGTGAGGAGTCAACAGGAACTGCTTAAACTGGAATGGTCTCCCAAAACAGCTCCACCTGGCTTAGCAAGGTGTGTTAAAGTAATACACATATTTTGCTATGTTTTTGTTGTTGTTGTTTCTTTTTGCAATTATAGACTGTAATATCCAACCTCGGCTTCTTGTTTTGTTTTTCTGTTATGGTTTTATTATTTTTGTTTTTTGTTTATTTGGTTCCGCTTTTATCTTGGAGGAGCTCTTTCTCTCCCTATGTTACCCAAGAAGAGACAGCAACTGTGATCATACAATCAAGATACAATAGTTATTGTTAAGTGCCGTAGAGTTGATTGCAACAAATAGCAACCCTGTATAGTGTTTCCAATGAGCAACTGGTGAGCTTCAACCACTGACATTGCAGTTCAAATGACAATTCAGTCTGATGCATTAGCCCACAGTGCCACATCAGGACTCTCTATAAAATTCTACCATCCAAGCATGAGCCAATACCAGCTGCTATAAACCAGATAGACAGCCAACAGCTGCTAAAATAACTCTGAGTTGACTAATAAGGAAAGTGAAAGGGAAGTCGATCTCCTGATTATATATACCTGGAGGCCATCAGAAAGCATAATAATACATAACCATGTTGTTTTTGTTAGGTGCCATCAAGTCGGTACTGACTCATAGTGACCCTATATACAACAGAGCAAAACACTGCCAGATCCTGGGCCAACTTCATAATTGTTGCCACACTTGAGCCCATTGATGCTGCCAATTTGCCAATCCATCTCCCTGGGCGTCTTCCTCTTTTTCTCTGAACCTCCACCTTACAAAACATGATATCCTTCTCTAGTGACTGGTCCATCTTGACAATATGTTCAATGTATGAGAGATGAAGTTTGGCCATCCTGGCCTCCAAGGACCACTCTGGCTGCACTTCTTCCAACACACATCTGGTGGTTCTTTTGGCAGCCCATGGCACTTTCGGTATTCTCCTCCAACACCATAATTCAAAAGCATCAATTTTTCTACGGTCTTCCTTATTCATTGTCCAGCTTTAGCATGCATATGAGGTTATTGAAAATACCATAGATTGGGTCAGGTGCACCTTCATCTTCAAGCTGTCTTCTTTGCTCTTCAACTCTTTAAAAAAGGTCTTATGCAACAGATTTGCCTAATGCAATACATCATCTGATTTCTTGACTGCTGCTTCCATGAGTGGTGATAGTTGATCCAGGAAGAATGAAGTCCTTGACAACTTCAATCTTTTCTCTGTTGATGAGAATGTTATTTATTGGTCCAGTGGTGAGGATTTTTGTTTACTTTACATTGAAATGCAATCCATACTGAAGGCTGTATGCTTTGATATTCATCAGTAAATGTTTTAAGTCCTCTTCACTTCCAGCAACCAAGGTTGTATCATCTGCATATTGCAAGTTGTTAATGAGTCTTCCTCCAATCCTGATACCATGTTTTCCTTCATAGAACCCAGCTTCTCAGATTATTTGCTCAGCATATGGGTTGAATAAGTAAACATGGTGAAAGAATACAACCCTGTCACACACCCTTCTTAATTTTAAATCATTCAGTGTTCCCATATTCTGTTCAACCAGCTACCTCTTGGTCCATATACAGATACTTCATGAGCACAATTAAGTGTTCCAGAATACTCATACTTTGCAATGTTGTCCATAGCTTGTTATGATCCACACAATTGAAAGCCTTTGAGTAGTCAATAAAACACAGGTAAATATCTTTGTAGTATTCTTTGCTTTCATCTAAGATCCATCGGGCATCAGCAATGATATCCCTCATTCCACGTCCTCTTCTGAATCCAGCTTGAACCTCTGGAAGTTCTCTATCAATGTATGCTTACAGCCATTTCTGTATTACCTTTAGTAAAACTTTTCTTGCTTGGGATATCAAAGATATTTTCTGATGATTTCCATATTCCGGTGGGTCACCTCATTTGGAATGGGCACAAATATACATCTCTTCCAAACAGACAATCAGAAAATTGTCTTCCAAATTTTTTGGCACAAAGGAATGAGTGCCTCCAGTGCCGCCTCACTTTCTTGAAAGATTACAATTTTTTTTCCATCAATTCCTGGTGCCTTGTTCTTTATCAATTCCTTCAATGCATCTTTGATTTCTTCCTTCAGTATCATTGGCTCTTGTTCATATGATACCTCTTGAAATGGCTGAACATCAACCATTTCCTTTTGGAACAGTGAGTGTGTGTATTTATTCCATCTTTTTTTGATACTTTGTGTATCATTCAGTAATTTACCCAGATAATCAATCCTTCAATAACGAACATAAAGGCTTGAATTTTTTCTTCACTTCCCCCAGCTTGAGAAATGCTGAGTGTGTTCTTCCTTTTTGGTTTTCTGACTTCAGATCTTTGCACACTTTATTATAATATTTAACTTTGTCTTCTCAAGATGGCCTTTGAAATTTTCTGTCCATTTCTTGTGCCTCCTCATTTCTTCCATTTGCGTTATAATCTCTACACTGGAGAGCAAATTTCAGTGTCTCTTTTGACATCCATGTTGACCTTTTCCTTCTTTCTTGTCTTCTTAATGACATTTTGCTTTCTTCACATATGACATTCTTGATGTCATCCCATGACTCTTCTGGTCTTCAATCTAGTGTTTAATGTATCAACTCTGTTCTTCAGATGATCTCCAAATTCAGGTGGTATATATTCAAGATCATATTTTGGATCTTGTGGACTTTTTTTGTTTTTCAACTTCAGTTTGAAGTTGCATATGCGAAATTGATGGTCTGCTCCGGAATCTTCCCCTGGCCTTGTTTTGTCTGATGATATAGAGCTTTTCCATCATCTCTTTCTGCAGATATAGTCAATTTCATTTCTGTGTATTCCATCTGGTGAGGTCCATGCATATAATCATCTGTCAGTTTGTCATACTGTGGTGACTTGTGAGTTGCTGTGTTTCTGGAAGCTATGCCATGGGTATTTTAAATACCAGCAGAGTCACCCATGGTGGACAGATTTCAGAGAGCAAATTTCAGTGTCTCTTCCAGATGAAGACAGACTAGTAAGAAGGAAAGATTAATTACTTCCAAATATTTAGTCACTGAAAACCTTATGAATAGTAGAGAAACACTGTCACATATAATTCCAGAAAATGAGCCCCTCAGATTGGAAAGCACTCATAATGCAACTAGGGAAGTGCTACCTCCTTGAAGTAAAGTTGACCATGATGACATGAATGGAGTAGAGCCCAGGGGGAGTAAAGTCCATGGTACCTTCATTTGCAGGAGTCCTGGTGTGGAACTGTGGGTTAATGCATCAAACTGCAAAGCTGTTTGAACTGCAAGGTTAGCGGTTCAAGCTCACCAACTGCTCCTCGGAAACTCTATACAGGGTATGGATTGGAATCAATTCGACACCACTTAACAACAACAACAACAACAACAACAACAACCTTCTATTTCTGATGGGTACACTTAAAATGAACAGAAACAGCTGTAGCATCCATTAATAATCGAAACATGGAATGAATGAAATATGAATCTAGAAAAAATTTAAATTGTCAAAAATGAAATGGAATGCATAAACATGGATATCTTAGGCATTAGTGAGCTGAAATGGACTGGTATTGGCCATTATGAATCTGATAATCACATGGTTTACTACGCCAAGCATGACAAATTGAAGAGGAATGGTGTTGCATTCATCGTCAAAAAGAACATATCCAGATCAGTCATGAGGTACAATGCTGTCTGTGATAGAATAATATCCATGTGCCTAGAGGGAAGCCCAGTTAATACCACTATTATTCAAATTTGCTCACCAACCACTAAAGCTAGAAAGGATTAAATAGAAGAATTCTACCAAATTCTTCCATCTGAAATTGATCAAACATGCAATCAAGATGTATTGATCATTACCGGTGATTGGAAGGCAAAGGTTTGGAACAAAGAGGAAGGATCAGTAGTTGGAAAATATGGCCTTGGTGATAGAAATAATGCTGGAGAACGCATGATAGAATTCTGCAAAATCAATGATTTGTTCATTTCAAATACCTCCTTTAGACAGTATAAGAGACATTATACACGTGGACATCAACATACATTCATCTAATTATTGAAAACACTTATAATTATTGAAGATGCCCAAGAAAGTTGAAGATTTCAGCAAATGTCCAGAAACAAGATAGAGTAACTGAAACAAATGAGCTGGAGATATGCCTAGACTTCCCATTGGAAGTTGAACAGGATTTGGAACTCCTGAGAAGGAATTCAGGAGAAAGATATTGAGTAGCATCTAAATGCTTTACAGAGAGGTTGAGGAATAATAAGGGGAAAATGAGGAAAATGCTATGTTGTTGTTCCTAAGTACCATGGAGTCAGTTCTGACTCATAGAGACCCTGTACAGGGTTTCTGAGGCTGTAAATCTTATAGGAGCAGAAAGCCTCATCTTTCTTCCATGGAACTGCTGGTAGTTTTGAACTACTGACCTCGAGGCTGGCAGCCCGACTTATAACCACTACGCTACCAGAGCTCCTTGGAAAGTGCTATAGGAACAATCAAATAAGACAGAAATAGGATTGGAACCAATTTAAAACTTACAATAAGATGTCTAAATAATAATAAAATATCAAAAATGGACAATACACTGAAAGATGAAAAGAGTAGAACTGAAGAGATGGAAATGAGCTGGAAGACAAATTCCTCAATATTGCTAAGATAAAAGAATAGCAGAAAAAGAATTTTAAAAATCTGAAGGAAGTCAAGAACTATGTGGGACAACATAAAGAGAAATAATTTGAGAATTACTGGAATTCTGGAACAGGAAGAATCACATAATACCACAGAACAGATAGATGAAAAGATGCTGGAAAAAATTCCCCTAATGTCCTGAAAAATGAATAGATAAACATTCAAGAAGCTAAAATAACCCTGTAGGAAGGATAGATCTCAAAAGAAAATCACTAAGACATACCATAATCAAGCTCTCCAAAATCAAAGACAAGGAAAGAAACCTGAAAGCGGCTAGGGAAAAGAGAAGTGTTCCTTAAAAAGACAAGCAAATAAGATTAAACTCTGATCTTTCAGCAGAAACCATGCAGGCGAGAAGGCAATGTTATTGTTGTTATTAAGTGCCATCAAATCAGTTCCAACCCATAGTGACCCTGTATAGGGTTTCCAAGGAGCAGCTGGTGAGCTTGAACCACCCACCTTGTGGTTCAAACCAACTTTTCAGTCTGGCACATTAACCCACAGCACCACACCAGGACTCCCAAGAAGACAATGGGGAGACATATATAAAACCCTGAGAGAAAAAGGCTGTCAATCAAATATGATAGTGTAATAAAAACATTACCAGATAAACAGAAGCTAAAGGTCTTTGTCAATGTCAACCCAGAACTTCAAAGCATCCTAACGGGAGTTCTGTGGACTGAGAACCAGCATGAACAGTCAACAACCAGAGATTGACATATGTGGCAACACCACCCAGATCTAAGTCAACAGATAGAAGAGTTCCAGAGCATAATATAACTACAAGAACAAAGTCAGAGGATCTGGGAGGTCAATCTATGATCAAAATAATTGCAAATTGAAAGAAGATAATAATATAGGAACAGAGAGCCAGGTAATGAGGTCAGGTAGATTGCAGGATAAATAAACTATTTTAAATGGAGGGAAAAGTTAATAGAATATAGGGTAACCTCAAATGAAATTAATATTTCACAACATACCAAGAAAATGAAAATCCAAGAAGAGCATGGAAACATTAAAAATATGAAGCATAAGGAAAGATACCCATACTAAAAGAAAGAAAAAAAAATTAGGGTGGCTTCAAAGGGGTGGGAAGGAGGAGATGGTAGAGAACTATGATATAGATATATCATAGTTCTGGTATTGGGGAGGCCAATAAACAAGAAGGGAAAATGGGGATATAAAAGCAAGGTAGAAAGAGGAACATTCAGATAGGTTTATATGGGATAAATGGGACAGAGGTAAATAATGATATATGTTCAACCTTGGAATAACATGGCTCTGTGATACAGGGATCAAGGCATAGTCTT
>NW_006408803.1:3550134-3552566 GCF_000296735.1 Chrysochloris asiatica
CATCAAGGCAAGCAATCAAGTCCTTTCAGGACAAACCCCTCTCCAAGACTAAAATGGAAAGGGAACACAGTAGCAGGCATATATGATTGCTGGCAACTACATTGGTCCACTGGTGAGTGGAAGAGGAGGAAAGGCAGCAATGAAGATATAGGCAGAGTTCAACCATGTTGATTCCTTTTGACCTAGAAATGAAAGAGTGAACAGGAAGCACTGGTTGGTCTGAAGTGTGGTGAGATCTGAGGACTCTTTAGCCCATGGACCTAGCCACATAGGGCTGAGAAGAAATGAGGGGAGATGAACAAGAATGCCCAAACTTGCATAAAGTACCCATTTGACCTAGCTTCGATGGCTTGATGATCAGAACTCGAATAGTGGACAATAAAGAATTTGATAAAGGAAACAAATATAAATTGCTACAATTTCATGAAGTTGACCTATACTTATGGATATAAGTTAGCTCAAAATACTAACTGAGAAGGATGGACGCGTCACATCAAAGTTCAAACATAACCACTGTGTACAAACAGTTGATAGGATGGACAACTTAGACATTGACTACTTAAAATGCAAAGGGGGGCTTTAAAGGCATAAAGTGGCTTACACATTTTCAAGAGGGAGTTTAGTTTCAGAGTGTGGGGGAAGGTAGAATCTCAAGTGAATACTTTTCACCTTGTCTAGATGGGTCTGGTGAAAGGAGATGGGGATAAGATTCTTATGATTCAATAGTGAGTAATTGTTATCATGACTAATTGCAACTGTCACAATTGTAAATGTAGAAGATTTGTAACATAAAGGGGGGAATAGTTAATCTTACACTCCAGAAACAGAGGACCTTAGGGCCATTAAGGGAGAACAGCACAAGCAGAATGTGGGACCCTATCCAGAGAAACAGTGCCATCAGAGATTGAGGCAAAGATGATGACATTGAGAGACAGAGGACTCTAGACTCATGGAAAGACAAAGGCTATGCATAGGCAGCCAGTTAGCAGGTTTGCAGAACGACCCTTGAGTTGTTTAAATGATTATATATTCCTGAGTGCTTTTGTGCACATTAAAACAAAAAGAGAGAGGGAATAGAAGAAAAAAGAACACACACACAAAAATAATCAGTCAAGCAAAAGACAGATATATAGTGGGGAAAGAGCACTAGCAAGGTATGGTCATCATGGAATTGCCAATCATTCAAAATCAAAAGGACAGTATATACCTAAAGAGGAAGTTGAGAAGGGATTGGAAGGTAGGTGGAATAGAAACAGTAATAATAGGTAGGAAGCAGGATAATTGTTATTGCATGGATAGGATTTCAATCATTAAGAAGAAACAAAATGTATGAGTTGCTGAATGTAAAACTAATGATCCTTTTTACATACTTTGACTTAATTCACAAAATTTGCTTAGTTTTGTTTTGTTTTAAGAAATATAGCCACAGTGCTTTTTAGAAGCAAGAATTACAAGACTTTTCTCTAATAATTTCAACATGTTGTTAAGAACGATCAGTAATCCTTGGAAAACGGTTTCATATTTGAAGGGTCAGTGAAAAATAGGAATACTGCCAAGAGGATGGATTGAATCAGTGACAGCAATAATAGGCTCAAATATGACTGCAATTGTGAGGCTAGTGCAAGACCTGGCAGTGTTCCAATCTGTTGTGCACAGGGTTGCAGTGAGTTGGAACTGATTCATTAGCACCTAAAAACAACAGCAACAACAATGGCTAATGATTGTGAACATTTCTTCTTGTGTTTGTTGGCCATGTGAATGTGTTTTTTGGTGAAGTATCTGTTCATGTCCATTACCTATTTTTAATTGGATTATCTGCCTTTTTCTAGTTACGGCATTGACATTTTCTATAAATTTTATAGCTTACTCCCTTGTCTGATATGTCACTGCCAAATCTCCTCTCCCCACCCCAAGTTTTGGTTTCTGTTTTTACTTTTTCATTGGAGTTCTGCTGCAGACATTGCACAAAAAACTAACTCTAGGTGGGATGTCTGGAGAGGTGAGAGACAAAGAAACACTCGGAGACCAGAGTGGATACAAGCTGACAGGCAGATAGTCCTGCTGCCAAGAATGCACACAGAACTATCTCTACCCCAGTCTTTTATGTACTTTTTAAGGAAGAGATCTTTACAGAAGAAGAATGTGATTATTCAGATAAGACAATGCTTAATAATTCACAGAGACAATCTTTAAGATAATTCTCGAATACATCATGAGTTTCTTACTAATCTAACATTTTTATCTCTGTAGGGAAAGGTCAAGTAAACTATTATAGATTAATCTTTAGGCCTATATGACCTAGGGCAGAGACTTGTACTTAAGGACGTCTAACATACTTTTAACACTTAATCACTAGTGGGTAAAGGTGAAAGACTTAAAAGCTCATATAAAGGTTAATTTACAATTTCTGAAGGGATTTAAGCTGTGTTTTT
>NW_006408803.1:3553211-3553759 GCF_000296735.1 Chrysochloris asiatica
CCTGTTCCTCAAAAAGATTTGCTCCCAGGACCCCACGCACTGCTAATACCTTCAAGGCAGTGACATTTACAGCGGAGCCTTTAAAAGAGGCATTGCGTATATTAACATTTTCCCAAAAGCTACAATTACCGGAGTTTGAAGCATAAAGAACAAATGCAGAATGAACAATATTAAGACTAAAGAAAATTGCACAGAGGTAGCCATCCAGTGAGTTCACAAAAACCTATGAACCCAGGATGTCAGGATGACACTTCCTTGGCCCTCGGGGTCCATGGTTCACAATTCTGAAGAGGGCTCCGGAATTGGATTTTCATCCATCTTGTCACAGGGCCACAGCTTCTCAGTATGCTGTCCCTAGCACATGTCCAGAAACAAGATAAAACGTCTGAGACAAATGATCTAGAGGTAGACCTGGGCTACATTCTGGAAGGAAGGCAGGCATTGGAAATGCATGAGAAGGAATTCAGAAAAATGATTATAAAATGTTTAAAACACTTTATAATGTAGTTGAGAAAAATAAGAAATCAGGAAAGTACTACAGGAATGTT
>NW_006408803.1:3555397-3569884 GCF_000296735.1 Chrysochloris asiatica
CATAACAAAATAAGAAATTGATCAGGTCATCAAAAGACTCCCAAATAAAATGAAGTGCAGGCCTAGATGGCTTCATTGGTGAGTGAAGCCAAACATTCTACCAAACATTCAGGAAAGAGCTGTCACCAATTCTACTGAAATTATTTCAGAATATAGTGGGGTATGGAAAACTTCCTAATATACTTTACGAAACACGCATAACTCTCATGCCATAACCAGGGAATGGTGTCACTAAGAAAGAAAATTATACACCAATATCCCTTGTGAACATAGATGCAAAAATTCTCAACAGAATCCAGTAGCATATCAAAAATATACTACATCATGATCAAGTGGGATTCATATCTGGGATGAAAGGATGGTTCAAAATTAGAAAAACAATGTAATCCACCATATAAATAAGAAAAATGAAAAGAACCACATGATCATATTGATTGATGCAGAAAGGCATTTGACAAAATCCAACATCCATTCCTGATAAAAATACACAACAAAGTAGGAATTGAAGAAAATTCCTCAACATAATTAACACCATATATACAAAGCCAAAAACCTATATTACTCTAAATAGAGGGAAATGGAAAGCCTTTCCTCTGCAAACAGGAACTAGACAAGGATGCCCTTTGTCACCACTCCCTATCAACAATATGCTAGAAGTCTTAGCAAGAGCTATACAGCAAGACAGGGAAATTAAAGGCATCCAGATTGACAAAGAGGAACTAAAACTCTCTCTATTCACAGACGATATGATGTGAAACATAGAAAACCCCAAACACTCAGTAAAAAAAAAAGATTCTAGAACTCATTGGAAGATTCAGCAAAGTGGCAGGATATAAGATCAACATACAAAAATCAGTTGGATTCCTCTATACCAACAATAACAGCACTGAAAATGACATTAGGAAAGCAATATCATTTAAAGTGGCTGCCCAAAGGATGAAATAGCTAGCAATAAATGTAAGCAGAGAAACAAAGGACGGTTACAAAGAAAACTACAAAAAACTACTATAGCACATCAAAAGAGACTTACATAAATGAAAGAATATTCCATGTTCCAGGATAGGAAAACTTAGCATTTTGAAAATGTCAATACTGCCCAAAGCAATTTACACGTATAATGTAATCCCCATCCAGATTCCAATGACATTCTTCAAAGACATATAAAAACAATTACAAAATTTGTATGAAAGGAAAGAGACCCAGGATAGGCAAATCATTGCATAAGAAGGTAGGAAACATCTCACTCCCCAATTTCAATTACTCAGCTACGTGGTATTTTCAATAACCTCGTATGGATGTGAAAGCTGGACAGTGAATAAGAAAGATCGTAGAAGAATTGATACCTTTGAATTGTGGTGTTGGAGGAGAATACTAAATGTGCCACAGACTGCCAAAAGAACCAATAGATATGTTTTGGAAGAGGTGCAGCCAGAGTGCTCTTTGGAGGCCAAGATGGCTAAACTTCATCTCTCATACTTTGGACATATTGTCAGGAAGAACAGTCACTAGAGAAGGATGTCATGCTGGGTAAGATGGAGGGTCAGAGAAGGAGAGGAAGACCCCCAATGAGATGGATCAGCCAGGTGACATCATTGATGGTGTCAAGTATGGTAATGCTAGTGAGGTTGGTCCAGGATCTGACATTGTTTTGTTCTGCTGTGCATGGGGTCGCTATGAGTCAGTTCTGATACGATGGCACCTGACAACAACAACAGTGGTCAAAACAGCTTGGTACTAGTACAATGAAACATGCATTGATCAATGGAAAATAATGAAGAATCCAGAAATTAACCCATCCAAATAGAGCCAACTGATTCTTGACAAAGTGAATATACATTGCATGGGGAGGTGATAAGCTCTTCAAGAGTAGGTGCTGGCAGAACTAGAAAGTGATATGCAAAATACTGAAACAAGACTTTAATTTACATGTTACACAAAAACCAACACAGCATGGATTAAAGACCTAAATGTGAATCCCAGAATTATGAAGGCCATCAATGAAAAAATAGGGACAAACGTGAGAGCTCTAATTCAAGGAATATACAGACTACCAAATATTCTGAAAACTACACAAACAAAATAGACAAAATATATGATTGGGACATATAAATTTAAAAAAGACTTCACTAAAATAGTAAAAAGGGAAACACACAGAATGGGAAAAAATCTTTTGCAAATATACATCACACAAGAGACTAATTTTTAAAATATATAGGAATCTACAACACTCTACAAGGTGTTGTATGCAAAAAATCCAATAAAAAAAATTGGCACAGGATATGAACAGACACTTAATCAAGGAGGAGATGCGTGCAGCCAACAAACATGATGAAATGTTCATGATCACTAGCCATTGTTTTTGTTAGGTGCCATCAAGTAGGCACTGACTCATAGCATCCTTATGCACAGCAGAACGAAGCACGCCCAATCCTGAGCTAATCTCACGACTGTTGCCACACTTGAGTCCATCAATGCTGCCACTTAGCCAGTCTGTCTCACCAGGAGTCTTCCTCTTTTTCTCACCTTACGACCCTCTACCTTACCAAACATGATATCCTTCTCCAGCAACTTGTCCCTCCTGACAATATGTCCAAAGTACGAGAGATGAATTTTGGCCATCTTGGCCTCCAAGGAGTACTCTGGTAACACTTCTTCCAAAATGGATCTATTGGTTCTTTTGGTGCCCCATGACACTTACAATATTCTCCTTCAACACCATAACTCAAAAGAATCAATTCTTCTATCATCTTCCTTATTCACTGTCCAGCTTCTGCATGCATATGAGGTTATTGAAAATACCATGGCTTGGGTTAGGTGCACTTTAGTCCTCAAGCTTATATCTTTGTTCTTCAACACTTTAAAAAGATATTGTGCAGCAGATTTGGCTAATATAATACGTCATTTGATTTATTGACCACTGCTTCCATAAGTGTTGATAGTTGATCCAAGAAGAATGAAGTCCTTGACAACTTCAATCTTTTCTCCATTGATAAGAATGTTTATTAATCCAGTGGTGAGCACTTTTGTTTTCTTTATTAGAGAGATGCAAATCAAAACAACAATGAGATATCATCTTATGCCAGGAATAACAGCAAAGATCAAAAAAGTAGAGAATAATAAATGTTGGCAAGGATGTGGAAAGACTGGGACACTCTTGCATTGCTGGTGAGAATGTAAAATGTCCCAACCTCTCTTGAAAGCAATATGGTGCTTCCTCAGAATGTTGGAAGTAGAAATACCTTATGATCTAGCAATTCCTCTACTTGGTATTTACCCACTAGAAATACAAGCCATAACACAGATAGATATATGCACTCCAATGTTCATAGCAGGACTATTTACAATATCAAAAAAAAATGAAGACAGCCTAAGTGATCATCAACTGAAGAATGGATCAATAAACTGTGGTACATAAACACAATGGAATATTATGCTACCTTGAAGAACAACAAGGAAGCTGTAAGCTACGAAATAAGATTGATAAACCTTGAGGGCATTATGTTGAGTGTAATTAGTCAGTCACAGAAGAGAAATACTGCATAGGACCACTGTTGTATAAGACTAAGAAAAAGAACCCATAATAAAGGGGGTGGTATTTTTTGCTGGTTATGGGGATGTGGGGTTAAGGGAGGAAGGGAAGGGAAGGTGGATCACAGGGCAGGGAATAGATATATGATAGTTTGTGTTCCAGGAAGAGAGGCAATACACAAGAATGGGGGAAGGGAATGGATTAAAAATGTGAATGGGAAAAGAATTAGGCAGTTTTGCATGGGCTAAGTGGGACAGAGGTAAATGATGATGTATACAACCTTAAGGAGCTCTGGTAGCATAGTGGTTACGAATCAGGGTGTGAAAATTAAGGTCAGCAGTTCAAAACTACCAGCTGTTCCGTGGGAGAAAGATGACACTTTCTGCTCAAGTAAAGATTTACAGCCTTGGAAACCCTGTACAGCGTTGTTATGAGTTGGTTTTGATTACATGTCACGTAACCACCAACACCACACAACCTTGGAACAACAGGGCTCTGGGATACAGGAACTGAGGTATGTTTGGAAAAGCAAAAGGAGGGAAATAATGTTAAGATGCTTGGCTGTCTTTTGAATCTTGGTTTTCCTTACATACCATTATAAAATAGACACTTGATGGGGAAAGAAAAGAATAGGCAGAAATATCACCATAGATGCTTGTAAGTCTATCTTCTGCCTATAACTGATTGGAATACCTAAAATGGGGCTACAACATGTCCATTGAAGGAGGCCTCTTCAGAGCCTCTGCATTACATAAAACCATAGGTGGAATCCTGAGTCCCATCCAGAATCTTCTGAGGTGGGAAATTTCCACTTTAAAGGACTAGCAGACCAGCCTAAAGTGGCTAGAAGAACAGAAGATACTTCTGGAAAGATAGACTGACAGGAAAAATACACAATAATAACAGCAGTCCAACTGACTACTACAAGAAAAAACAAGTTACTCACCCAGAAGACATCAAGTCAAGTGGTCGGGTCTCTTCGGAACAAACCCCCTTCCAAGACTAAGACTAAGTGGAAATACACGTGAAGACATGCACTCTGACTGGTGACCACGTTGGTCACCAATAAGGGTAAGTGAAGGGAAAACAGCAATGAAGCTGTGAACTAAGCCATACTACATTCAATAAACTCCTATGAGCCTGGATGGAGACCTGGTTGGCCAGCAATGTGGCAAGACTTGTGGATTCCTGGGCCCAGAATCAGTGACATAGCCACAGAGGACTAGAGCAGAGCGTGAAGCATCCAGCTGATAGCAAGAGAGAACATATGCAAAATAACACCCACACTTGCAGATAATACCTACTTGACCTAGCTTCAATGGCTGGATGATCAGAGCTCAACTAGAAGAAGAAAGAAGAGGAAAAAAGGAGTAATCTGATACAAATTGATGAACTTTACCTATACCTATGGATTCAATAGCTCAAAAGAGGAAACAAATATTTACAGGCTCAATCCGGTCCCCTCAATTCACAGGGTAGACAGGGATGGTCAATTTGTACATTGGCTACCCAAAATGGGGGAGGGGGAGGGTTATAAAGGCAAGAAGTGACAGACTTAGAAGCTTTCAAGAGGAAACCTAGATCCAGAGGGTTTGGAGGAAGGTAGAACCTCCACTGAGTAGTACTCAATCTGTCTGGGTGGGGCTGATGAAAGGAAATGGGGATAGCATTCATGTGGCATAAGAGTGAATCATTGCTTTCAGGACTGACTGTGAAGGTTGGAAATGTAAAGGGAGACATTTTGTAGTAAATGTGGGGGAGTGGTTGACTGTGCCGTCCAGAAGTGGAGGTCCCTGGGATCATCAAGGGATAAGAGCAGAGTGTAGGACCCTATCCAGAGAAATAGTGATGCCAGATATGGAGGCAGAGACAATGACATGGAGAGGTGGAGCGGCTGGGGACTCTAGACTCAGAAAGGGAGAGGGGCTGTGTGCTGATGACCAGGAGGCAGGCTTGCAGGGTATATACCCTTTGGTTGATACATGGAGGGGATTGTAACCATGCCAATGAAACAATATATGATAGGATGAATGTAAAGATAATGTTTTACTCCCATGTAAACTATCACATAATTCACAAACATTAAAGAAAAAAAACTAACCAAGTATTTAACAATTTGAGAATTCTAGTTAACAAATAGAGACAGAATTCTCTATTAGAAAATCACTATTACATAATCTTTATGAAAATTATCTATTTTCTATTGTACTATCAGATAATTTCTTGAAAAGAATATTATGATGGTATCAGTAGCAGCAAATGACTGATGATATTAACTGAATAATTAGTTAGAGTTTTAAAAATTAAAATATTCCCTATTTGCAAAGATAAACATTCTATTTCTGTTTTATGAGTTTATGTTAAAGTGTAAACTCCAAAGTAAGTCACAACTGAAAATTTTAAACTTCTTTTTATCCTCAATGGAAATATACAGATGCTACAGACTTCAAAAGCAGGAAACTTCAATGGGTAGAATTTTATATTGATATATAGAGAATAAAGTGTTCTCCAAAATTTCCTACAGCATCTCTGAAATCACTAGAGATTTTCTTAAAATTTTATTTAACATTGATGAGATTCAGAGAAATATTTAGTTGCTGATACATTGGTTTGCACATGTACTTACTTTGTTTCTACAGGTAAACAACTCTAGTTATCACTATAGATTTGTTAATAGGAACAGATTCTTTTGTGAGCTCATACTAGTTTTTGTGATTCAAGACATAAATGGAATTGTTTTGTGTTGTGGGGTAGCTCTGTCTGAATTATATCAAACTTATGTACAAAAAAAGAGACACTGACTAGTCCTGTGCCAACCTCACAATTGTTTCAGCCATTGCCAGTACATCTCATTTGAGGTTTTTCCTGCTTTTTTATCCCCTGACATTATGTGTCATAAATTTTGAAAATCAGTATATAAGGCTAAAACAAATATTACACATCTCTTCTAGTTATGCAATCGTCTTTAAATGAAAATTTTCTTGGTAAAATGTTTGTGAAGTAAATGTGTTAACTAGATAAACCCACTCCCATATTGCTTACTAGGCTTTCAAAGCCTGTAGATCTTTATGAAACAGACTGCCTTGTCAGTCTTCTTCAGTGATATGAACCACTGACTTTGTGGTTAATAGCCTAATGCTTAACTAACTGTGCCACCAAGCCTCCTTGTTAATTGGATAGAAGATATTTATGTATTTCCTTGTTGCCTAATGGTATTTTAAAGTGTTCAAGAGTAAAGATGTAATTTTGAGGACTAAGGTGAACCTGACCTAAGCCATAGTATTTTCATTAGCCTCATATGCATGTGGAAGTTGGACAATGAATAAGGAAGACTGTAGAAAAGTTGATACATTTGAATTATTATGTTGCAGAAGAAAATTGAAAGCACCATGGACTGTCAGAAGAACAAACAAATCTGATTTGGAAGCAGTACAGTCAGAATTCTCTTTAGAATCAAATATCATAAGACTTCTCTCATTATTTGGACATGATATCAGGCTGGATCCGTCCCTTAAGAAGGACATCTTACTTGGTAAAGTGAAGCTTCAGTGAAAAAGAGGAATATTCCCAATAAGATGTATTAACATTGTGGCGATTACAATAGTTTCAAGCATAAAAACAATTGCGAGGATGGTGTCAGACCAGGCAGTGTTTTGCTTTCTTGTGGAAATGGGTTCCTATGAGTCAGAACTGACTCAATGGCACCTAAAGTGAACAATAGCCACATGGCCAAAATATTCAATGATGCAGGAAACATCAAAAGAAAATGGGAAGAATACAGAGACACTGCACCAATAAGAACTGGTAAATGTGCAATCATTTCAAGAGATAGAATATTATCAAGAACCCATGGTATTGAAAGAACAAGTCCAAGTTGCACTGAAGCATTGGCAAAAAACTAGGTTTGGGGGGAGGTCACAAGATGGTGGACTAGGTAGTAAATCTATGCAGACCCTCTACAACAAAGATGTTGTTGTGTGCCATCGAATTGTTTCCAATCACAACACCCCTACATAGGGTTTCAGAGGAGTGGCTTGTGAGCTTGAACTGTCGACATTGTGGTTCAAATGACTTTGCACTCCAGCGCACTAACCCACTGTGCCACACCAGGATTCAAACAAAAATAAGGAACACCAAGTCAAACATATTCAGATGATAGTCCTGGAAACCTGAACTTCAGATACAGGGACACAGAAATGGATTTGAATATTTACTAGGAAAGGAAGCTAAACAGACATAGCAGAAACAAAGGAGATAGGCTGCTGACCTGTGCCAGACAACCAGACAAAACACAGCCATCTTAGAATTTTGTAAGTGGCTTCAGACAGCATATTACTATTTCAGAAACATACTGGTTATTCAAAGAGATAAAAGTGCAAATTTTTTTTGGGGGGGGATTGCTTCCAATAGTCTCCTGGTAGCCAGAGGTGTTCTGGCTCCCACTCATGTATATTCCCAGCAAAGCTCCCTTTCTCTGGGTGGTCAGAGTCACATGGTAGTAAGCAGTGCAGTTGTGAGCACTATCAAAGTGAATAAGGAGCTATTTGCATCAACCCCGGTGCCTAGTTTCTGTTGATCCGTGATTCAAACCTTCAGAGCTGGCCCTGGCATGGCCTGGACTAGCCATAACTAGGAGAAGAAGCTGAACCAATGAATGGGGGAAGGAAAAAAAAGAAGACAAGTGATCTGTGGCAGCAGACCAAGCATGGTGTGACTACCTTGACATTTTGTGGGTGGCTTTGAAGTTTCAAGGAAAAGAAAGGTTGATGGTCAGAGGTATGCCACTTATTGTCAAAGAGAAAGGTGTGGGATTTTTTTCTTGTACCCACATTACCCTGGTGACCAGAGGTGTGGTGAGCCCCAACCTGCATTCACTCCTAGTAAAACATCTGCTGTCCAGGCAGCCAGAGCCACATCAAAATATGTTAGGAGATAGCAGCATCAACCTTGGCACCTGGAATCAGGTATAACCTTCCCCAGACCTGCAGAGCTGGCTTTGGCCAGACTTGGACTAGAAGGAACTCTCACATTCTGCAGACCTCTGGAACAGAAAAAGCCTGATCTCCATGTTGTTTTGGGTCTGCATTAATTACTTTTGGATTGGGTGTCCAGAACAGACAACAACTAGTTCTATAGGAACTCCATCTAGGGCTGGGAGTATCACTGTCTCATCCTTTGTCTACTCATGACCTCAGGTGTTTGGGTAGCAAGAGACCACAGAGTTTACTCCTCTTTGGAATTGCCATCTGCCTTGTTTGGATTCTTTCCATCATTTTAATTTTTTTTCCCTTTCTTCCTCTCTTTACTTTCCCTTGTTTTCTATCTTTGTATCTCTGCTTCTATTTTTTCCTTCTTTTGTTCTGCTTCTCTTTCCCAAATGTTGTTTCTTCTTTCTTCTTTTTCCTTTTTTTCACTTGATTTTTCTTTACTATCTTGTCTCTATCTCTTTAATTTACCCCTCTTCTTAATTGTGGTTTAGTTATTTATCTTATTATTTTTCTCTTCAAGGTTCTTTTTTCTCTCCCACTTTTATCTTTTTGGGTTTTGTATCCTTTTTCTAGTTACTACCTGCTTTTTTTCTTTCTATTTGCTTTTTATTTTTCTTACTATTTGTTTTCTTGCTTGCTTATGTGGGTGTTTTCTCTTCTGATCTCACCGGAGAGATGGCAACCACACCCACACAGTCCAGCCAGAACTGTACCATCTGCAGCCCCACCTACCAGGCAAAAACAAATATTAGCTGCTAAACACCTGATCACCCAACACAGAGTCACTACGAGTCACAACCAACTCGATAGCACTTAACAACAACAATCATATATATTTTATCAACAACAACAAATATCAGCAGAACCTATCCTTAACTGAACTGCATGAAAGTGTATATATTTGCAATACTAAGATGCTAAACTGGCTTATGAGTATTGGTTTCCCTTGCCTACTATTGCAAAATAGACACTTGAATGGAATAGAAAGGAATGTCAGGAAACAGGATTACAGAAAGCTTGTAAGCCCGTCATCACCCTATAACTGATTGGAATATCTAAAGAGGGTTCTAGAGCTTTCCCAGTGAAATAGGCCTCTTGTGAAGCCTTTGCAGTGTATAGGACCTTAGGTGGAATCCTGAACCCCATCTGGAACCTTCTGAGATAAGACATCGCCAATATAAAGGAGAAGCAGCCTGGAACAGCTAGATTGACAGAAGATACATTTTCAAACAAAGATTATCAGGAAAAAAAAAAAAAACAAACAAAAATGGCAATATGACTGGATACTATAAGAATAAACAATTTGTTCACCAGAAAGCCATAAAAGAAAGCAATCAAGTTCCTTCAGAACAAACCCCCTTTAAGACTGAAACTCAAAGGGAAAACATGAGCAACAATGTAAGCTTGCTGATGACTATCTACTGGTGAATGGAAGAGGGAGAAAGGCACCAATGAAGAAATGGGCTAAGTTCAACCATGTTCCATAGACTCCCATTGACCTGGAGATGAGAGAGAGAAGAGGAAGGGTTAGTTGGTCCAAAATGTTGTGATACCTAGGAACACCTGATCCCATGGACAATGACATAGCCACTGAGGCCTACAGCTGAGAGTGAAACATCCAGCTGATATGAAGAAGTGAAGAGAGACACATAAGAACATCCAAACTTGTAGATAGTACCCATTTGACCTAACCTCGATGGCTTGATAATCAGAAATTGACTAGAGAAAGATTTAAAAAATAATAATAATAATTTTTGATAAAAGAAATGAGGGTAAATTGCTACAATTTGATGAACTTGACCTATACTCATTGAGATAGTAGCTCTAGCTCTAAATACCAACAGAAAGGGAAGGAATCTTCACATCAAGTATTAATGCTATCTGCTCTGAACACAGAGTAGATAGGGACGGGAAACTTAGACACTAGCTATCTAAGGAGCTCTGGTAGCGTAGTGGCTACGAATTGGGCTGCAAACCTTAAGGTCAGCGGTTCGAAACTACCAGCCGCTCCGTGGGAGAAAGATGAGGCTTTCTACTCCCGTAAAGATTTACACCCTTGGAAACCCTGTACAGGGTCGCAACCGACTCGACGGCACTTAACAACAACAACAACAACATCTAAAATAAGGGGGCAATAAAGACATGAAGTTACTGGCTTATGAGGATTCAAGAGGGGGTTTTGTTTAAGAGAGTGTGAGGAAAGATAGAGTCCCCACTGAATAGTTTTCATCTTGTCTAGTTGGGTCTGGTAAAAAGAGATGAGAAGTTTCTTATGATTCAATAGTGAGTATTTCTTATCATGGCTAATTGTGACTGTTACAATTGTAAAGGTAGAACTTTTGTAACAAAAACACGAGAGTAGTTAATTTTACAATCCAGAAAAAAAGGACCCTAGGACCACCAAGAGTGAAGCGCACATGCGGCATGCAAGACCTTATCAAGAGAAGCTGTGACAACAGAGATGGAAGCAGAGTGGGGACATGGAGAGTGCAAGTAGTTGAGGACTCTAGATTCCCAAGAAGAGAGGGACGGAGAGCTGGCAGCCAGGAGACAGACTTGCAGAATGTGCCCTTTGGTGGTATAAATTATTATATATGCCTGAATCTTAAAAAAAAAAAAAAAAGAGCTAAAGTGAATACAGAGAAATACTGTTATTAATGGTACATGGAGGGGATTATAATCATTGTAATGAAACAAAGTGCATGATGTGTTGAATGTAAAACTGATGATCTGCCCTGTAGACTTTCACTCAAGTCACAATAAAATCTTAAAAAAAAAAAAAAAAGGATGTAAATATTTGCATTCCCTAATCATACATACCCACAGAAGGCAGTTGGTGAGTGCTTCAAAGCACACCAACACACAACCATCAATCTTATACTAATATAACCACACCACAGTGTCTCAAAAGCAGCAGAAGATTTCTATTCACATGAAGAAACCAGACAAAATATCTTAAATAACTGATCAAGAGGCAAAGGTAGGAAATGTTTTGAGGAAGGAAAGTCTATAAAGCTACCTGAAACAAAATTCAGAAGAAAGATATTTTCTTACTTCCAAATGATGATACTTTAGGATAAAACAGTGACTTGATGACACTGAAACACCAAATGACTGACAGAAAGGAAAACAAGGAAGTATTAAAGAAAGCACTATAAGGACAAACAAATAAAATATATAAAGAATTAGAGACAATACAAAATTGCAAATAGAAATCCAAAAGTTAAATATTAAGATTCAGAAATGGACAATACATTGAAAAGTCAAAGCAGTAGAATTAAATCTATGGAAGTCCAAATTAGTTAGCTTGAAGATTAGTCTCCCAATACCAGTAAGCTAGAAGAACAATCAAAAAGAAAAGAATGGGAAAAAAAAGAAGAAAACCTACTATTCACATGTAATAACATGACGTGGAACACTTTACATGTGATCAATATTCCAGAAAAGGAAGAGACAAAAATAAATTAATTAATTAAAAAGTGCACAGGAAGATAGTAGAATGGGTTGTTGGAAGAAAATTTCACTAACATCATGAAAGACAAGAAGATATGCATTCAAGAAGCTGAATAAACTCCAAAAAGGGTAGACTCCAAAAGAAAATCACCAAGACATATCATAATCAAATTTCTAAATCAAAGAATCCTGAAAATAGCTGGGGTAAGAAGAAAAGTTACATATAAAAGAAAGTAAGAATAAGCTCTGATTTTACAGCAGAAACTATAAAAGCAAGAAGACTAAATGTAGATACATACAAAACTTTGAAAGGAATAAATTGTTAACCAAGAACCACATACACAGCAAAACTGTCACTCAAATATGACAACAAAATTAGAATATTTCCATATAAACGGAAATTAAAAGAATTTATAGTAACTAGACCAAATTAACAAAAAAATACTAAATGGAGTTCTTTGCACTGAGAACCAATAACAGCAGACAACAACCTGACATCCATGGCAACTCCACTCAGAATTCTATCCAGATACAGACGTATTCAAAGTAAAACAAACCTACAAGACTGAAAATAGAGAACCAGAGAGAGCAATTTATAATGAAGATAACTACCAAGCAAAAATATGGAAAAGTGTAGCTAAAGAACCTCCATGTGGCCAAAATGTCAAGTATATGTCAAGATAAAACACACTGTTTAAACTGGGAAGAAGTTAATAAATTACATGTTAACCTTAAAGAAAATTTATAAACCTTCACATCAAATCAGAATCAAGGAAAAACATATAGATTTAGTAAACCTTGGAACAGCAATGAAGAAATTGACAAGAAAATGCACAAAGTGCACTCAGCACAGAAAATAATATACAACAAAGAAACAAGCAGCATCACACACACACCCAGCAAAATGACTGCAATCAATCCATACCTATCAATAATTACACTGAATGTCAGTGGATTAAATGCAGCAGTAGCAGAATGAATAAGTAAACAGGAGCCTTCAAAATACAAGACACATCTTGCACACAAAGACAAAAATAGATTAAATACCAAACAATGGAAAATATATAAAATTAACAATAACAATGATTAAAAGGACTGGCAATATTAATTTCTGATAAACTAGATTTTAATGCAAAATCTAGCATAAGAGACAAAGAAGGAAATTACCTCATGATTAAAGGGACAACTGAACAAGAGGACATAACTATAATAAGCAACTATCTTTCCAATGAAAGAACTTTAAAATACATAAATCAAACTCTAATAGAATTGAAGAAAAAAACAGACAATAATAATAATAGTATGCAAGGTTGGCGGTTCAAGCTCACCAGCCGCTCCTCAGAAACCCTATTCAGGGCCACTATGAGTCAGAACCAACTCAATGGCACTTAACAACAACAATAGTAGTAGATTTTAACACACCCACTTTCAACGAGGCACAGAAAACTAGAAAGAACATCAACAATGACACAGAAGAACTAAACAACACAATTAACCAACATGATCCCATAGGCTTATACAGAACACTCAAACCAACATGATTATATTGATTGATGCAGAAAAGACACATGACAAAATAAAAAATCCATTCCTAATGAAAAACATTCACAAAATAGAAATAGAAGGGAAATTGCCTAACATAATTAAGGGCATATATAAGAATCCAAGCGTCAACATTACAATCAATGGAGAGAATCAGAAAGCATGCCTCTGTGAACAGGAACCGAACAAGGATGCCAATTCTATTCAATATTGTGTTGGAAAACTAAGAGCTTTAAGGCAGGAAAGGGATATTAAAGGCATTCAAACTGGCAAAGAAGGAAAACGCTATTTGCAGATGATATGATCTTTTATAAATAAAAAATTCCAAAGACTCAGCAAGAATATTATTGGAACTCATGGAAAGATTCAGAAAACATGCAGGGCATAAGATCAATATAGAAAAATAAATTGGATACCTCTATGTTAATAAAGACACATCTGAAAAGGAGATCAGGATATAAGCACAACAGAAATGAAGAAAATGAAAAGATAACTCACAAACAAAATTAACTAAGTGCATAAAATTATGTAGAACAAAGAAACCAGCAACATGACAAAGAAATACACAGGAATATTAGAGCAATCAATTCATACCTATAGATTGTTGTTGTTGTTGTTAGGTGCCATCTAGTCCATACCGACCCACAGCGACCTTATGCACAACAGAGCGAAACACTGTCCGATCCTGGGCCAACCTCACAACTGATGTCACACTTGAGTCCATCGATGCTGCCACTTGACTCATCCATCTTGTTAGGAGTCTTCTTTTTCTTTGACCCTCCACCTTACCAAACATGACATCCTTCTCCAGCGACTGGTCCCTCTTGACAATATGTCCGAGATTGGCCATCTTGGCCTCCAAGAAGAACTCTGGCTGCAATTCTTCCAAAATGGATCTATTGGTTCTTTTGGCAGCCCATGGAACTTTCAATATTCTCTTCCAACACTGTAATTCAAAAGTATCAATTCTTCTAT
>NW_006408803.1:3572564-3582888 GCF_000296735.1 Chrysochloris asiatica
CTGGCGTAATAAACCATGTGGTTGTCAGATTCAAAATGGCCAATACCAGTCCACTTCAGCTCACTAATGTCTAAGATATCGATGTTGATGTGTTCCATTTCATTTTTGACAACTTATAGTTTTCCCAGATTCATACGTCGTACCTTCCATGTTCTGATTTTCAATGGATGTTTATAGCTGTTTCACTTCATTTTGAGTTGTGCCCCATCAGTAAATGAAGGTCCCGTGAGTTTTTCTCCCATGGGCTTTACTCTATTCACGTTATCATGATCCACTCTACTTTGAGGAGGCCATTCTTTCTCAGTCACATTTTGAGTGACTTCTAACCTGAGGGGCTCATTTTCCAGCACTGTATCTGACAGTGTTTCTCTGCTATGCATAAGGTTTTCAGTGGCTTAATATTCAGAAGTAGTTTGTCACTCTTTTTTCCTAGTCTGTCTTTGTCTGGAAGCTCATCTGAAACCTGTCCACTATGGCTGACCCTGCTGATGTTTAAAATACTGGTGGCATAGCTTTCAGAATCACAGAAACTTACAATCACCACAGTATGACAAGCTGACAGATGAGTGGTGGCTGTTTGGTTTTCCCTTGAATGATGTATTTGATCCATTTATATTCAGTGTAAATATCTATACCTATAGATAGGTATATGTACACCTATAGATAGTTACACTGTATATAAATGGATCAAATACAAATGGATAAGAAAAGAGTGTCCTTCAAAGTGCAATTTTTGAAAGACACATCTTAGTCAGAAAGAAAGAAATAGACTAAAAATCTAAGGATGCAAAAGTGTATTAAGCTAATGACAATTGAGATTGAGCAAGAGTAATGTTTTAATATTAGATAAAATAGACTTTAAGGTAAAAATTAACATAAGAGACAAAGAAGGACATTATATGATGATTAAAGTGTCAATTGAACAAGAGGACATAACTATAATATATATCTGTGTCCCAATGAAATGAACCTCAAATTACAAAAGTCAGACTCTAACTGAAGAAAGAATGAGACATAGAACAGCTGTATAATAATATTGGAGACCTGGTGTAGTGCTGCAGGCTAATGTGCAGGACTGCAAGGTCAGTTTGAACTGCAAGGTCAGTGGTTCAAACTCACCGGCTGCTTTTCAAAAAACGGTCAGAACCAATTTGATGGCACTTAACAACAACAATGTAACAATAGTAGGAGATTTTAATGCAACACTTTATTTTTTTTTACTTTTTTTTGTATTTTACTTTTAACTTAATTTACTCCACAGCCATATATTTTTGTTTCTTCATTTTCTTCTGGGATATCTTTTGCTTCTATGCAACATCATATTCTGATTTAGGAACATTTTACTCCTTTTCAGTGGCGATCATCTCAGTGTGGCAGGGAGAGCTCATGTAGATGATAATCTGACCATAAACTCTGAAATTCAGCAGAGCATATTGGGGCTTTGTTGACCTGGATTTGCTCACCTAAACCCTTTAAATTCAGCATTGCTTTCTGCATTTTTCAGCATGTGCAGCAAAAATTCAGTGTCCTTTTTGGGCCACTTTCTTCAATCCCACTATGTGACCTAGGTACACCTACCAATGCCACCATTGTAATGTCAGAATGGTACACATTGAGTCTCCAAAGTGACATATTAAAATATTTGGTGACTTTCTGGATATGTATACCCTTGATGGCCTGGGTGTTCTCAAAATGGACCTGGACATTTGAACGTCTGGATTTACATGATTTTGTGGGGATCTGAGTTAAGTGAATAGTGAACCATTTTGTGAGATTACCTCAGGCTGTTTACTGGAAGAGGATGAGAGGTGGGTCCTGAGAGAATTCATCTTAATGCACCACTTTCGATGAGGGACAGAACTAGATAGAAACCCAACAAAGACAAGAAGAGATAAATGATCAACAAGACCTCATAGACTGACACAGAGTGTTCAACCCAACAACACAATAAACTTTCTTTCTGAGTACACATGGAATTTTCTACAGAGTAGGCTATATATTAGATTACAAACAAGCCTAATTAAATTTAAAAACATCAAAATACTGCAAAGCGTCTTTTCACATAACAGTACTATAAAATCAGGAATCAGCAATAAAAATATCAAGGACAAGAAATTTAAAATTAAAGGAAATGGAATAAGACCCCTATGAATAAAGCATAAAAAAATTCTTTGAATAAAATAATAACAAAAACACAGCATAACAAAACCTTTGTGAATAGCAGAAGCAGTGCTTGTTGGTGTGACTATTAGTTACCACAGAGTGGAAACCTACTCATAGCAACCCTATGCACAACAGAATGAAAAGCTGCCTCATCTTTGGCCAAACTCACAATCATTGCTACACCTGAGACCATCACTGCCACGACTGTGCCAACCCAAGTTGTTGGGGGTCTTCTTCTTTTTCTCTAAGCCTCCACTTCACCAAACATGATATCTTTCTCCAGGAACTGGTCCTCCTTAATAATATGTCCAAAGTATGTGATACGACACTAGAAATCCTGGCTTCCAAGGAGCACTCTGTCCAAAACAGAAATGTTTGTTCTTTTGACAGTCCATGGTACTTTCAATATTCTCCTCCAACACCATAACTCAAAAACATCAATTCTTCTATGGTCTTCCTTATTCATTGTCCAGCTTTCACATGCATATGAAGTTAATGAAAATGCCATGGCTTGGATCAGGTGTACCTTAGTCCTTCAACTGACATATTTGCTCTTAAACACTTAAAGTGGTCTTGTGCAGTAGATTTGCCCAATGAAATATGTCATTTGATGTCTTGACTCCTGCTTCTATAATTGTTAATGGCTGATCCAAGTAAAATGATGTCTTTGACAACTTCAGTTTTTTGTCCATTTGTATAAATGTTGTTTATTGGTTCAATTGTGAGGATTTTTGTTTTGTTTTTTACATTGGGTTGAAGCCCATACAGAAGGCTGTGGTCTTTGATCTTCATCAGTAAATATTTTAGGTCCTCTTCACTTTCACCAAGCAAGGTTGTTAATGAGTCTTCCTCCAATCCTGATGCCACACTTTTCTTCAAATAATTCAGTTTCTCGGATTATTTGCTCAGCATGCATATTGAATCACTATGGTCAAAGAATACAACACTGACGCACACCACTCCTAATTTTAAACCATTTGGTGTTCCCTTGTTCTGTTCTATCAACTGTCTCTGGGTCTATATACAGGTTCCTCATGAGCACAAATAAGTGTTCCAGTTTACTCATACTCATCAGTGTTGTCCATAGCCTCACACAATCAAACCCTTTGCATAGTCAATAAAGCACAAGAAAACATCTTTCTGGTATTCTCTGCTTTCAGCCAAGATCCATTTGACACTAGAAATGATATCCCTCATTCCATGTCCTTTCTGAAACTGGCTTGAACCTCTGGAAGTTCTCTGTCAATGCATGGTTGCAGCCATTTCTGTACTACTGTTAGTAAAAATTTACTTGCAAGGGGTTTCAATTATATTGTCTGATGATTTTGGCATTCCTCTCTTTGGAATGGGCACAAATAATGATCTCTTCCAGTCTGTTGGCCATATAGTTGTCTTCCAAATTTCTTTACATAGATGAGTGAGTGCCTCCAGTGCTGCATCATTTTGTTGAAAGATTTCAATGTGTATTCCATTTATTCCAGTGCCTTGTTCTTTGCCATTACCTTCAATGCACCTTTGACTTCTCCTTCAGTATCATTGCTCTTGATGCTATGCTATCTCTTTAAATGGTTGAACATCAACAGTTTATTTTTGGTACAGTCGCTCTGTGTAAACTTCAATCTTCTATTGACGCTTTCTGTATCACTCAATATTTTGTCCATTGTCATTGTTAAGTGCCTTTGAGTCAATTCCAACCCATAGCAATCCTGTGCAGGGTTTCTGAGGAATGAGTGATTTGTGAGCTTAAACCACCGATCTTGTAGTTCAAACCGACTTTGCAGTCTATCACATTAACCCAAAGTGCCACACCAGAGCTCCATTTTCCCCATAGAATCCTTCAATACCACAAGTCTAGGTTTGAAATTTTTAGTTAGTCCTCTTAGCTTGAGAAAGACTGAGTGTGTTCTTCCCTTTTGGTTTACTAACTCCAGGTCTTTAAACTATTTTGTTATAATATTTGACTTTGTCTTCTCTAGTTTACCTTTGTAATTTTCTGTTCATCTCTTGTACCTCCTTACTTCTTCCATTTACTTTCTAATCTCTATGCTGGAGAGCAAATTTCAGAGTCTTTCCTGAGACACGTTTCTTCTTTTCCTTTTATCTTGTCTTCTTAATTACCTTTGCTTTCTTCTTGCATGATGTTTTAGATTTCATCCCACAACTCTTCTGGTCTTTGGTCTTTAATGTCTAATGCATCAAATCTATACTTCTGATAGTCTCTAAATTCAGTGGGATAAATTCAAAGTCATATTTTGGCTTTCATGAACTCGTTTTAATTTTCTTCAGCTTCAGCTCAAATTTGTGTATGAGCAATTGATGGTATATTCCACAGTCCACACAAGGCTTTGTTTTGGCTGATGAAATGGAACTTTTCTGCCACCTCAGATGTGTTTAATTTGATTTATGTGTATTCCACCTGGTGAGGTTCATGTGTATAGTCATCTTTTGTGTTGTTTAAGAAAGGTATTTGTAATGAAGAAGTCATTGGTCTTACAAAATTCTATCATGCGATCTCCAGAATTGTTTCTATCACCAAGGCTACATTTCCCAACTACTGAGCCTTCTTCTTTGTTTCTAACTTTTGCATTCCAATCACTAGCATTTGTCACTACACTTTGATTGTATGTTTGATCCATTTCAGACTGAAAAAGGTGATAGAATTATTTAATTTCATCATCACTGGCTTTAGTGGTTGTTGCATAAATTTGAATAATAGTGGAATGAACTGTTCTACTTTGTTTTGTTGTTTTGTTGCCAATCCATCTTGCTGGGAGTCTTCCTCTATTTCGCTGACCTTCCACCTTACCAAACATGATATGTCTCTCCAGTGACTGGTCTCTCCTAACAATATGTACAAAGTATAAGAGATCAAGTCTGGCCATCCTGGCCATCAAGGAGCACTCTGGCTGTACTTGTTCCAACACAGATCTGTTTGTTCTTTTGTTAATCCATAGTAGTGTCAGTATTCTCCTCCAACACCATAATTCAAAAACATCAATTCTTCTACAATATTCCTAATTCCCTGTCCAACTTTCACATGCAAACAAGGTTACTGAAAATACCATAGCTTGGGTTAGGTGTACCATAGCCCTCAAGCTAACATCTTTGCTCTTCAACACTTTAAAAAGGTCTTGTGCAACAGATTTTCCTGTTTTTTGTTTTGTTTTGTTTTAATGCAATACTTCGTTTGATTTCTTGGCTGCTGCTTCCATAAGTGTTAATGGTTGATCCAAGAAAAATGAAGACTTTGACAACTTCAATCTTTTCTCCCTTGATAAGATTGTTGTTTATTTGTCCAGGGGTGAAGATTTTAGTTTTCTTTACATTGAGATGCAATCTATACCAAAAGCTATGGTCTTTGATCTTCATCAGTAAATATTTTAATTCCTTTTCACTTTCAGCTAGCAAGGTTGTATCATCAGCATATCAAAGGTTGTTAATGAGTCTTCCTTCTATCTTGATGCCACGTTTTTCTTCATATAACCTAGCTTCTCAGATTATTTGCACAGCATACAGGTTCAATAAGTATGGTGAAAGAATACAACCCTGTCACACACCTTTTCTAATTTTAAACCATTCAATGTTCCCATGTTCTGTTCAAACGACTGCCTTGTGGTCTATGTACGGGTTCCTTATGAGCACAATAAAGTGTTCCAGAATACTCATACTTCATGATATTGTCCATAGCTTATCATGATCCACACAATCAAAGGCCTTTGTGTAGTCAATAAAGCACAGGTAAACATCTTTCTAGTTTTCTCTGCTCTCAGCCAAGATCCATCTGACATTAGTAATCATATCCCTTGTTCCATGCCCTCTTCTGAATCTGGCTTGAACCTCTAGAAGTTCTCTGTCTATATTTGCAGCCATTTCTGTATAACCTTTAGTAAAATTTTACTTGCAAGGGATATCAAAGATATTGTCCTATGATTTCTGCATTCCGTTGGATCACCTCTCTTTGGAATGGGCACAGACATGGAACTCTTCCAAACAGTTGGCCAGATAGCTGTCTTCCAAATTTCATGGCAAAGATGTGTGAGTGCCTCCAGTGCTGCCTCACTTTGTTGTAAGATATCAATTTGTATTCCATCAATTCCCAGTGCCTTGTTCTTTGCCAGTTCTTTGAATGTCCCTTAGACATTTTACTTCAGAATTATTGACTCTTGATCATATGCTACCTATTGAAATGGTTGAACATTGACCATTTCCTTTTGCTACAGTGACTGTGCATTCCTTCCATCTTCTTTTGATGTTTTCTGAATCATTCAGTAATTTACCCAGAGAATCCTTCAGTAATAAAAGTTGAGGCTTGATTTTTTTCTTCAGTTTCCCCAGTTTGAGAAAGGCTAAGTGTATTCTTTCTTTTTGGTTTTCTGATTCCAGACCTTTGCACATTGCGTTATAATATTTGACTTTGTCTTCTAGGGTTTCCCTTTGAAATTTTCTGTTCAGCTCTTGTGCCTCCTCAATTCTTCCATTTGCTTTAGGATCTCTATGCTGGAGAGCACATTTCAGAGTCTCTTCTGACATCCATTTTGATACTTTCCTTCTTTCTTGTTTTCTCAATGACTTTTTGCTTTCTTCCTGTATGATGTTCTTGATGTCACCCAACAACTCTTCTGGTCTTGAGTCTTTATAGTCTAATGTATCAAATCTGTTCTTCAGATGATCTCTAAATTCAGGGGGGATATATCCAAGTCATATTTTGTCTCTTGTGGACTTGTTTTCATTTTCTTCAGCTTCAGTCTGAATTTGCATATTAGCAATTGATGGTCTGTTCCACAATCTGCTCCTGGCCTTGTTTTGACTGATGATATGGAGCTTTTCCACCGTCTCTTTTTCATTTTGTAATCAGTTTCATTTTTCTGTATTCCATCTGGTGAGATCCATGTGTATAGTCATCTCTTATGCTGTTTAAAAAAGGTATTTCAAATGAACAAGTTGTTGGTTTCGCAGAATTCTATGATACGTTCTCCAGAATCATTTGTATCACCAAGGCCATATTTTCCAACCACTGATCCTTCCTCTTTGTTTCCCACCTTTGCATTCCATTTACCAGTGATTATCAATATATCTTAATTTCATGTTTGATCAATTTTTGATTGAATAAATTGGTAGAATTCTTCTATTTCATCTACTCTGGTTTTAGTGATTGGTGTGTACATTTTAATAATAGTTCTATTAACTGGTCTTCCCTATAGGTGCATGGATATTAACCTATCACAGACAATGTTTTACCTCATGACAGATCTGGATATTTTCCTTTTGATGATGAATGTAACACCATTCCTCTTCAATTGGTCATTTCTGGCATAGTAAACCACAGTGGTTGTCAGATTCAGACTGGCCAATACCAGTCCATTTCAGCTCACTAGTGCCTAAGATATCATTGTTTATGTGTTCCATTTCATTTTTGACAATTTCCAATTTTCTTAGATTCATACTTTGTACATTCCATGTTCCTATTATTTATGGATTTTTACAGCTGTTTTTCTTCATTTTGAATTGTGTCTCATCAGCAAATGAAGCTCCTGAGAGCTTTACTCCTGAGGGATTTACTCCATTCACATCATCATGGTCAACTCGACTTTGAGGAGACAGCTCTTCCCCAGTCTCACTTTGAGTGCCTTCCAACATGAGGGGCTCATTTTCTGGCACTATATCTAACAGCATTTTTCTGCTAACAGCATTTTTCTGCTAACCATAATGTTTTCAATGACTAATTATATGTAAGTAGTTTCTCATCCCTTCTTCTTAGTCAGTCTTCATCTGGAAACTTATGTAAAACCTGTATATCATGAGTGACCTTGTCAATAGTTAAAATACCCTTGGCAAAGTTTCCAGAATCACAACAACTCACAAGCCACCAGTACAACACAGACAGATGAGTGGTAGAGTAAATGTAATAGAAAATAGAAAAATAATAGAAAGAATCACCAAGATAAGAAGTTGGTTCTTTGAAAGAATTTTAAATATCAACAAACCATTGCCAAATGGAACAAAAGAAAAAAAAGGAGAATATGAAAATAAAACACATAAGAAGTGATATGGGGAACCCCATAGCAGAACTAAGAATGAAGTAGAATACTTGAACCTTCTTATACCAAAAGAAGAAACTCATCAGGGCATTAAAAACTGTCAACAAAAAATGCCTGAGTTTATACAACTTTATTGGTGAATCTTAACAAACATTCATATCAGAGCTGGCATCAAATCTCCTCAAACTATTCCAGAACATGAAAAATTGTTGAAAACTCCCAAATATATTTTATGAAGTGAGAATATTCTTTATACTCAAACCAGGCAAAGACATGACTAAAAAATAAAATGATAGACCAATGTCCTTCATGAATGATGAGCCCTGATAATATAGTAGCTTATGAGTTTGGATACTATCCTTAAAATCAGCAGTTCAAATATACCAGCTGTTCTGCGGGAGAAAGATTAGCTGTTTTGCTCCTGTAAAGATTTACACCTTCAGAAACTCTGTGAGTCAGAACAGACTCAGTGGCGTACAACCACACCCCAACATCCCTCTTGAACACAGATGCAGAAATTCTCAACAAAACTGACACCAGTTTTGTTGAATAGAATTCAAAACCATATAAAAAACCATCCATCATGACCAAATGAGATTTATACTAGTTATGGAAGGATGACTCAATATTGAAAAAACAGTCAACATAATCCCCTGCATAAATAAAACAATGGAAAATAACCACAAGATCATATTGATGCAGAAAATGCATTTGACAAAAAGGAACATGTATTCCTGACAAAAACGTTTAAAAAATTAAGAATAGAAAAGGACATCCCTAAACATGGTGTGGCACTGTGGGTTAATGTGCCAGACTGCAAAGCCGTTTGAACTGTAAGGTTGGCGGTTCAAGCTCACCAGCTCCTCTGTGGAAACCCTATACAGGGTTGCTATGGGTCAGAACTGTCTTGACTGCACTTAACAACAACAGACATAATTAAGCACATATAAACAAATCCAACACACAACATTAATCACAATGGAGAGAAACTGAAAGCATTTTCTTTGTAAACAAGAACCAGAAAAGGATATTATTTTTCAACACTCCTATACAGTATTGGGAGTCCTGGTGTGGCACTGTGGGTTAATGCATCAGAATGCAATGCCAGTTAAACTGAAAGGCTGGTGGTTCAAACTCACCATCTGCTCCTTTGAAAACCTATATAGGGTCACTATGAGTTGGAGCTCACATGACAGCACTTAACAAAACCAACATACAGTATTGTGTTGAACCATAGATATAAGAAAGGGAAATAAGGGCATCCAAATTGGCAAAAAAAATAAAAATCTATTTCCATATGACATCATCCAATGTATAGAAAACCCCAAAGACTCCACAAGGAAGCAAAAGAAATAAAAGAAGCCAAAGAAACTAGTTTACAGGACAAATAATCTACATGAACCACAGCCTTATCTATCCTGAGAACAAAGCTAGAGGGTGATGGTCAGCTACCATCAATGATTATTCTAATTAGGTCTTTATCAGATGGACACTGATAAAATGGGATAAAATATGGAACCAAACCTCAAATCCTTAAAAATCAAACAAAACAAAACTACCACCAGAACAAATAAGACAGACTTACTGGACTGATTGAGATTGGAATACTCATCATTAAATAACAAATTGGTTAACAAAATAATTAATATCAACCATAAGTACTATACTTCTATAACACAACAACAACAACAAAACACCTATATGAGAGCAAACTGTCAGAAATCAATTTTTAAAAACGATGAGGATATAAGAAGGCAGGGAAAGTGGTGGTGGTGGTAGTAGGAAGGGAAATTAGATTAGTAAAAACAGAACAACCAGAACAAAAAACAATGAGGATGTTCAAACATCATGCAAAGTGCAAAAAATGTTACTGAACAATTTTTTTAGAAACTGTTGGATGAGAACATAAAATACTCTATAAATAATCCTTAAAACACAATAAAATACTATCTTTAATAGTGTTAATCTGCAAACCTTTATTCACATCCATCAGTTCCTATGTAAACTCTTATATTTCCATGAGGATACACTGATATTTTGATTCCTTTGCTATTAAAAAGAAGCAGCAAATTGACTGAATCTGAAACATGTGAATATATGAGGGTAAGTAAAAAATTATTTCT
>NW_006408803.1:3582988-3583601 GCF_000296735.1 Chrysochloris asiatica
CTTATTTCTTCCATTTGCTTTAGCATTTCTATGCTGGAGAGCAAGTTTCAGTGTCTCTTCTGAAATCTATTTTGACCTTTTCCTTTTTTCTTGTCTTCTTAATGACTTTTTGCTTTCTTCATGTATGATGTTCTTGATGTCATCCCACAACTTTGCTTTGGTCTTTAGTGTTTAATGTATCAAATCTGTTCTTCAGATGATGTCTAAATTCAGGTGGGATATAGTCAAGGTCATATTTTGGCTCTCGTGGACTTGTTTTCAATTTCTTCAGCTTTAGTTTGAATTTGCATATGAGTAATTGATGATCTGTCCACAGTCTGCCCCTGGCCTTGTTTTCACTGATGATATGGAGCTTTTCCATCTTCTCTTATCCTGTTGTTGTCAGGTGCCATCGAGTCAGAACCAAATCATAGTGACCCCATGCACAGCAGAACAAAACAATGTCCGATCCTGTACCAACCTCACTACCGCTGCCACACTTGACGCCATCAATGATGCTACCTGGCTGATCCATCTCGTTGAGGGTCTTCCTCTTTGTCTCTGACCCTCCATCTTACCCAGCATGACATCCTTCTCCAGCGACTGTTCCTTCCTGACAATATGTCCAAAGTAT
>NW_006408803.1:3586534-3587524 GCF_000296735.1 Chrysochloris asiatica
TCTCACAGGACAGTTCTTGCTACCCTCAAAGAATGAGCAGTTGCGGTGTCCTGATAGAAAACAAATTCCTCAGTGCAAATTTCCTGGCCTTTTTCTCACACTTCACAATTTTCTTAAAACTTCTTCCTAACAAATCCCATGATCAACCAGTGTCCTTCAAAAAAATGTCTTAAGATTGTTGTTTTGTTGTGAAGTGCCATTGAGTCTGTTCCGACCCATAGCGACCCGGTACAGGGTTTCCGAGGAGCAGCTGGTGATCTTGAACCACCAACCTTGCAGTTCAAAAAGCTTTGCTGTCTGGCGCATTAACCCACAGTGCCACACTTTGGAATTCCCCAGTCACCCTAGCTTTCTGAGCTGACCTCTCTGCTTTGAATTTAACTGGCACAGCAGATCCCCTCAGGAATCCTGTTTTGAATTTTTAATTTTTTTAAAGCATCATAAAGAACCTAAGACAAGTGTTACTGAGAAAATATTATATACTTCTACAGTCATACACTGATTACATAAACATGTTTAAGCCTTTTTGTTTGGACTAAACCCATACATGCATGAACTGAAACCCTGGTAGCAATACCTTTTAAGCTGGTTTCATATATGAGGATACACTTTACAAATGGAATTAGGAAATAAAGTCATAGACAATGAACATCTGGAATAGCTTCTCTTATGTTCTAATACCAAATATCTTTATGTCCATAAAAAATGAAATTAAAAAAAAATTATTGAAGTTGGATTCTAGAGTAAAGAAGACCTTAATTTATGCTGAAAAATATCATGTAACACCTCAAACCAAAAACGAAAATCCATGCTAAGATCATAGTGAAAGATATTTAAGATATTGACCTTGGTAAGACTGGATATAAGAAAAAAAAAAAAAAAGATAAAAACAATACTAAGGGAAACCTAAAGATATTCCTTTTCTATGTGTTTCTCTTTGCAGTTGTCTGAGTCTCTGTTTTTCTCCTTTCTCTAATTGTTATTATTTTG
>NW_006408803.1:3587899-3589137 GCF_000296735.1 Chrysochloris asiatica
AGCTCTTTGGTGGAAGCATGAAAAAATTAGAGAAGGCACTTTCCAGGAGCAGTTCCAGAGCCTTGGATCTAGTATAAGGTGGGGGCATCAGTTTTCTGCACCTACCAGTGGAGAAATATGACTGTGGTGGGAATACACGGCAATTTCTGAATCAATCGGGACATTGCCTGTGAACCCCTTGGCCTGGGCTGAAATCAGAAGGTCAGACCATAGCCAGGCTGATACAGTGCTGGAGCCTCAGAGCAGTGTCTGGAAAAAGAGGTACGATGTTTTTCTGCACTTTTTTCCTCCTCTCCCCTGTCATACCTTCTGTGCCCAGCCCAGACACCTTCAGGTGGGTGGGAGCACACCACCAAAGCCGTCCAGTGTTGTGCACAGTTTTCCAACAGCACAGTGAGGAAATCCCTGGAAGCCACAGCAGTCTCAGAAGCTAATCCTTTGGCTACTTCTTATGATATCTGACTCTAGGACTCAGCCTTAAAGTTGACCTGAGAAGGACACTTTATCCCTGCCTTACCTAACAAGAGACAGCAGGTCTGATGAAACAGCCAAACCATATTTGCACCTTTTAAAACCTCAACATAAGAGGCAAGAGCCAACACCAAATACTGTACACAAGGATGAAGGTATTTTGAGAATTACGCTGTGCATAAACACAGATACCTAACTGATAAAAATAGTGGAAAATCTTTCTTCCATTCATTTCTCAATATCTATCTGTGCACCTCCACATGAGGTGGTGACTAGAGGAGGGGCCTAGAGGGTGGACACTCATACCCATGGATGGAAGTTTCTATTGTGCTTGCAGCAAAGGCTGCTGGGCATTTGGCTATGTTTTATTTTGTTGTTGTTGTTTTGTTTATATATACATTTTTAAAAAATTACAATCCCCTCCATGCATCATCAAACAACCAAAGGGTATACCCCACAAGCCTGCCTCTCTGTCATCAGCAGACAGCCCCTCTCCCTCTCTGGGTTTAGATTGCCTAGCCACTCCATCTCGCCACGTCATCATCTCTGCCTCCATCTCTGGTGTAACTGCTTCTCTGGGTAGGGTCCCATACTCCTATCTTCTCCTTGATGGTCCCAGGAACCTCTGCTCCTGGACTGCAAATTCAACCACTTCCCCACTTTTGATACAAACCTTCTACCTTTACATTTCCAACTCTCACAGTCAGTCCTGATAGCAATTATTCACTATTGTACCACAAGAATCCTATCCCCATCTCCTTTTAACA
>NW_006408803.1:3606030-3609206 GCF_000296735.1 Chrysochloris asiatica
TCCATAGTATACTTTTTGCTTGGATTCAATTAATGTAGTCAAAAGACACAATACAAAACAGTTGATCATTCATGGAGAAAAAGAATGTGGTGAGCAACTATCTGCCTATAGCCATATCACAATAAAAAGCAAATTTATATTAAATTTTATATTATTTTCTATTGTTCTTCATCTTTGACTTTCCCAGTGTATACTGCTTCTAAATTTCACCTTTGAAGAACAAAGACTAAAGCGATGACAGTCTTTTAAGAACTGATCAATATGCTAATAGTCAAATAACTGGTCTAGTAATTTCTTTTCATAGCTTCATGCATCATATACTATATGATATAATGGTAAGTCAAGAAGATGTCCAAATATTAATTTAATTGATTGATTTGTTAGCTGCTGTTCTGGAATTCTAGATAATACTTTGCATGTAATATACAGAATCCTGGTGTGGCATTATAGGATAAACACTCAACCTCAAGACTGGTTTGAACTGCAAGGTTCAAATGAACTGTTTCAAATTCACCAGTCACTCCTCAGAAACCCTTTACACTCAAAAACAAAAACAAAACTGTAGCCGACTGACCAGTAGCCTTTGCTACACAAGTCAGTGGGCATGCAGAGTAGAAACCTCCAACAGTGGGTTCGGTGTGTCCACTCGCTTACGCCCCTCCTCTAGTCACCACCATGGAGTTGCACAGATAGGCATTGAGAAATTAATGTGGTAAAGATTGTCCACTATTTTTATCTCTGATGGTCAGTTAGGTGTTTGCATGTGCACAGTGTAATTCTTAAAATAGCGCCATCCTTTTGTGTAGTAGTTGGTTTTGGCTCTTGCCTTTTATGTTGGGGCTTTACAGAGTGTTCATACAGTGTGTCTCTATGTCCCGACCTGCTTTTTCTTGCTGGGTAGGCAAGAATAAAGGGTCCCAAACAGGACAACTTTAGGGCTGGGTCCCAGAGTCAGACGTCATAACAAGCTGCTATAGGATCTGACAATGGGACCAATGGGCCTCCTCCCAGGGACTGCCTCACTGTGCCTTGGGAAGACTGTTGGCTCAATACTGGACCCTTTTGTGGTGCGCTCCCACCTGCCTGAAGGTGTCCGGCCTGGGCAGAGAGAGTGTGACAGGAGAGAGGAGTAAAGAAATGTGTAAAACCCCCTTCACCTCTTTTTAAAAAAATGCCTCTGCATGCTTTTTCACGCCATATAGCTGTATCGGTCTGGCTGTGGCTCCACCCTCTGATCTAAGCCCAGGCGGAGTGGCCACAGAGGTATTTCCCCATCCTTCTCAATTCAGAAATCGCCACATTTTCCTTTATACAGTCTGATTTTTTTCACCGGTGGGTGCAGTAAACTGATGCCCTGAACCATCTCTAGATCTGCTCCATGAAAGCACCTTCTCTGGTTTTCCCACTCCTCCCCCAAGGAGGCTGTCCTACCTGACTCTGCTTCTCCCACCGCCAAACTGGCTGCTATACCTTTAAGCTCTGTTTTATTTTGGGGTGAGGTGGGGTGGGGTGGGATGGGGTGGGGTGGAGTGTGTACACAAAAACACTCAGGAATATATTATCATTTAAACAACCAAAGGGCACATCCTACAAGCCTGCCTCCTGACTGCCAGAATACAGCCTTTCTCTTTCCATGAGTCTAATGCCCTCAGCTGCTCTATCTCTCCTTGTCCTCATCTCTGCCTCCATCTCTGGTGTTGCTGCTTCTCTGGTGTGCTCTTCTCCCTCAATGGTCCTAAGGTCCTCTGTTCCTGGACTGTAAGATTACCTACTACCCCCCCTTTTTGTTACCAATTTCTAACTTTACAATTGTGATAGTTGCAATTAGTCATGATAACAATTACTCATTATTGAACCATAAGAATCTTATCCCCATTTTAAGAATCTTATCCCCATCTCCTTTAGCAGGCCCATATAGACAAGACAAAGAGTCATGCAATCTGTTTTCATTAGAAGCATCAAGGCAAGGAAAGTCAGTCCATCAGAGACAATCCTTTTCTAGGACTGAAAGTTCAAGGGAACCAGCAATCTGTATGCTCATTGGCAACCACCTGGATCTACTTCTGAGTGGAATTGGAGGAAATGCAGCAGTGAGTACATAGGCTGAGTATGGACATGTTGTGTTGACACCAGAGAAAAGAGGGAAGCCTGGCTGGTCTACATTTAAGAAGTTGTGTGAACTCCTGAGCCTATGGGAATTGACCTCGCTCCTGTAGGACAGTGCTGAGAGTGAAGAGGCCAGTTGGTCTGAAGTACAGGGAGATGTGTGTGAATTCCCTAGCTTGCAGCTAGTATCTTTTGATTCAGCTTTGATAGGGCTGAGTTGTGACCAGAGTCTGACCAAATAAAGTTAAGAATGTTTGATACTGTGAGCAAGTATCAGTTGTTACAATTTGATGTACTAGACATTGCTTATGGATGCAGTTGCTCAAAATTCCAACAAGCTTGTCTCTTTAGTGTACTGGATTGATAACCAATGTTTAAATTGCCCATTCCTATAAAAAATGGTGGAATGCTGGTTTGGTGTTGTGGGTTCATGCACTGGACTGAAAAATCTGTTTGAACCACAAGGTCAGCAGTTCAAGCTCACCAGCTGCTCCTTGGATATCCGATACAGGGTAGCTATTAGTCAGAATTGACTCGATGGCACTTAATAACAACATAAAAATATGGTGGGGCTATAAAGATATGAGTCCTGATGTGGGGTTGCGGGTTAATGCACAGGACTGAAAGTTTGGTTTAAACCACAAGGTTGGCAGTTCTAACTCACCAGGTACTCTTTGGAAACCATATACAAGGTCACTATGAGTTTAAACTGACTCAATGGCACTTAACAACATAAAAACATGAAGTATCTGCTTTCAAGCTTTCAAGGGTGTGCTTAGTTTTCGAATAATGGAAGAATCCACACTGATTAATTTTACTATTTTCCAGATGGGTCTGGTGAAAGGGTGTTGATGATGTTGATAGGATTTTATTATTCCATTTGTAAGTAATTGTTATTAGTATTAATTATGATTGTAAAAACTAATGGTCGAATATGTGTACCTAAAAAATGGGAGCAGTCTATCTTTCATTTCAGGAACAAATGATTCCAGGTCCATTAAGAAGGAAGAGCATGAATGGAGTATGAGATCCTTGTCTGGAAGAACAGTGACAGTAGAGACGGTGGCAGA
>NW_006408803.1:3609866-3613865 GCF_000296735.1 Chrysochloris asiatica
GGTTCAAACCTACCAGTTGCTCCTTGTAAACCCTATACAGGATTATTATGAGTCAGAGCAGACTTGATGACATTTAATAATAACAGTCATTTTTGAGGGAAAAAAATGGATATGTAGTAACAACTTTTCTGAGCTTATTAGTTTTAATTTGGATGTCTTATAAATTCAAGTGTCTTTTCCTGAATGCCCTCCTGCTCAATACTACTGAAACCACACAGGAGTCTTTCTTTTAATTAATTAGGGTGTAATTAAACAGCAGGTGCCCAAGCAGAAGCAGGAGAGTCAGTTCCATCTGTTCTGCAGTCTCCTGATGACAACAAGAGAGTTCCCCCACATATCTTCCCTTAAGCAGTTTTTGTATTTAAATTCCCAGTTTATTCTTTTCTAAATCATTCTTATGATTTCACTTGATAATTTGACACTTCAAAATTGGAGCCCCTCCAGCATTTACCCTGAAAACATACAAAAGGATTATGAATGGAAGGAAAGTGTTCAGTAAAATTCAGATTGGAAAACACAATTAAAAGAATATATCATTCACTTATTAATATAAAACAGTGGGCAGACACCATTTCAAGAAAGCTATCAATTTTAATCTGAAGAACAGAGATTTAGAGACACAGAGAAGATTCACAATGTTCCAGAATGTAGAGGGTGAGACTAAACACAAGGAAGGCATATATTAGTGTCTTGGAGTCCTGGTATATCCCTGGATGATAACTTTTAACCTCCAAGTTCGCAACTCAAATCCACCAACTGTTCCTCAGAAACCCTAATTGGAAACCCAAGATGAAAACCAACTATACAGCACTTATCATGTTGTTAAGGGCCCTTGAGCCAGTTCCAATACAGTGTCCCTGTCTAAGGTTTCCGGGGAGCGGCTGGTGAATCATCAACCTTGCAACTGAAACTGACCTTTCGGTCCAGTGTTTATCCAGCAGTACCACATCTGTTGTTTCATTTCAAGTCTCCTAGAGTCCCCAAACATCAGAAACCAAGAATGTAACACATGATTAAAAAATAAATAAATCTGAAAGCCCAAAATAAAAATTTTAACATCACTCTGTATTCTCCTAATTAAAGTGATGTTAATTATGTTTGCTGTTGGTTTCTGAGGAGCATCTGGTGGGTTTGAACCACCAACCTTATAGTTAGTAGATCAGTGCTTATCTTACAATGTCACACCAGGACGCCATTCTCGCCTATAGGGACACTTAGATTCCTGGTGTGTCACTGTAGAATACACACTGGAGTGCTAAGTTGGCGGTTCAAACCCATAAACTGCTCCTCAGAAACCATATGCAGAGTCATTATGAGTTGGAATTGACTCGATGACACTTAACAACAATATCATTTCTTACTCTATATAACAATTTTTATAAAACTATCTTAGTTCTTCTGCAAAATTTTACATTTTCTAAGAAGATAGCTATTTAATTCATTCATTTCTATGAAAGATGCTAGAATGGTCTATTGCTAGTAGAAGAATAGTAATAATTCAATTAACTTCCTTTTTATCCGTTGAACAAGCAGTCTTTTTTCTTTGAACTGAACATGTTCAAGTAGAAGGTTAGGGCCTGACTTATAGATTGGTCCTTTTTGAAAATAAAATTTGATCGTTCAAGTGATGTTTTCTTAAATAAAGAAGCCCGATGGTGTCTGCCCCTGAATTGTAACCTGGTGTGGTGCTTTAGGACAAGTACTGGGCTGTTAAATATAAGGTCCATGGTTCAAACCCACCAGCTACTCATTATAAACCCTATACAGTGTTGCTATCTCTGGGACTAACTCCATGGCACTTAACAACAGCAACAACTTCCTTACTAAATCCTGTAGCTGTGAGCATGGTGTCTGAGTTCTGTGTGACCATTGCAGTGAAGTGTCAAACCCAAATGAGGAGTAGAGAATGCTGTAGCAAAGATGACTGGTATCACTTTTTTTAAAACTCCACGTTTTATTGTTGTCTTTTGCCATCAAGTCAATTCTTGATTCTGACTCATGATGAATCATGTGTGTGCAGAGTAGGACTGTGTTCTATAGGTTTCAAAACTGTGACCTTTCAAAAACATTTCCAAATCTGTCTTCCAAGGTATCTCTTGGTGGATTTGAACTGTTAACCTTTTGGCTAGTAGTCCAGCACTTAATTATCTGTATCACATAGAGACTCCTAAACAATGTTTGTAGACACTTTAGAATTATAACCAAAAATATTTTTTAGGACAAGTACACTACAGAAAAAGACCCTGGTGGTTCACTAGTCAAACACTTAGCTTGACAGTTTGAACTTACCAATCATTCTGTTGGAGAAAGATGCAGCTGTCTGCTTCTGTAAAGATTTATGACTTTGGATGCCCTATGTGGCAGTTCTACTATGTCCTATAGCATCTTTAGGAGTCATCACTGAGTGAGTTTATTTTGTTTTTGGTATCTTCAGAAGAGTTAGACAGTACTATAAGGAATTATAGAAGAGACATTTCACCAAGCTAAAGAAGCAGGAATTGACCTTTGAGTTAAGATAATAACAGTAGGACTTGATCTGATGAAACTGAAAAGAACGTTATTTTTTAAAAATAGAAGGAACAGCAAATGCAAAAAACATTTTTAGGTTTTAGTAGAATGCTATTGAAGTGTGCTATTAAAGTAGTCCAAAAGAGAGGCAATGGCAGATTCAGCTAAAATTGTGGTGATAGAGACAAAATAAGTAAACAGATTCCAGAGAGATATGAGTATTTTTATAGTACATTGTAATCATTGATGCACTACTATGGCGTTCATCAATTTTTAATATATGCACAATGCATAAATTATAAAGGACAAATACAGTTTGATATTAATAAGATTACACATGATAAGTATAAAAGAGCAATTTGTGTAGCATATAACTTCCTTGCCATTGAAAGCCAAAATACTATAGACCTAATGCAAAGGTAATGTTACAAAGCTCTAGGGTGCAAGCAGGTAAGCATGATAAACTTTATGCCAAAAAAGCCAATTGGAGTCAGTGTGTTAATAAATGTGTGTGTGAGCAGTGATAATACAATTATTTGATTAAATGTGTATATTTAATATTGGAGCTCTTAACATAAACTTGATAGCAATATTATCTTTATACAACTAACATGGCAAATGAAATGTCATTTGTCCAAATTAAAGTCTAATATAAATGATTGACTTTGATGGTTTGAAGTAATCCAAAGATTAACAACTACAAGACCAAATAATAGAAATTATAGACACAGGTCATTGAAGGTCATTAATACCATTCGCTTGAGATAGCAATAAAATAGAAAAATTCATCAAGCAATTTCAAAACAGTATTACACTAAATTTAGAGTAGAAAAAAGTCTCAATTATTCTTAGCCATATCATAACCATTATGCAGCTGAACTGCCATTTTAACTTTTTTTCAAACCAAGCATTCTATTTGGTATGACTAACAAGTTTTGATGTTCTAAAAGAAGGTGATTTTCTTTACAGATTATTATAATTTTATTATGAAAGAAAATTTACTTGTGATATGTGATACATGCAGAAAATGCATGATAGCAAATGATACAAAAACCATATATATGAATTATTTTATACTATGGCACTGTAATATCTGTATGGTATCAAATGATACTATAAAATTTTATGGAAAAAAATAGTAAGTCTCAAATATTACACAAACATGTTTGCTTGTAAAGATGTATATATATGGACTCCTGGTGTGGCACTTTAGGATCAGCACTGGACTGTGAACCACATAATAAGTAGTTCAAACCTACCAGCTGCTCTTCGGAACCCTATACATGGTCACTATGAATTGGAATTGATTTGACAGCACTTAACAACAATAAGATATAAAACAAATGGAAGAAATGAGGAGACACAGGAGCTGAACAGAAAATTTCAAAGGTCAGCCTTAGAAGACAAAGTCAAATATTATAATAAAATGTGCAAAGATGTTGGAGTCAGAAAACAAAAAGGGAAGAGCATGTTCAGCATTTCTCAAGCTGG
>NW_006408803.1:3615065-3620110 GCF_000296735.1 Chrysochloris asiatica
CAAAAGCTGGACAGTGAATAAGGTAGACCATAGAAGAATTTATGCATTTGAGTCATGGTGTCAGAGGAGAATATTGCAAGAACCAACAGATTTGTGTTGGAAGAAGTACAGCCAGTGTGCTCCTTGGAGGCCAGGATGGCTAAACTTTGTCTCTCAATTGCAGCAGAAGGATATCAAGTTTGATCAGGTGGAGGGTCAGAGTAAAAGAAGAAGACCCCAGTGAGATGGATTGGCAAAGTGGCAGCCTCAGTGGACTCAAGTGTGGCAACAATTGTGAGGTTGGCCCAGGACTGGGCAGTATTTCGTTCTGTTGTGCATATGGTCTCTATGAGTTGATACCGATTCTATGGCACCTAACAACAACATACTTTACAGAAGGAGCGAGCTCTCGTAACATAGTGGTTATGGATTGGTCTGCTAACCTTAAGATAGCAGTTCAAAACTAACAGCCGTTCTGCAGAAGAAAGATGAGGTTTTCTGCTCCCATCAAGACTTACAGCATCGGAAACCCTATGCAGAGTTGCTATGAGTCAGTACCAACTTCACGGCACCACCACCACCACAATAACATAAAAGAAGTGTCCTGGTGTGGTCCGGTAGAATAAACACTGGATTGCTAATCAAAAGCTGGTGATTCAACCCCACCAGTTGCTTCTCAGAAACCTTATTCCTTTGAGTCAGGATCAACTGCATGACATGGAACAACAATGATACATAAAATGTAATGGAAATTCCAGAACACTTAATTATGCCCATTGTGGAACTTGTCTATAGACCAAGAAACAACATGGATATACTACCCTAGTCAACGGTGAAAACCATTTATGTCATCATTATAATATTAAATCTGGCAGTCAAATTACTTAAATAGGGTGCTGTGGATTAATGCATTTGACCACAAAGTCATTTTGAACCACAAGATTGGCTATTCAAACTCACCACCTGCTCCTTGGAAACCCTATACAAGGTTACTGTGAGTCGGAACTGACTTAACTGCACTTAACAACAAAACCATTTCATAAGGGGGGTGAGAGGAGGCTTAATGGTGTAAAAGAGCTAAATAAAGTCTTCTCAACCATAACAAGAAGTCAGTGAGTATTCACAATAATGGTAAAAATCCATTGTTTTCAAGTCAGTTCTGACTCATAGTGACTCACAAAAGCAGAATAGAACTGCCCCATAGAATTTCCAAGGTAGTAATCTTTTCTCCAGTGGAGTAGCTGGTGGGTTCTAACAGCAAAAGTTTATTTTTAAGCATATTGTGTGCTCATCACAGATTGAGTTCCATTTCTGTTAATCACTTAGGAACCTATGGTAATAGGGCATCAATCTTCTAAAATTTTCCTGGTCACTTTTCTAGAGAGAAGAAATATATCTGGAAGTACCTCACATTAAATTTCATTTCCTCAGAGAAGAAGTGAACTCGATGACCTCATTCCTCAACAAATTTGTGAAAATAAGTCTTATGGCCCCATTTACTAAAAAGTGAACCAAAAAGTGAAACTCTATGTTCCCTGTCTGGATTGGGGTTGGAGACTAGAACTATTTGGTAAAATCATTGATATTAATTACATAGATTTAAATGAATTTCCCTAATCCATTGCATCTAAATTTCTTAACCCTTAGCTTTCTCGCAGGTTTGCAAAGCAGATTACCCATTTCTAATTGATAAACTTTCCTGTAAACACATTGACTATAACATATGTCTCTTGGAATTGCCAGTGGTCACTAATTTGTTTCCTTCAAACTTATTGTTTTCACTCTGTCATTCTTTTTTTTTTAGTGAATTTATATAGTATAACTATTATATAGGCATCTTGGCATGGCACTAGAGGTTAATTCCTTGGACTGCATTTTGATTTGGCAAGTGGTGGTTCAAGCTCACCAGCCTTTCCTTGGAAATCCTATACAGGGTCGAACTAGGTCAGAATCAACTTGACAGCAATTAACAGCAACAACTGTTTTATAGGACTCTTGGTGTGGCTGTGTAAGATCAGCACTGAAGTGCAAACTGGAAAGTCGGTAGTTCAAACCCACCAGCTGCTCCTTGGAAACCCTATCCAGAGTCACTATAAGTTGGAACTGACACCATGGCACTTAACAACAACAACAATTTTATAATTTTACTGTCATTTCAGTAGTGCTTTGGAAGGGAACAGAAATCAAATTTTGTGATGCAGGTTTACCAGGCTGTTTAAAATATACATGAATCTAGATATGTCGCTAGAAAGGAGGTTGGAGTTGTTAATAATCTTTCATTACAGAAAAGAAATTCAGTTGCTCTACCTTAGTCATGACATGCTGCATTATTTGAAACCCATTTCTAATAAAGGTCACAGGTTTAAAGTTCCTCAAGTAAAGGAAATATATTTTTTAGAAGTTTATGTTGCTGTTGCTATTATTAGCTGACAGTCCTGTGCACTACAGACCAAAATGCTGCCCTAGTGGTAGATACTAGTAGAGCTGATCATTGGGACCCATAGGATTCTCACAGGCAGATTTTTCTAAGAAGATGATCAAGACTTTTAGTCTTGAGGCTCCACTTAAACCTATTTAGTAACATGTCAACACATAAACCTTTACTGATAGAGAGATGGTGGGTGTACATGAGGCATTTGTTGTTAGGTTACTGTTAGGTACCATCAAGTAGGTTGCAATTCAGAGTGACCCTATGCACAACAGAACAAAACACTACCTGGTATTGCACAAGTCTCACAAAAGTTACATTGAATCCCATTGCTGCTGCCATGGTGTCATTCCATCTCTTTGGGGTTCTTATTCTTTTCCTCTGATCTTACTTTTTCCAAGCTTGATATCCTTCTCCAGGGTCTGGTCCCACCTAATAACATGTCTGAATTATGAGAGATGAAGTATTGTCAATCTGGCTCCTAAGGAGCATACTGACTGCACTTCTACAGATTTGTTTGTTCTTCTGGCAGTCCATGGTACTTTCAATATTCTTCTTCAACACCATAATTCAAATGCATTGATTATTTTACAGTCTTCCTTATTCATTTTTTAACTTTCTCATGCATATTAAAAATACCACAGCTTGGGGCAGGTCCACCTTAGTCCTCAAACTGAAATCTTTGCTCTTTAAAGAGCTCTTTTGCAACAGATTTGCATAATGGAATATATCATTTGATTTCTTGACTGCTGCTTTCAGGAGCATTGATTGTGAATCCCAGCAAATGGAAGTCTTTGACAGCCACAATCTTTTCTTTATTCATCACGCTATTATTTACTGGTCCAGTTTTGGGGGTTCTTGTTTTTTTTACACTGGGGCACAATTTATACTGAGGGCTGTAGCTTTTGAAATCCCTCTGTATTTTAAGTCTGCTTCACTTCCAGCAAGTAAGGTTGTATCATTAACACATCTCAGGTTGTTAATAGACTTCCTCCTGATGCCATATTCTTCACATAGTCCAGCTTCTTAGATTATTTGCTCAGCATACAGACTGAATAAGTATGGTGAAAGAATACAATCCTGATGTACACTTTCCTTGACTTTAAACCAGTAAGTATCTGCTTGTTTTGTTCTATTAACAGTTTCTTGGTCTATGTACAGGTTCCAAAGGATTACAAGTAAGTATTCTGGAATACTCATTTTTCACAGTATTATCTATAGTGTGTTAATAAAGCACAAGTAAATATCTTCCTGGTGTTTCCTGCTTTCAGCTAAGATCCATCTGATGTCAGAAAACCTATCTCTAGTTCCACATCCTTTTCTGAATATAGTTTGAGTTTCCAGGAGTTCACTGTCAATATACAGTTGCAACCATTTTTGAATTATCTTCTGAAAAATTGTATTTTCATATGATGTTAATGATATTGATCAATGATTTCTGCATTTCATCTGGTAAACTTTCTTTGTAGTGGATACAAATAAGAATCTCTGCCAATCTGGTGTGGCATTGTAGGATAGCATTGGACTGTTGACCTCAAGGTCAGCAGTTCAAACTCATGAGCCACTCCTTGGAAATACTATATAGGGTCACTATGAGTAGGAATCAACTCAGTGGTACTAACCATGTCAACAAGGCAACCTGCTGGACAAGTGACTGTCTTCCAAATTTCTTGGTATAGCTATGTGAGTGTTTCCAAGACTATCTGAGTTTGTTGAAATATTTCAATTTATACACTATCAAAACATGGAACCTTTTTTTTTTTCACCAATGCCTTTAGTGCAGCTTTGATTTCTTCCTTCAGTACCAACTGTTTTGTTTTTTTTTCATATTATATATTATTATTATTATTATTATTAAGTTTTCATTGTGAATTGAGTGATAGATTACATGGGTGAACATCGGTTTTACACTCATTGTTTCATTGCAATGATTAAAATCCCCTCCGTGCATCATCATTCAATAGTATTTGCTTCTATTCCCTCTGTTTGTTTGTTTGGTTTTTTTTTTGGGAGGGGGTGGTTAATGTACACCAAAACACTCAGGAATATAGAATCATTTAAACAACCATAGGGCACATTCTGCAAGTCTGCCTCCTGGCCTCCAGCACACAGGTTTACTCTTTCCATGAGTCTGGAGTCCTCAGCTGCTCTATCTCTCCATGTCCTCATTTCTGCCTCCATCTCTGGTGTCTTTGCTTCTCTGAACAGGGTCTCACATTCTACTCATGCTCTTCTCCCTTAATGATCCTAGGGTGCTCTGTTCCTGAAATGTAAGATTACATACTCCCCCCTATATGTTCCAAAACATCTACCTTTACAGTTGTGACAACTGCAGCTAGTCATGATAACAGTTACTCACTACTGAATCATAAGAATCTTATCCCCATCTCCTTTCACCAGACCTGGCTAGACAAGATGAAAACTGTTCAGTGAGGATTCTACCTACCCCTGCACATGCTGAAACTAAACTCCCTCTTGAAAACTTGTAAGCAAGTCACTTTGTACCTTTATAGCCCTCTGCCCTGCCCCCCAACTCATTTGAGGTTGTTGTTGTTGTCAGGTGCCATCGAGTCGGAACCGACTCATAGCGACTCCATGCACAGCAGAACGAAACAATGTTCGATCCTGGGCCAACCTC
>NW_006408803.1:3622745-3624011 GCF_000296735.1 Chrysochloris asiatica
AGCTGTTTCTCCTCACCTTAAGCTGTTGCCCATCAGCAAATGCAGGTTCTGTGTGCTTTTCTCCCCCAAGCTTAACTGTATTCGTGTCATTATGGCCAACCCTACTTTGAGTAGGCATTTTTTCTCACAATCGCTTTCTGAGTGCCCTCCCACCTTCCAGTCCTATATCTGACAATGTTTCTCTGCTAGCCCTCTGCCCTGCCCCCCAACTCATTTGAGGTAGTCAATGTCTAAATTACCCATCCCTATCAATCCTACATGCAGAGGAGACAGGATGAGGACTTCTTTTCTCTCAGTTGGAATTTTGAACTACTGCATTCATAAGCATAGGTCAAGTTCAACAAATTGTAGCAATTTATACCTGTTTCCTTTATCAAAAAGTTTTTATTTAATTTATTTATTTATTTTCTTATAGTAGAGTTGTGATCATCAAGCCATCAAAGCTAGGTCAAATGGGTATTATCTGCAAATTTGGGCATTCTTGTACATCTCCCCTCACTTCATATCAGGTAGAAACTCCACACTCAGCTCTAGCCCTCCGTGGCTATGTCCTTGTCCATGGGATCAGGAGACGCCAGGTCTCACCATACTTCGGACCAATTAGCCCTTCCACTTCTCTTTCTTATTTCCAAGTACCAGTTGTTCTTGATCATACATGACCTCTTGACATACTTGAACATTGACTTTATTTTTGGTACAGTTACTCTTGTGTATTACTTCCATTTTGTTTTGATGCTTTAACATTTTGAGCAAAGAGACCTTACAATTTTCATGTCAAGACTTCAATGTTATACTTCAGTTCAGCTTGGAATACGCTGAGTGTGTTCTCTCCTTTTGATTTTCAAAATCTAGGTCTGCACATTTCATTATAATACTTGTCATTGTCTTCTTGAGATACCCTTTGGAATTTTCTGTTCAGCTGTTTTACTTCCCTGTGCTCAAGAGCAAATTTCAGAATCTCTTCTGACATCCAGTTTGGTCTTTTCTTTCTTTTCTGTCTTTTTAATGTCTTTAACTTTTTTTCTGTATGATGTTCTTGATGTCATCCCACAACTCTTCTGTTGTTGTTGTTGCTGTCATTTGCCATCGAGTTGGAACTGACTCACAGCTACCCCATGCACAGCAGAACGAAACAGTGTCCGATGCTGGGCCAACCTCACTACAGCTGCCACACTTGAGTCCATCAATGATGCCACCTGGCCAATCCATCTCGTTAGGGGTCTTCCTCTATTTCTCTGACCCTCCACCTTACCCAGCATGACATCC
>NW_006408803.1:3625526-3627277 GCF_000296735.1 Chrysochloris asiatica
GATAGATTTCTGCAAGACAAATGATTTGTTTATTTCAAATACCTTCTTTAGACAGCATAACAGATGACTATACACATGGACCTCACCAGATGGAACAACTTTTCTGGTCTACAATAACTAGTGTCTGATGCATCAAATTTGTTCTTGAGATGATTTCTATATTCAGGTGGGATATGCTCAAGGTCACATTTTGGCTCTTGTTGACTTATTTTAATTTTCTTTAGCTTTAACTTGAGCTTGCATAATGGGTTATATGTTGGACTGCTGACAGCAAGGTCAACAGTTCGACTCAACCAACAACTCTTTGGGAGTAAGAAAAGGATTTCTGCTCCTGTAAATATTTATAGTCTTGGAAACCCTATACAGGGTCATTATGAGCTGGAACCAAATTGATGACTTCACAGTAGTGGCAGTAACACACACATATATACATATATGTATACATATATATAGCTGTTGTTAAACATTGTTAAATATATATATATATATATGAGCTCTGGTAGCGTAGTGGTTATGAATCGAGCTGCGAACTGCAAGGTCAGCAGTTCAAAATTACCAGCTGCTCCACGGGAGAAAGATGAGGTGCTGTGCTCCCATAAAGATTAACAGCCTCGGAAACCCTGTGCAGGGTCGCTATGAGTTGGAACCAATTCCACGGCACATAACAACAACAACAACAACAATATATATATGTATATTGTATAACAATATACATATATATATTGTTATCGTTATTAAGAATTGCTGTTGAGTCAGTGCCTACCCATAGCGACCCTATATAGGAGTTCCAAAGAGCAGCTGGTGAGCTTAAATCATTGAACTTGCGGGTAAACCAACTTTGCAGTCCAGTACATTAATTCACAACACCCCACCAGGGTGCTCTCTTTCTCTCTAAATATATGCTGGGGACAGCATACGCACACACTGGGTTGATCAGTGGCAGCCCCATTGAACCACCTCTGAATATAATCAGTTTAACCCAGATGCTCTCCTTCCTCCTGAAAGTACACAGGAATATTAAGAACAATGTAGCATTTTAGGTATAGATAAATGAAGCCCGGTGCCTGAGATCTTGCTCACAAACAAAGGTTTGCAAAGTGTACAGAGACAGCTTGGCTCCTTTCAGGAACCTTGCTTTATGTTATGTATCCTTAAGAAACCACATGTTGCTACTCTAGATCATTTAAGCCTAAAAGTTAATATATAACAACTTGATTGAACCTTTTTTTTCTGTAAAAATAAAAATGTTAGATTGTTAAGAAAAACTATGAAACTATCTTAAAAGTTGTTCCTGTGAATCATTATGTCCTGTTTTGAATGATTAATCACATTTCAGTTGCGTATCCTGTCTTAATCACATCCTCCCTTTGTGACATCCTCCCTGAGTGAATTACATCCTTCCTTTGTAACAAATCCCTCCCTAAAAAAGAGAATAAAAGACTGAGGTAAAGTGAGTTCTGCATGCAATGCTGTGCAATGCTGGGCAATGCTAGGCAATATGTTTGCAGACCTGTCTACCTGCCAGGTTGCATCATATCTGTGTGTCTCTTTTTTGTATATATTTTGTCTCTCTCTTTCTCTATCACTTTCGCTGCCAGATCTCCCTTCTTCGTGACACCCACACTTCCTTGTCGAGGCGGGACCCCGACATAGGACCTTGACAAATATATAGACCACTATGGGTTGCTAACCTTAAGGCCAGCAATTCAACACTATCAGCGGTTCCACAGGAGAAAGATGAGGCTTTCTAC
>NW_006408803.1:3628090-3634463 GCF_000296735.1 Chrysochloris asiatica
ATATATATAAAGTTGTTGTTAAATACCATTGAGTTGGTGGTAGTGACCCTGCACAGCATTTTTAAGGAGTGGTGACTGGTGCATTTGAACCACTGATCTTGAGGTTCAAAATGAACTTGTGGTCCAGTGTTTATCCTACAGAGGTGCACCATATACATATATAAAAAGTGATTATGTATATTGTGTATGTTTGGTGGTAGTGATGGTTATATGCTGTGGATTTGATTTTAACTCACAGTGATCATGTATAGGATTTCTGAGGCTATAAATCTTTATAGGAGCAGAAAGAGTCTTCCTTATGTATCATTCAATATTTTGACCAGAGAATCCTTCAATATTGCTTGAATCTTTTCTTCAGTACCCTCAGCTTGAGAAATGTGTCCCCTTTGATTTTCTAACTCCAATTCTTTACATACTTCATTGTAATGATTAACTTTGTCTTCTTGATCTGCCTGCTGAAATTTTCTGTTCCGCACTTTTATTTCTTCATTTCTACATTTGATTCAGCATTTTTAACTGAAGAGCAAATTTCATATATATGTATTTAAGTGCCATCAAGTCAGTTCTAGCTCATATCTACACTGTATAGGTTTGAAAAGGAATAGTTGGTTGCTTTGACCTGCATCTTTCTGTTAGCAGTCCAGTATTTATTCTTCAGTATCAATGACTCTATAGGTTAAGCACTGAACTGTGAACCACAAGTTTTGCAGTCTGAGCCCATCAACTACTCTGTGGAAGAAAAATGACAATTTTTGGTCTTACAAAGATGTACAGTCTAAGAATCTGGTTGAGACTCAATGTGACCCTAGAGAACAGAGTAAAACTACTTTTCCATAGAGTAAACCACTGACATTTCAGTTAGCATGTCAATGGTTAGCCCACTATCTGTCTTGAAACCCTAGAATCATCTTAATATCTTCCTTTTCTTTCATTTACCTAAACTAAAATTAATTTGTTTACTTAATTCATACGCTTGTCTTTGGACTCAATGATCATACATTACCTTTCCATTTATGTAATGAAAGCATTCTTTGTTTTTAATTTTACTATTATAAGTATGGTTCTTACATTTTGCTCACCACAGTGTCTAAAATTCTTACTGACTTACTGTCAAGACTTGTAAAGATGAAGCTGAAGATTCAATTTGATTTGGCCACATTCTGACTCTCTAATCAATCTTAGCTTTCTCCTCTAATTCCTCAGTTGGCTTCACAATTTTTAGCCAACTAGTTTCACTGCTTGGAACAATCTTTAACCCTGACCTGAGTTCTCAGAAACATATTCATATTTGAAAAATATAAATTTTCCTTGCTGTACTTCCTGATAAAAACGTGTGGCTAGTATTTCCTTCCCAGTATTCCAGTAACAAAATTAATAGTTGTTTTTTTTTAAATATTGTCTCTCTGGTAGCGTAGTGGTTATGAATCGAGCTGTGAACCACAAGGTCAGCAGTTTGAAACTATTAGCTGCTTCTCAGGAAAAAGATGAGGCGTTCTGCTCCCATAAAGATTAACAGCCTCAGAAACCCTGTGCAGGGTCGCTATGAGTCGGAACCGACTCCATGGCACATAACAACAACAATCTTTAGAGAGAGGGAGTTGTAATGCAAACATTATTTTTCTTTATTATCATATGCTCCAGAGTGTTTAGGTTATCTCTATATTCTTCAAACTACCTAGCAAGCATCTAGAAGAAAGAGGATTCTCATTTAATTAATTTAAATTCCCTGAGTTCAGTGCATTATGACTCATTGAGGTGTTTTCCATCATTCTCAAAATTCTGAGAAGCTAGCAGTAAAACAATAGTAAATTAATTAATCCAGTCTTTTGATACTTTTCTATTCTGTTGAAACCTAAAACTGGATTGGTAGTTGCTCCATATAATTGGATGTGCCAAAAGGTCCAGTTGTTCTAATTCTCTATGGATTACCTAAACAGATGGTCAGCTGGCAGGAATCCAGAAATGCTGGATCAGCCTATTAAGTGCCATCAGTACAACTACATCTTACAGATACAATTATATTTTTATAGTGTTGATTTGCAGATAATTACATTATATGTGAAAAATATATTTTTAAAGAAAATATATTTAGATTAAAATATTTTACAACTTAAAATTTAAGAATCATGATGTCATTGTCTTCTTATCTCAAAATACCTAGTTTTAATATATTCTACGTCAAAACTTTAAACTAGTATTTCATTATGTTGGAGGAGTGCAATGCATTGAACTGTTAAAACTTAGTCTTGATTTTAAAAGTTCTGAATTGGAAATTGTTTATTAAAGCACACTTACATCATAGCAAAGTTTTAATAACTCAGTCAGTCAGCAAATAAGTGCTTAAGTACCAGAGGCAGGTAATACAAGAATCTGAAATGAATTCTATTCTCAGAGGTGACAGAGCACTGATTCTCTAGCATGCTTTTAGGAGACCCTGAGGTCAGTTCAACATGGATGGAATTTCCTGGTTTCCTGCATGAAATTGCCATGATGAAAGTGGAATTTTTTACCTTTTGAGGGAGCAGAGGGAAAAAGAGACAGCAACAACTAAGCAAACTACAAATGCATCATTTCAAAAATCCAGATACAGTGTTTTATAATTGAAATAGATGAAAATGCACTGAGTTTATAAATGGATTTCAATTTGGATTTTATTTTTGCTACTGTGAACGTAATTACATATGCACAGAGAAAAAAGAATTGAGAAGGGAAAAGATGACCATTTTATTCCAAAATACTAGATGATCAAAATCAAGGACATTTAATGAAAGAATATCTAATTCTTAAATGTTACTGTTGTCATCATTCTTGTTAAGTGCTTGGGAGTCTATATAGGATTTCCAAGGGGCAGCTGGTGAGCTTGAACCACTGACCTTGCAGTGTAAACCAACTTTAAAGTCCAGTGCATTGACCCACAGAGTCACAGTCTGTATCAATTCATTTGTTATGCAAAATTAATAATAGCAGTGTTATTGGGACTCTATTTAGAATTAGTTATAAATAATAGACATAAAGTTATGTAAAATTTCAATATTTTGACTCAGTCCTTTTCTTCAATTGACTTGTGAAAGCAGACCTTTTCTTGGACCATTAAGGCTGAAAGTTCAATAAACTATACTTTTGAATGAGATTTCCTATAATTCTTTACCTAAGCAACATAGAAATAAGTTGGTAGATTCACAATTTATTGGAAAATATATGAATGTTTTGCTTTCATTAGCTGCTATGCAGCCTTCCACTTGGTGATTCCATGCACAATCAATTGAAACACTGCCTAGTCCTGCACTAGTCACATAATCAGTTGTGGGTTGGACCACTGCAATCAGTAGCATATTAATAAGCATCTAAATTAATATTAAATATCACCTAGGTTGGTTACGAATCAGGCAGCAAACCTTAAGGTCAGCAGTTCGAAACTACCAGCTGTTCCATGGGAGAAAGGTGAGGCTGTCTGCTCCCATAAAGATTTACAGCCTTGGAAATCCTGTACAGGGTCACTATGAGTCAGAACCAACTCCACAGCACATAACAACAACAACAGGTCAAATATCTACTGTCTTTCAAAATTTTTGAGAGGACATTTTAAAACAATGTAGTGATATTGAATAATTTTCTAATGACAAACGTTTGCAAGTCTTAAAATATTAGAATTAAAAAAAGAAATGATATTATCATAGGAAATCACATCCCCCAATGTCTACACTTTTTTAAAAAAAGATGTAACACAAAAGAGTGAAAGAAACAATGTTAAAAGAAAGGAGTAACAATTTTCCAGTAACAGTTTGAAAACCACAGAGCAAAAACCTTAAGATTACTGTTAGGTCAAGAGCATTAAATAGAATTGTTGCTGCTGTTGCTAAGTTCTTTTGAGTTGGTTCTGAATCATAGCAACCTTGTATAGGGTTTTCAAGGAGCAGCTGCTGAGTTTGAACCATGGACCTTGCAGTTCAAACCTACCTTCTGGTCAAGTGCTTATCCTACAACACCACACCAGAATGGCTGTATTTAGTGTCTATAATTTTTAAAGTGGATTGTTGTTGTTGTTGTTAGGTGCCATTGAGTCAGTGATGACCCATAGCAACCTTATGCACAACAGAACGAAACTATGTCTGATCCTGGGCCAACCTCACTACTGTTGCCACACTTGAGTCCATCAATGCTACCACTTTTCCAATTCATCTCGTTGGGGGTCTTCCTCTTTTTCTGTGACCCTCCACCTTATCAAACATGATACCCTTCTCCAGCAACAGGTCCCTCCTGACAATTTGTCCAAAGTATGAGAGATGAAGTTTGGCCATTTTGGCCTCTAAGGAGCACTCTGGCTGTGCTTCTTCCAAACGGATCTATTGGTTCCTTTGGTAGCCCATGGCACTTTCAATATTCTCCTCCAACACCGTAACTCAAAGGCACAATTTCTTCTACTGTCTTACTTATTCACTGTCCAGCTTTCACATGCATATGAGGTTATTGAAAATACCATGGCTTGGGTCAGGCGCACCTTAGTCTTCAAGCTGACATCTTTGCTCTTCAACACTTTAAAAAGTTCTTGTGCAGCAGATTTTCCTAACACAATACGTCGTTTGATTTCTTGACTGCTGCTTCTGTGAGTGTTGATAGTTGATCCAAGAATAATGAAGTCCTTAACACTTTAATCTTTTCTTTAGAGAAGAGAAAAATTATTATATTCACTAGGAACTTCCTTTACCAGTTGCATGAAATCACTGATACACATTTTGAATATAATTTTTCCTGGTACTTGATAATATTTGTCCTGGTGTTCATATTTTCCTTACCTTGATATTCTAACAAATTCTTTTTAATAGTGTGACATTGTATGTGCATTATGATAATCCCAATGTTTTCTTTTTTTTTTTTTTTAGAATTACATGGGAAACACCTGGAAAGCAAGAAAGTTAAAAAATTGAAGTATTTGGAGCAGGAATTTGAAATGTAGTTAGGAGTAACAGAAAAAAAGAAATAACCTAATTTTGACAATCTAATGCTGTCTGGTGAAAACCTTTCTCTTGTGGCTGAAATGACTACAGCATGGAGTAACCACCTTAGTTTACTTTAACTGATCTAGTGGATAAAGAGCTCTGTTGGGCTGCTAATCTCATGGGCATCAGTTCAAAAGTACCAGTCATTCTGTTGGAGAAAGATGAGGCTTTCTGCAACTGTAACGAGGTAGAGCCCTGGAAACCTTACACAGAGTCACTATGAGTTGGAACCAACTCCATGGCACATAACCACCACCATCTAGTGGATAGACTCAAATTACATACACCACAGTCAAATCAACCATCCAGTGACCTGTATTGATCATCAAGACAGCTGAACTAAACGGTTCTGCTGTGCCATGAGAGTCTTTTTTGGTTGGCCATATATAGTCACAGCAAGATCTGCACAGGAATATTAATTATGGAAACAGCAGACTGCACACTGAAAACCCCAGCAGAAAGAAGCACTCCCGTATCACACAGAGTTCTACAGCACACACAGAAGTTCCCTTGCTCAGTGAACACAGGCGGAGTTGTTGTCCTGCTGTGTTATGTTAATTAGAGAATAAATAAGGGGCCAACTTTAGTCTGTGGGCATATGCTGGTCAACTGTCTCTATCTAATTAGATTGTAAGCCCACTGGGCAGGGGCCTCATTTAAATCCATGTTCTGGAAAGCACTTACTGCCTATGTTGAAACTTAGTGAATGTGAGAGACCAGGGCAAATAGCTGAGTTTTAATAAAATAAGAAAAAACACTTTAGGAATTTGTTTTTTGGACTGGTGTCCTGGGAAATGTTAAATAACATTTGGATAAAGAATAAAATATTACTTATTGTAGACTGATGCCCCTGCCAATATTTTACTATAATAGCACAACAAAATGCCTGATGGTGCAGTGAATTAAGTATTGGGCTGCTGAGTGAAAAGTCAGCTGTTGGGAGAAATATGAACCAATCTGCCTGTAAAAAGATTTACAGACTTAGAAATTGTATGTTGTTGTTGTTAAGTTCCCATGAGTGAGTTCTGACTCACAGCTACCCTGTATAGGGTTTCTGAGGAGCAGTTGGTGGGTTTGTATTGCTGATCTTGTGGTTCAAACCGGCCATGAGTTCCAGTGTTTACCTGTAAGCCCACAATGTGGCTGTATGCCTCGGCCCACAATTGTTGTTGTTGTTGTTGTTGTCGGTTCCTACCCATAGAGACCCTGTACAGGGTTTCCGAGGGTGTAAATCTTTACAGGAGTAGAAAGCCTCATCTTTCTCCCGTGGAGTAGCTGGTAGTTTCGAACCGCTGACCTTAAAGTTCGCAGCCCGATTTGTAACCACTACGCTACCAGAGCTCCTTACACACAATTGTTGTTGTTGTTGTTAAGTG
>NW_006408803.1:3634563-3647588 GCF_000296735.1 Chrysochloris asiatica
CTCATCTTTCTCCCGCGGAGCGGCTGGTAGTTTCGAACTGCTGACCTTAAGGTTCGCAGCCCGATTCGTAACCACTACGCTACCAGAGCTCCTTTACACACAATTGTTGTTGTTGTTAAGTGCCGTCGAGTCGGTTTACACACAATAGGACCAGGTAATTCTACGGAGCAGTTCTATTCTGTCCTTTAGGATAGAAATGAGTTGGAATCCACATGTATATGTGTAATTTCTGAATTACAAGTAATATTTGCACATCTAATAAATGTAAACATTTTTGTTTTTGTTGTTGTTGTTGTTGTTAAGTGCCGTGGAGTCGGTTCCAACTCATAGCGACGCTGTACAGAGTTTCCGAGGCTGTAAATCTTTATGGGAACAGAAAGCCTCATCTTTCTCCTGTGGAACAGCTGTAGTTTCAAACTGCTGACCTTGTGGTTCACAGCCCAATTCATAACCACTATGTTACCAGAGCTCCTAATATAAACATTAAATGAAATAAATATTAGTTTAAATTGAATGCCAGAGGATTTGCACCATACGTTGTATAGTTTGCATGTGTGTGTGAAGTACATATGAGTGTGACTTTCCTTGGTCAGACACAACATAATCCTCAAAGTGGAATCTTTGCTTCTTAACACTGTAAAGAGATCTTTTACAGAAGATTAATTTGCACAAAGCAATATAGCATTTGAATTTTTGACCACTGTTTCATGGGAATTGAACGTGGATCCGTGTAAAATATGATCCACAGCGATTTCGGTCTTTTCTCCAATCATTGTGATGTTGCTTATTGGTCCATCTGTGAGGATTTTAGTTTTCTTTATATTAAGGAGGACTCTGTATTGAAAGGGGCTCTAGTAGAATGTGGATTATGAGCAAAACTACTAACTGAAAGGTCAACAATTCTAATCTACCAACTGTTCCACAGGAGAAAGAAGAGGGTTTCTGCTCTCTTAAAAATTTACAATCTCGGAAACCCTATACAGGGTTGTTATGAATAGGAACTGACTCCATGGCACATAACCACCACCACCATCACCACCATATTGAAGGCAATAATCTTTGATTTTCATCAGTAAGGGTTATATATTCCCTTCAATTTCAGCAAGGAGGGTTGTGCCATCTGCATATTGCAGTTTGTTAATGAGTCTTTTTCCAATTCTGATGCCCTATTCCTCTTAATATAATCCAATGTCTTTGATCATTTGCTCAGCATACAGAATGAATATATATTGTGAAAGAATACAATGCTGGCACACGTCTTTCCTGTTTCTAAACCATGCAATCATCCCATATTCTGGTTGAATGACTAACTCTTGGTCTATGTACAGGTTCACATAAGCACAATTCAGTGTTCTGGAATTCCCATTCTTTTCATTGTTATCCATAATTTGTTATGATCCACAAAGTCAAATGTCTCTGCATAGTAAACAAAACACAGATAAATATCTGTCTACTATTCTCTGCATTCATATTCTCTGCTTAAATATGGCATCATTATATCCCTTGTTCTACTTTCTCTTCAAAATCTAGCTTGAAATTTGGTAAATTCCTCCACAGTATACTGCTACAACTGTGTTTGAATTATCTTCAGCAAAATTTTACTTGTGTGTGATATTAGCAATATTGTTTAATAATTTATGCATTTGTTGGAGTACCTCTCTTTGGAATGGGTACAGATAAGGATCGCTCCCAATAGAATGCCAGGTTGCTGTCTTCCAAATTTCTTAACATAGATGAGTTAGCACCTCCAGTGTCACATCCTTTTGTAGAAACATTTTAACTAGTATTATATTAATGCCTGGAGTATTGTTTGTTTTGTTTTTGCCAATGCCTTCAGTGTAGTTTGAACTTCTTCCTTCAGTACCATTGACTCTTGGTCCCATGAGGTCTCTTTAAATGGTTGAACATCAACCAATTATTTTTTATACAGTGACTCTGTGTATTCATTTCATTTTTTTAATATACTTCCTGTGTAGTTCAATTATTTGCCCATAGAATCCTTCAAGATAGCAATGTGAGGCTTGAATTCTTTCTTCAGATCTTTCAGGTTGAAAAATGCGGAGTATGTTCTTCTCTTTAGGTTTCTAAATCAGTTCATTTCAGCTCACTAATTCCTTAGGTATCCATCTCTGCATGTGTTACATTTCATTTTTGGACACTTGCAATTTTCCTTGATTCTTACTTCAAACATCCCATGTTCCAATTATTAATGGACATGTGCTGTTGTTTCTCCTAATTTTGAGTTTTCCACATCAGCAAATGAAGGCATAAAAGGATTTACTCCATTTATGTCATCACGGTCAACTCTATTTTGAGGTGGCAGTTTTTTGTCAGCCGTAATTTGAATGCCTTCCAACCTGAGGAGCTCATTTTCTGGCACTGTATCTGTCAATGTCCCATTGCTATTCATAAGATTTTCAATAACTAAACATTCAGAAATAGTCTTTCCTTTTGCCTAGTCTGTATGTCTTAGTATGGAATCTCCACTGGAACCTGTCCACCAGTGGTGATCCTGTGGCATAGCTTCAGTCATCACATGAACACACAAGTCACTACAGTGCAACGAACTGACAGACAAGTGAGGAGTAGAGAGAGCAAAGTTTTTTGATCAGTGTGACATAGCTGATAAATTATAGAGCCAGGATAATCCCACCCCTCCTCTTTTGGAGATTACCGTTTTGTAACATAACCAGTAAAGTCAATTCTGACTCTCAAAAAATGCAATGTGTGTTAGAATAGATTTGTGTTTCACTGACTTTTCAGTGGCTGTTGTTTTTGAAATAATCAGTTCTTTCTTTTGAGGTACCTATGGGTGAATTTGAACTGTGAACTTCTCAAATGGCAGCCAAGCATGTAAACAATTTACATCACACAAGGATTCCACATGGTAATATTGTACATATTTGATTATTTATAATGTTATCATTTCCTTCCCATTGTGCAAGAATCTAAATCTATGTGTTGTGGGTATTAATCTGTTTTTCTCATTTTTGTATGTAGAAAAAAGTTTAGTAAGCTTTTAGTAAGCCTTCATTATATAGTATTATTATTTTTGTTTTTGTTGATTGTGGTAGATTACAGATATTTTTATTTGTGTTAATTGTGATAGAGATGGTTTTGACTCACAGCGACACTGTATAGAGTTCTTAACAAGCATCTGGTGCATTTGAACCATTGACTTTATGGTTAGCTGTTCAGTGCTTATCTGAAAGCACTGCATCAGGGCTCCAGTATAGCTATGTTGTTGTTGTTAACTGCTGTTGAGTCACTTGCAATTCATAGTGACCTTTTTTAGGACTTCCAGGAGTGACTGGTGGGCTTAAACTGCTGATTTTGTAGTTAAATCCTACCTTGAAGCTCAGTGCATTAGCCCAGTGCATTAACCCACAGTGCCACAACAAGACTCCCCAGTATAGTTTTATTTGTAAATTTATATAGATAGATAGATAGATAGATAGATAGATAGATAGATAGATAGATAGATGCCTCGTGTGGCACTGTAGGATAAACACTCAACTGAAAACCCAGTTTAAACCACAAAGTCAATGGTTGAAACTCACCAGCGGCTCCTTGGAAATCCTAATCAGGTTACTAAGGGTGAGAATTGACATGATGGCACTTAACAACAACAACAAGGACCATTCTAGGTTTTTAAAACTAGTTTTTAAGCATTTTTATTTTTAATTGAAAAAAGACATTTACCAAAAAAATACATTTAAAAAACAGTGAAATTGATGTGGTATAATTTAATGATGTTATACTTGTTTCATTGAAACGCTTTTATTTCTATAGTATAAATTTAAAATGACACAATAAAATTTGTATACCATATTCATACTTTAACAAGAAATAATTTTCCAATGATGTGTTTGCAAAATGTAATTGTATACACTTTGAAACAAAAAGTCTTTCTATTAATTATTCAAGCAATATTCATACAATATAAAATATATTTAGAAGGCTAATTCGACAGATGTCACAAACGGGAATAGAAGAATATATTTTTCTTCTTTCAAATTTCTGTTAAAGCCAAAATGAAAGAAAAACATGAAGTGGCATAAAAAATATTATTAAATTCTCAATCTTCTTTCTATCTCCTTTAGAATATTTTATTATGTGATATTTATAGTGTCCAAACGGACTTAAATTCTTCATAAAGCATAGTAACAAAACAAATACCACTGAACCTGGTCCCTGATTTTAAAAACGAGCAGACCAACACTGTCAATGCTACTCGTGGCCTTTTTCTCTCTTCTCTGTTTCTTTTTTTTTATTCATTTTTTACAGTTTAAGAATGTATACAAGTAATTGATTTGCTACAAGAAGGTTTTGTTTTGTTTTTTTTACATCTCTCTTTTTTTTTTTTTTTATTGACATCTTAGCATTGGGAGCAAGTAATTGGTTTATTGCAAAGTGTAATACATCAAAGGAAGTGACCTATATATTAGAAAGTATAAGCAGGTGTAAGGGGGTATGTTTTAGAAAACATAGTTTGGTAGGTCATTTTAAATTTCAAAATGACCCAAGAGTGAGGCTCCCATTCATTGTACCAAATTCTGTGATTTTTAAATTTTTTTTTTTTTTTTTAACATTGCTGGTAACCCTCAGTAAAGAAACTCAGAATCAATTTAATCAGACTATAAATATTTTTAAAAAAATAACCTTCACATTTCAGTCAATTTTATAGATGGACAGAGTTTTTTTTTTTTTTTGTTGTTGTTGTTAAGTATCATCTATCACTTGCTAATTCTAGAGAACTTCAGACTTACCATATTTTGGTTAGTGGAAATATGCTGGGCTGTTAATCAAAAAGTTGAAGGTCTCAATCCACGCAGTCGTGTCTTAGAAGAAAGGCCTCTCAATACAATTTTGAATAGCCATCCACTGAAAATCCCATTGAGCACAATTCTACTCTGATACACATGGCACAGCTAAGAGTTGGAATTAACTAAACAGAAAATGTGGGGGTTTTTCATTTATTTTGTTTTTTTTTTTCATATTTACCTTATGTATATTTTATTCATAAAGAACAAATACAATATGCATAATAGATGAAAAAAAATCCTGTTTCTTTTTCAGATTAATTATGTAATTTGTAAATAAACTCAGAACTCCAAGGAAATTTGTTGCAAGAGCACTGTATCTGGGCATCATAGTTCTTTTATGCTGAATTTCAGAAAAGTTAGTAAACTCATATGTTGTTGCTGTTAAGTATCACAAAGTTGCTTCTGATACATTGCAACCATCTATAGGGTTTCTGGGGAACAGCTGGTGGGCTTGAACCGCTGATCATATAGTTCAAACTGACTTTACAGTCCAGTGCATTATCCTGGATACCACTGCACCAGGACTCCAGTAAAGTCATAAAATATTTTCAGAACAGTCTAGAGGAAAATAAAGTGCCTCATTTACTCATAAATGCTGATGAATCAATTTATCCCTGAGGCAATGACATTGGTATGTCACCTTTAAGGATCTTCCTGGCATATATATGAAATTACACTCTTTTTTTATTGATTAGACTAGACTATATTAAAATCAACATATCTAATCAATTCTTTAATCCACTGAAAAATAAAAGGCAATATGCTAAAACATTCTGTTTAAAAAATATAAACTGGGTTGAATGCTTTTCTCTATAAAAAAATTTCCATGTCTGGTGAACAATGGAATAATTAGGCCATCTACTGGCAAGTGGAAAACAAGCAGCTTTTACACATCCAAATTAAACTAAAGTTGCCTAAATGGTACTTAAAGAATTCAGGAAGTTGATTTGCAAAGATAAGCCTCTTTAAAAAAAAAAAAAAATCTTGTCCATATTAACTGGTAATATTTCACTTTAAATATTTTCACATTTTGCTCAAATTAAACTCTGGTACTTTGAACAAATTTTAATAAAAGTAAAAGGTAGATGGCTATGTTGTTGTTGTTAAGTGCCATCGAATCTGTTCCAACCCATAGCAATTCAACGACACCTAACAACAACAAAATATATATATATATTATTTCCAAGAAACATCTGGTGAGCTTGAACTGCCAGACCTGCAGTTCAAACCAACACAACACTACAGTCCAGTGCATTAACCCACAGTTTCTTCTTCTATGTACAGCATCCTCATAAGTACAATTAAGAATTCTGAAATACTGATTCTTTGCAATGTTTCTCATAGCTTATCATGATCTACACGATCAAAAGCCTTTGCATAATCTATAAAGCACAGGTAAATATTTTTCTGGTATTCTCCAATCATTCAGCTTGAGAAGTATGTTCTTCCTTTTTGGTTTTTTAACTCCAGTTCTTTACACATGTCATTATACTTCACCTTATCCTCTCAAGGTCTCCTTTGAAATTTTCATTTCAACTCTTTTATCTCTTCATTTCTTCAATTGCCTTAGCATCTGTACACAGAAGGAGAAGTTTCCAAGTCTCTTCTGACATCCATTTTTGTGTTTTCCTTCTTTCTTGTCTTCTTAATGACCTTGTGCTTTCTTCCTATATGATATTCTTTTTGTTATCCCACAATTCTTTTGGTTTTAGGTTATTAGTGTCTAATGTATCAAAACTGTTCTTGAGATGATCAGGTGGGATGTGTTCAAACTCATATGTTGACTATAGTGGATTTTTTTTTTTTTTTTTTTAATTCTCTTCAGCTTCAGCATGAACTTGCATAAAAACAATAGATGGTATATTCCACAGTCTGCTCCTGGTCTTTCTTTGGCTTACAATATGGAGTTTTTCTAAAAACTCTTCTCACAGATGTTATCAATTTGACTTCTGTATGTTCCATCTAGTTAGGTCCACGTGTATAGTCATCTTTCATGTTATTTAAAAAAAGGTATTTGTAAATAAATTAATTGGCCTTGCAAATTTTATCATGTAGTATCCAGCATCATTTCTATCAACAAGGCTATATTTTCCAGTCACTGATTTTTCCTCTTGTTTCCAATATTTGCTTTCCAATCACCAGTAATAATCAATACATCATGATTGCATGTTTGATCAATTTCAGAATTAAGAAGTTGGCAGAATTCTTCAATTTCACCATCACTAGCTTTTGTGGTTGGTGATAGAATTTGAATAATAGTGGTATAAATTCCTTGTAGGCATATGGATATTTTCTTATCACAGATAATATTGTACTTCAAGATACATCTTGAAATGTTCTTATTGTTAATGAATGTGACACCATTGTTCTTCGATTTATCATTTCCAGAATAGAAACCAGTACGATTGTCAGATTCAAAATGTCCATTTCAGTACCAGTCCATTTCAGCTGATGAATGCCTAGGGTATCTATCTTTGTGTGTTTCATTTCATTCTTGACAATTTCCAATTTCCATAGATTCATACTGTGTACATCCCATGTTTCAATTGTTAATGGATGTTCAATGCTTTTTCTTATCATTTTGAGTTGTGCCTCATCAGCAAATGCAATTCCCTAAAGTTTTACTCCATTTATGTCATCACAATCAACTCTACTTTAAGTAGGCAGATCTTCCCCAGTCATATTTTGAGTGCCTTTCAATCTGAGGGGCTCCTCTTCTGGCATTGTATCTGACAATATTAGAGTACTATTCATAATGTTTCAATATCCAATATTCTGGTGCTATATGTCAGTGTTTCATTGTTATTCATATAGTCAACAACAGCAACACACATTCAGAAGTAATCTGCCTCTTCTTCCAAGTCTGTCTTAGTCTAGAAGCTCAGTTGAAACCTGTCCACTATGGTGTCATAGCTTCCAGTCCTCAAAGCAGCATAGCAGCCCCCACAGTACAACAAACTGACAGATGAGAGGCTGGCAACATAGGTAGATATAAACAAAACTATGCTCATCATAAAAAGAAAGAAGGAAAAGATTAAAATGGATGTCAGAAGAGACTTTGAAATTGCTCTCCAGTGTACAGATGCTAAAGGAAATGGAAGAAATGAGGAGATGTAAGAGTTGAGCAGGAAATTTGAAAGATCAGCTCAATAAGACAGTCAAATATTACAACAAAATGTGCAAAGATGTGGAGTTAGAAAAGCAAAAGGGAAAACCATGATCAACATTTCTCAAACTGAGGGAACTAAAGAAAAAAATCAAGCCATGACTTTCGTTATTGAAGTATTATCCAGGTAAACTATTTAATGGTTCAGAAAGCATCAAAAGAAGATAGTGGAATATACAGAGTCACTGTACCAAAAGGAAATGGTCAATGTTCAACCATTTCAAGAGGTAGCTTATGATCAAGAGCCAATTGATACTGAAGGAAGAAATCCAAGGTGCATTGAAGGAATTGTCAAAGAACAAGGCATCAGGAATTGATGGAGTGCAAATTGAAATTTTACAACAAAGTGAGACAGTACTGGAGGCACTCACACATCTATGCCAAGAAATTTGGAAGACAACTATCTGGTCAACTAATTGAAAAAGATTGTATTTGTGCCCATTCCAAAGAGAGGTGGTGACACAATGGAATACGGAAATCATAGGACAATATCTTTGATAGCCCATGCGAGTAAAATTTTACTAAAGGGAATACAGGCATGGCTGCAACCATACATTGACATAAGACTTCCAGAGGTGCAAACCAAATTCAGAAGTGCACGTTGAACTAAGGATATCATTGCTGAGGTTATATGGATCTTGGTTGAGAGAAGAGAATACTGGCAAGCTGTTTACCTGTACTTTATTGATTATACAAAGGCCTTTGAGTGTATGAATCATGACAAACTATGGACAACATTGTGACGTATGAGTAATCTAGAACACTTAATTGTGCTCATGATAAACCTGTACAGAGACCAAGAGGCAGTTGTTTGAACAGAACATGGGAACACTGAATGGTTTAAAATTAGGAAAGGTGTGCAACAGAGTTGTATTATTTCACCATACTTATTCAACCTGTATGCTGAGCAAGTACTCTGAGAAGTTGGTTTTATGAAGAAAAACATGGCATCAGGATTGAAGGAAGAGTCATTAACAACTTGTGATATGCACACGATACAGCCTTGCTTGCTGAAAGTGAAGAGAACTTAAAACACTTACTGATGAAGATCAAAGAGCATAGTCTTCAGTATGGATTGCATCTCAATGTAACCGCTGGATTAATAAACAACATTCCTATCAATGGAGAAAAGATGGAAGTTATCAAAGTCTTCATTTTTCTTGGACCAACCATCAACACTCATGAAAGCAGCAATCAAGTAATCAAACGTCATTTTGCATTAGACAAATCTGCTTCACAGGATCTTCTTAAAGTGTTGAAGAGCAAACAAGACTAAGGTGCACCTGATTCAAGCCATGGTATTTTCAATAACCTCATTTGCATGTGAAAGCAGGACAGTGAATAAGGAAGATTGTAGAATAATTGATGCATTTGAGTTATGGTGTTGAAGGAGAATATTGAAAGTACCATGGGCTGTCAAAAGAACAAATAGGTCTGTGTTGGAATACATGCAGCCAGAGTGCTCCTTAGAGGCCAGGATGACCAGATTCCATCTCTCATACTTAGGTCATGTTGTCAGGAGGGACCAGTCACTGGAAAGAGATATCATGCTTGGTAAGGTGGAGCATCAGAGAAAAAGAGGAAGATCCCCAGAGGGATAGATTGGCAAAGTGGCAGCCTCAATGGGCTCAAGCGTGCCCACAATTGTGAGGTTGGCCCAGGACCAGGTAGTGTTTTTGTTCTGTTGTGCATAGGTTGCTATGAGTCAATACTGACTCAATGGCATCTAACAACAACAACAACATTCTCATCACGACACTAATCATATTGACAAAATGACAAAACCTCATTTTCCATAAAGGAAGAGTGGATAATCAAACTCTGGTAGATACACACAATGAAACACCAGACAATGCTAAAGAAAAATAATGATCACCTAAACACCTCAGATGACGTATTTCATTAGGCAAATCTGCTGCACAGGAACTTTTTAAAGTGTTGAAAAGCAAAGATATCACCTTGAGGACTAAGGTGCGCCTGACCCAAGCCAAGGTATTTTCAATAACCTCATTGGATGTGAAAGCTAGACAGTGAATATGGAAGATCATAGAAGAATTGATGCCTTTGAATTGTGGTCTTGGAGGAGAATACTAAAAGTGCCATGGACTGCCAAAAGAACCAATAGATCTGTTTTGGAAGAAGTGCAGCCAGAGTGCTCCTTGGAGATCAAGATGGCTAAACTTCGTCTCTCATACTTTGGACATATTGTCAGGAGGGAACAGTCGCTGAGAAGGATATCATGCTTGGTAAGATGGAGGGTCGGAGAAAAAGAGGAAGACTCCCAAAGAGATGGATTGGCCAGGTGGCATCATTAATGGCATCAAGTGTGGCAGCAGTAGTGAGGTTGGCCCAGGATCTGACATTGTTTCATTCTGCTGTGCATGGGGTCGCTATGAGTCGGTTCTGACTTGATGGCACCTGACAACAACAACAACAAAAACAAACACCTCATAACATGGATTTACCTATAAGACATTATGCTGAGTGAAATAGTCTATCCAAAGAAAGAAAAATCTTGAGTGAGACCTCCATTGTGAAAAGTCAACTAAAGATTTTTCACGCTAAAATGTTAGAGTGATGGGGGAGTAACTCAATGACTAGATGGCAGACATATGTTAACTTGGCAGAAGAGGAAGAACATATACAATATGAGGGAAGTTGGTATAAGAATGATGGAAGCATGGGATAGCACAGTGTTAAAGCAACAGAGATAAATACCTTCAATAACAATGATCTATGGGTAGATATGGATACACATACAGACTGTACACTTGTAGGAATGAGAGTTACATATACCCACAAACATACAGTGGTTTGACAAGTGATATTTGTACATAAGTCTTTTCCAGCACTGTAAATATACCCATTAATATGGTGGAATATACAGAGGTCAAAGTTATGAAAACTTCTTAGACATTGCTAAATACCTTGAAGGAATGAGATGCTAGACTTGGGTGCTCAGGACCATAGTCTTTGGGGACACCAAGTTCAATTGATATAGGTTAGTCCACAAAGACAATGTTCTACATCCTACTTTGATGAGTATTGACTGGTGTCATCTAATGTGCAACTGTCGTTCTCTTTCTGTCTGGTAGAAAGAAGAGTGATTAAAACTGAAGCTGCTTGGAAACAACTAGGCCAATGAACTAATGTACCATATGAACATCAGTCTCCATGACCTTGAGATATAGAACAACTAGATATTGACTGGATACCTCTATCACCTTCTCTGAAAGTGATAGCTTTAGAAAGTCCTGCATAGAGGGGAGTAAATGTGGAACGAAACTCAAAATCAGATTGAGACTGGTAGTACCATGAGACTATAGATATCTCTTCATCATCCTTCAAGCATGGAACTGAATTCATACCTGTGGTTTGAATTTCAAACAAACAATAGAAGAAACAATAACAACAGTAAATTACTCACACCATAGAATGATAAACCATTAAAATAAAAAAAATATTTACCTAAGGGCAAAGTTCAGAAGTATTGGGAAAGAAGAAGTAATGGAAACAAGAATCCTGGGGAAGAAGTGAGATAAATGATGTAACATTGATGGGAAAGCAAACTTTGAGATGAAATCAAGTGTATGGTTTGTTGAATGTAAAACATAATCTTCTCTGTAAACCTTCAATTCACAATAAAAACTTAAGGAAAAAAATAAGAAAACAGCAACATATGTGACAACTCCCTTGTTTCCTCAGAACTAATATTCTAGATGAGTAAATGTTGAATTCATTAAGTGATATTTGAAAAAAAAAATCCAAAGAATGAGACAAACTGCTGCAGAGTTTTATAGTTTATAGTTGTCTTTACAGTGTTTCAGTTTGACCTTAAAGAGAGAGACAAGTATTCTTGTCCTTGAAAATACTAGCTCATGAGCCTGTCAAACAAAGTCAACCAAATTGAATCAAAATGTACATCTGATCATTCCTGACTCTTGTGAATCTGAGTCTAACTTCAGTGACATTCTTACTTAATTGTATTAATCCATTTAAATAATTCTTATTGTTTACAACCGAATCAACCTCTACTGCGAAGAGACCCTATAGGACAGAACTGAGTAGCACTGTTTTTTAAAGGGTTTCCAAGGCTATAACTTTTATAGGAGCAAATCAGCAGGTTTTTTTCTCCTGAGGAGCTACTGGTAGGTTCCAACTGCTGACCTTTTAGTTGTTGTTGTTATGTGCCGGGGAGTTGGTTCTGACTCATAGAGACCCTGAACAGGGTTTCTGAGGCTGTAAATCCTTACGGGAGCAGAAAGCCTCCTCTTTCTCCCGTGAAACAGCTGGTAATTTCGAACTGCTAACCCTGAGGATAGCAGCCCGATTCGTAACCACTACGCTTTTAGTTAGCAGCTGGTAACATCACAACTGCAAAAACCAGAACTTAAACAGGGATTCTTAAACAGACTTCCCTTGAAGCAACATTGACTACCCCTGCTTTCAATGTTGAGGCTTAAAGATCTCTGCCTTAGGTCATGCTGAATACAATTCATTATATGTCTCATTAAAGCTTCTGCTGGATCTATTCATTTTTCTGCAGTCTTCATTTTGACACTATTTCAGTATTATATACACATACACACACACAAAGGAAGAAATTAACCATATTGCAGGTTTCATTTCTACTTACGAAGATTCTGCAGCAGAAACAAATTATCTAATACATAAATTACCTAATTAATATCCAAATCAGCCTGTTAATATCAATTCAGAACTAATTTTGTTTTGTTGCTGTCAGCATCTTTCTTCATGGGATTTTTCACACTCTACTCCCTGTTCTCACTTTTTTCTATAAATTTCATTCACAAACAATTCACATATCAGTCATACAAGTTAATAAATCTCTTGTATTCATATATTTAAATAGCACTAAACTCACTACAAGTCTTCATTGTTGCATTGCAATGGGCTAAACTCTCTTTAGGCTTCAGAAGCCACCACAGCATGTCCTCTGAGAGAAAAGGGAGTAGGATTTAGGTCCTCCAGGAGCATTTATTCATCTCTGGTTGAGTATTGTTGTTGTTGTT
>NW_006408803.1:3648168-3654009 GCF_000296735.1 Chrysochloris asiatica
TATGGTCCCAGGGACCTCCGCTCTTGGACTGTAGATTCAACCACTCCCCTCCTTTTGCTATAAAACATCTGCCTTTACATTTACAACCCTCACAGTCAGTCCTGATAGCAATTATTCACTATTGTACCACAAGAGCCTTAACCAAACTCCTTTCATCAGCCCCACCCAGACAGATTGGATACCACTCAGTGGAGATTCTATCTTCCTCCGTGCCCTCTGGATTTAGGCTCCCTCTTGAAAGCTTATAAGCCAGTCACTTCTTGCCTTCGTAGTCCCCTCATTTTGCATAGCCAGTGTCTAAATTGACCATTCCTGTCTAACCTGTGTACCGAGGGAGTGGGAATGATCCTTACTGTAAAGATTTGTTCCCTCTTTTGAGCTACTGCATCCATAGGTGTAGGTCAAGTTCATTAAATTGTATCAGATTACTCTTTTTTTCTTCTTCTTTCTTCTTCTAGTCAAGTTCTGATCATCCAGCCATTGAAGCCAAGTCAAGTGGGTATTATCTGCAAGTGTGGTGCTCTTGTGATTATTCCCTCTCTTCTTATCAGCTGGACACTTCACTCTCCACTCTAGTCTTCTGTGGTTATGTCACTGACTCTGGGCCTAGGAGTCCCCAGGTCTTGCCATATGGCTAGCCAACCAGGTCTCCATCTGGGTTCACAGGAGTCTATTGAATGTTGTAGGACTTAGCACACAACTTCATTGTTGTTTTTTCCACACTGCCCCTTAATGGTGACCAACATGGTCACCAGTCAAACCACATGCTTGCTCGTATATTCCCCTTGAGTGTTAGTCTTTGAAGTGGGTTTGCTCTGAGGAGATCTGACCACATGCCTTGATGGCTCCCAGGTGAAAAACTTTTTTCTTAATCTTTCTGACTGTTTCAATTTTACTTTATGGAAATTTTTCTTAACTTAACTGAGTACATTTTAATTGCCTTCTATTTTTAAAATCCAAAGTCCTTAGTTGACTTTATTGCTGTTCTTATTGTATGGCTTATACATCAGCCTGGGTATATTTCTACACTTGGCCAAAATTTTGTAAGAAGCAATAAGAAACAATACAAGAGGGGGAGGGACAATATTTTATTGAGCACTACTTACAAAAGACTTACTTGTCAGTTTAAACTCAAGATCACAATTTAAATTATCTAGACTCTATTTAGAATCTTTTGCTTTAAAACTATGAATGGTTTCCTAAACAATGAAAGTCATATCATGCTAAAGTTAAAATAAGGGAACATTTCACCTTTTAGATATTTAAATCTTATTATAACTTATTTCCAGAAAACTTGTGATGATGATTCTTATGACCAAAGGTTTTCAATTGGCTAGGTAGAATTGTTATGTAATACTTATATACTATAGTGTTTTTAATAGGAAGTAAATCATTTTTTTCTGAGGGTCACAGTTAACAGTACACGTCCTAAATTTATTTTCATGGTTATAATGGATGCTGTTAATACATTTGTACATTGCAATAAGATATGATGAGTTGAATTGTAGTTAAACACTAGAGCAAAAAGAAGTGTAAATTTGGTTAACATCTTTTTTCCTTTGTATTTTTTTAAAAAAGATTTATATTCCTTAAATGTAAAATGACTGCCTAAATTTTTTGATGTAATCTCATTAAATTCAAAGAGAAAAAATATATGTGTGTGTGTGTGTATGTATGTATGTATATCTTAACCTAAGGCAAAAGTATCTGGCCCAATAACTCTGACTACAGAAGTGATGGGTGGATGAGTACAGGAATTGCCTTATGGAAGGGGCAGACCTACACTTGATCAAACTTAGGATACAGTCAACATAAATAGTGCCAAAATCCATCCAGTTTTATGCAGCTTAACACAAAAAACACAGAGTACCCTAGTAAATTCCAGTGCAGTGGGTTCATGCACTGGACTGCAAAATCAGTTTGAACTATAAGGTCAGCAGTTCAAGATCAGCAGCTGCTCCTCAGTAAACCTATAGAGGGTTGCTATGATTTGGAACCGACTCGACAACACTTAGCAACAACAATAACAGTGACAATGCTGCTGCTCTGGGGATTGCCTTGGTCAGGTGTCATCAGCCTAAGCTCTGGGGAAGCAGATTGACCAAGAACAATCTGTATCTTACATGTCATTGAGTGATTGTCGATGAAATATTTCCTCAACACTCAAATTGTTTGTTAGGTAGAGATAGATAACAATTACTAATAGCTATGAATCCACTTTGTGCTCTTTACAGTATTAAATAAAAGTAAAGTTTTAAATGTTGGACAGGTATTTTATATTGCTAATTCTTATATGTGTACAAATAATACCACTTTGTTGTTGTCAAGTGCCATCAAGTTGGGTATGTGTCATAGCAACCCTATGTACAACTGAATGGAACACTGCTTGGTTCTATGCCATCCTCACAATTATTGTTATGTTTGAGCAAATTGTTGCTGCCACTGTGTCAATCTGTTCTAGTTAAGGGTCTTCCTCTTTTTCACTGATCCTCTACTTTACCAAGCATGATGTCCTTTTCAAGATATTGGTCCCTCCTGACAAAATTTTCAAAGTACGTGAGAAGACTGACCATCACCCTTCTAAAGACAATACTGGCTTTTTTTCTGTTAGTACACAGTACTTTTAATATTCTTCTCCAGAACCATAATACATATTCATATTTTTTTTCTTCTTTATTCATTGTCCCATTTTGTCAGGCATATAAGGCAATTGAAAAGCCGTGGCTTGGGTCAGGCAAACCTTAGTCTTCAAAATGATATCTTTGCTGTATAACACTTTACAACAGAGTTTTACAACAGTTGAAATCCATACAGAATGCTGTGGTCATTGATCTTCATCAGTAAGTGCTTCAAGTCCTCTTCATTTTCAAAACTTTGGTGATTAAAATAGAACACTAATTTTCTTGTTACTATTCAAGCATAAAAAACATGTAACATAACAAGAAACATTTTGCATTTGTAACAGGTAGCTTGAAAAATTTGTGAAAAATGGAATTAAAATATAATGGATTCTTATGTGAACTGTTAGAAGCCCTCTTAGAAGGATTAGTCAGAAAGTAATGCAGGAACATTGAAAATTACGGCCCTTATGTTACCTGTTGGCCTGGAACTGAACTCACTGCTACATCTCAGTTTTTAGCTGAACAGTGCTGTTGCTGCTATCATTAGGTGCTTTTAAGATGGTTCGGCTATAGTGATACTATGCACAATGGAGCAAATAACTGCCTGGTTCAGAGCTATACTCAAAATTGTTGGTATGCTTGAGCCCATTGTTGCTATCACTGTGCCAATCTATCTCATTGGGAGTCTTCCTTTTTTCTGACCCTCCATGCTACCAACATTGCAAAGTATGAGTATTCTGGAACACTTAATTGTGCTCATGAGGAATCTGTATCTGGACCAAGAGGCAGTTATTCGAACAGAACATGAGAACACTGAATGGTTTAAAATTAAGAAAGATATGCAACAAAGTTGTATTCTTTCACCATACTTATTCAACCTGTATGCTGAGCAAATAATCCGAGAAGCTGGGTTATATGAAGAAAAACGTGGCAACAGAATTGGAGGAAGACTTATTAACAACCTGCAGTATGCATATGATACAACCTTGATTGCTGAAAGTGAAGAGAACTTAAAACATTTACAGATGAAGATAAAAGATTGCATCTCAATGTCAAGAAAACAAAAATCCTCTGGATTTTTGGACCAATAAACAACATTCTTATCAATGGAGAAAAGATTGAAGTAGTCAAGGACTTCATTCTTCTTGGATCAGCTATCAACATTCACAGTAGCACCAGTCAAAAAATCAAATGATGTATTGCATTAGGCAAATATGCTGCACAAGAACTTTTTAAAATGTTGAAGAACAAATATGTCAGCTTGAGGACTAAGGTGCTCCTGACCCAAGACATGGTATTTTCAGGAACCTCATATGCATGTGAAAGCTGGACAGTGAATAAGGAAGACCATGGAAGAATTTATGCTTTTGAGTTATGGTGTTGGAGGAGAATATTGAAAGTGCATGGGCTGCCAAAAGAACCAATTTATCCATTTTAGAATAAGTGCAGTCAAAGTGCTCCTTGGAGGCCAAGATGGCCAAACTTCATCTCTCATACTGCAGACATATTGTCAGGAGGGACCAGTCGCTGGAGAAGGATATCATGTTTTGTAAGGTGGAGGGTCAGAGAAAAAGAGGAGGACCCCCAATGAGATGGATTAGCCAGGTGTTAGTATCGATGAACTCAAGCGTGGCAACAATAGTCAGGTTGGCCCAGGATCTGGCAGTGTTTCATTCTGCTGTGCATGGGGTCTCTATGAATCAGCATCAACTCGATGGCACCTAACAACAATATGTTACCAAGCATGATGTCTTTTTCCAGGGACAAGTCCTCCCTGATACTATGTCTGAAATATGAGACCTGAAGCTTTGCCATGAAGGCTTTTAAGATGCATTCTTAAAATTCTCCTATGGTCTTCCTTATTCACTATCATATTTTTACATGCATTTGAGGTTATTGAAAATACCATGGCTTGTGTTAGGTGCATCTTAGGCCTTAAACTGACATCTTTGCTCTTCAACACTTCAAAGAGGTCTTGTACAGAAGATTTGCCCAATGCAATATGTCCTTTGATTTCTTCACAACTGCTTCCATGAGTGTTGATATTATATGTAAGCAAAATCAAGTCTTTGACAATATCAATCTTTTCCCAATTTATTATGATGTTATGTATTGTTCCAGTTGTGAATATTTTGTTTTCTTTACACTGAGGTGATATCCATACTGAAGGCTGTAGTCTTTTATTTTAATCAGTATTTTAAGACCTCTTCACTTTCAACAAGCAGTGTTGTATCATATGCATATTGCAGGTGGTTAATGACTCTTCCTCCAATCCTGATGGCATGTTCTTCATACATAATCCAGTTTCTAGGATTATTTGCTCAGCAAATTGATGGAAAAAATTATGGTGTAAGAATACTACCCTGACTACCAAACGTTATTAAAACTACACAAACAAAAGTAGACAAAATAGATGAGTGGGACATACTAAAAATTAAAAACTTATGTGCATCAAATACTTCACCACAACAGTATAAAGGGAACCCACAGAATGGGAAAAATATTTTGCAATGACAGATCAGACAAGGGACTCATTTCTAAAATGTATAGGAAACTACAACACCTCTACAAGAAAAAGACAAATAACCCAATTTAAAAAATGGGCACAGGACATGAACAGACACTTCACCAAGGAGGAGATCCAGGCAGCCAACAAACATCTAAAGAAATGTTCATGATCACTAACCATTAGAGAGATGCAAATCAAAACAACAATGAGATATCATCTCACACCAGCAACAACGGCAAAGATCAAAAAAGTAGAGGACAATAACTGCTAATGAGGATGTGGAGAGACTGGGACCCTCCTGCATTACTGGTAGGATTGCAAAATGATCCAACCTCCCTGGAAAGCAATATGGCACTTCCTCAGAAGGTTGGAAATAGAAATACCTTATGATCCAGCAATTCCTCTACTTGGTATTTACCCATCAAGAAATATGAGCCATAAGATGAATAGATATATGCACACCAATGTTTATAGAAGCACTATTTACAATAATAAAAAGATGGAGACAGCCTAAGTGACCATCCACTGAAGAATGGATAAACAAACAGTGGTACATACACACAACGGAATACTATGCTACCTTGAAGAATAACAAGGAAGCTGCAAGCCACCGCATAATGTGAATGAACATTGAGGACATTATGTTGAGTGAAATTAGTCACAAAAGGAGAAATATTACATGAGATCACTACTGTCAAAGATTAAGAAAAG
>NW_006408803.1:3657899-3660046 GCF_000296735.1 Chrysochloris asiatica
CCAGAGATGGAGCCAGAGATGAGGATATGAAGAGATGCAGTGGTTGGGGACTTTAGACTCAGAGAGGGAGAAGGGCTGTGTAATGATGACCAGGGGCAGGCTTGCAGGGTGTACCCTTTTGTGGGTTGATGATTCATGGAGGGGATTGTAACCATGGCAATGAAATACAATAGGATGAATGTAAAACTAATGTTCTCCCATGTAAACTATCACACACACAAAAAAAAGAATAATACCCTGGCACATAACTTTCCTAATTTAAATGATTCAGTGTCCCCTTCTGCCATTCGAATGACTGTCTCTTGGTTTATGTACAGGTTCTTCATGAGTACAATTAAGTATTTCGGATTACTCATTCTCACCAATGTTGTGTATAGCTTGTCACGATTCACAAAGTCTAAAGCATTTTCATAGCTAATAAACCACAGGTAAACATCTTTAAAATGTTCTCTGCTTTCAGCCAAAATCCATCTGGTGCCAGCAATAATATCCTGCATTCTATATCCTAATTTGAATCCTGCTTGAATCTCTTGTAGTTTCCTGTCAATGTACTGTTGCAGGTGTTTCTAAATTATCTTTAGCAATATTTTACTTGCATTAATAATATTATCTGATTATTTTTGCATTCAGTTAGGTCACCTCTCTTTGCAATGGGCACAGATATTCATCTCTTCTTATCATTTGGCCAGGTAGCAGTCTTCCAAATTTCTTGAACTAGATGAGTGAGCAATTACAGTGCTGTGTCAGTTTGTTGAAAGACTTCAATTTTCATTCCATCCATTCCCAGATCCTTATTCTTTATCAATGCCCTCATTGCACCTTGGAATTCTTCCTTCAGTACCATTGGCTCTTGATCATATGCTGTCTCTTGATATGGTTGAACATTGACCACTTCTTTTTGGTACAGTGATTCTGTGTATTCCTTCTATCTCCTTTTGATGCTTTCTACATCACTCAATATTTTACCCAAAAACTCTTTCTTTCAGTATTGCAGTTCAAGGCTTAAATTTTTTCCCTCAGATCTTTGCACATTTCATTAAATACACTTAGATTTGATTATTGATGACTTCTCAAAAAAATTATATTTGATTCTTTCTGAGAAGATGTTATTACACTGCACTTACTATATACCTAGTATACCAAGTCTGACATTGTTTGCTATGAAGCCAACTATGTTGCATATTTACCGTGAATGAAAAGTTTGACATTTGAGCTTCATGCTTTCAAAAGGATTCACAACATAAAATCACAATTTAGTAGCACAGAATCTCAAACTCTTATGGATCAGGTTCACTAGAAATACAGCCTGAAAGAGGGGTTCAAATGTATGTAACTTATTAAGAAAATATCATTTAGAAAAACAAACAAATTATGATATAATGAGACAATTAGGGTAAAAACTGGGCTAAGCAAGGAACTTTATGAACATAAAGTTTATGCTTGCCCTGAAGCATTTGGGGTGGGTGCGAGTCTAGAGTATATATTGCAACTTGCCTAGCAGAGATGTTCTGTCTTTAGCAAAAGGAACTGGGCTTTTCTACTCCTTGTGCCCTATGTGATTGTTAATGATGTGTGTAAATTTGACTGGGCAGTGATTCTCAGTAGTCTGACAGTTGTAATGTAGTTATCACCCATGATAAGATCTGATATAATGTATCATTGTGATCTGCTATGAGCAACCAATCATTTGAAAGGGAGTTAATTTGGGTGTGTGACCCAGATCAAATATATATATGGATGTCCTGGCAAAGTTCTCTGGCTTTTTTCTTTTCTTTTTTTTTTTTTTTTTTCTCAATCTGCATCCTGCATTTCTCTCATCATTATCTGACCTTAATTTCATTGGATTTAAATCAGTTGTCTGCCATACTGTTTGCCAAACTTTGGATCGTTAATCTTTGCAGCCTGTGAGATACTAGCCTATCAACTTACCTGGCGAATTTTGAATTTGTCACTTCTGCAACAAGTAGCTTTCTGTATTTCCTGCTGGCCTGTGGTTAGTTAAACCCACTAAACTATATGGGTCCATAGAAACCTCTCGTCTGACATTTAAACTACAGATTTGGGATTGGTCAGCCTATACAAACATAGAAAACATTACCTTGAGATATGTCTATCTGTACAGGGTTTCCGAGGCTGTAAATCTTTAC
>NW_006408803.1:3660936-3669727 GCF_000296735.1 Chrysochloris asiatica
CACACACACACACACACACATACACACATAGACACACTTATAAAGAGAGCGATGAAAGAGAGCATGTCCTGGTGTGGCAGCTGTGAATTAATGTGCTGGACTTCAAAGTCACTTTGAATTTCAAGGTCGGAGATTCAAGTTCACCAGCCGCTTCTAGGAATCCCTATTCAGGATCTCTATGGGCTGGAATCGACTCCAAAGAACTTAACAACAGCAACATACATACGTAAGTGCTTAAAGTGATATTGTTGGATCTCCCAGGCATTTCCAGTCCAAGGGTATTTATCTGGAGCTACAAGAGGACTTCAAAACTTTATTATTTTGTAAGTTCTTTTGACAAGAACTTTGTGAGGCCCTCCTCCTATAAGTTCCTTACAGTACACTCATAGAAGCTGTGAAATAAGTCCATTGGCACAGTGAAAATAATCTGGGATGAGCTTTTCTAAGTATCTATTAAGAAAAAACAAAAACAAAAAACAGCGTATGTATATACATATTTTAAAAATATTTGAATATATTAATATCAACATTTCTGCTATTGGTATTTGAATGCTGTCAAATCTGTTCTGACTTATAAGCGACATTTTACAAGAGTCCTGGTATGGCACTGTGGGTTAATGCTCTAGACTGCAAAGTTTGTTTGAACTGCAAGATCAGTGGTTCAAGCTCACAAACCACTCCTTGGAAACCTTATACAGGGTTGCTGTGGGTTGGAAACCACTCAAGGGCACTTAACTACAACATATCTTTTCAGGAGCAGAAAGCCTGCGCTCTCTTCCGGAGTGGCTGGTAGATTTGAACAAGTACAACAACATCTATACAACTAACCTTATCAAAATTTTCTTTTTATACATTGCTGTTAAATGCTATGGAGTTGGTTTCACTGCTCATTATTCTATATATAGTTTCCGAAGAGTATCAGCTGGTGGGTTTGAACTGTCGACCTTGCCACTAGGTATCCAGTGCTTACCCTACAGCACCATACCAGAATACTCTTTTTACTTATTAATTTATTAAATAAGTATATATTGAATACCTACCTGTTGTGGATTTAATGGGAATATTGAACTGTTTATATATCTATAAGATTGTGACCTTTATTTAAGTTTAGTGAAGTTGTTTATATAACATAAATAGTATTATTGGTTAGAATTATTATACATTATCTTTCTTTTTATACTGCTTTTAGAAATATTAAGAAATGATTATGAAAGAAGTATCAAGAAGTTTTGTAATTATGGTTGTTTGTTCTTGTTAGGTGCCATTGAATCAGTACCAACCCATAGCAACCTTATGCACAGCAGAACGCAACACTGCCCGATCCTGGGCCAACGTCACTACTGTTGCCATGCTTGAATCCATCGATGCTGCCACTTAGCCAATACATCTCGTTGGGAGTCTTCCTCTTTTTCTGTGACCCTCCACCTTACCAAACATGATATCCTTCTCCAGTGACTGGTTCCTACTGACAATATGTCCAAAGTATGAGAGACGAAGTTTGGCCGTCTTGGCCTCTAAGGAGCACTCTGGCTGTACTTCTTCCAAAATGGATCTATTGGTTCTTTTGGCAGCCCATGGCACTGTCAATATTATCCTCCAACACCATGACTCAAAAGCATCAATTATTCTACGATCTTCCTTATTCACTGTCCAGCTTTCTTATGCATATGAGGTTATTGAAAATACCATGCCTTGGGTCAGGAGTACCTTAGTCCTCAAGCTGACATCTTTGCTCTTCAACACTTTAAAAAAGGTCTTGTGCAGCAGATTTGCCTAATGCAACACATCATTTGATTTCTTGACTACTGCTTCCACGAGTGTTGATAGTTGATGTAAGAAGAATGATTCCACTATTATTGTCACTGAATTTTGACTTGTGTACTTAGAAACGAAGGAAATGTTTACATATTTTGCCAGTCCTTTTTTATTGAAAAGCTGTAACAAATGTTAAGAATTAAGAACCAAAATTAAGAATTAATTCTTATATTTTTTCTTTTATCAGATGCAAACTCTAAATCATTACATTTCTTTGATTATTAATCCAAAGTTAAGTTATTGGAGAAAACAATTTCCAAAGTTGCGAAAACTGTGATTTATTTTTTATGTTTACTCAGTTCTATTGAATGTATTTTATTTTAAGGATCTTCAAAATTCATATTCTGGGTATAGGCAGGGCATAAATTATAAATAAGTTTATCACAAGATAGAATGAGGCCAGCTGAAAGCTCAAACCCTTTATTCTCTGACATCTGTAGAACTCTGAAAACAAGTGAGCAAACACAAAAACAAGCTACCTACACTGGAAACTAACTATTCAAAACATCTTTCTCTCTTCCCGAGCATATGTTTACTTATTTTTCATATTTCATAATTGTGTTTATTCCAATAACTAACATAATTTTGCAAATGTAAAATGAAACAGCTATAATGGGCTGAGGGAGAGTACAAGATATGTCACTTCAGATTAGTTTCTAGTTTCACCTTTAAGGAGCTTTATACGAAAATAGCCACCTGTCTTTGAAAACACATTATTTACATATTCACTTTTAAAAAAGAAAAAAGACATATAATATTTCTGTGTGTGTTTATTGTATGCAAAACTTTCTGAGATATAAGGAGTCCTTGAGAATGCAATCAGTGAAGTGCTCAATGCTAACTGAAAGATTCAAACTTACACAAAGACATCTCCTGGAACACATGCCTATAGATCCACTTCATCCTTCAAAGTTCTTTAAAACTGTTTTGTTCTGCACACATTGTAACAGTAATTTATTTTAGAAGGATCAGCATGAAGCTGGTCCCCGTAACGTGAAAGTTAAAGACATCTCAAATGTCTGGCTTTCCTATAATGCTATTTGTTGTTGTTGTTAAATGCAGTTGAGTCTGTTCCAACTTATAGCAACCATAGCTAGCTAGGAGATCCCCAGGAGCAAGCTGGTGGATTTGAACTGCTGACCTGTGGTGAACATTCCAATGATGATCTTACAGTGCTACATCAGGAATCCACTCCATAATCCCTGACATCAACCACTACACCTCCCTTTAGTATCTTGTCCTATGCCCCAGGTTTCCAAAATTTGCTACATCTCACAGAACTGAGAGACCCTCAAGAAAATCACTGACATTATTATGGAGGTTGGCAAGTCCCAAATCCACAATTCTGATGTCAGCCTGGAGGATTCTCCTCACTTATGCAAAATCAGGCTGTTGACTCAGAGTCTGTGGAAGCTGGCAAATCAAGTCAGATGGAGATAAGCTTAATTGGTCAATCAAAGGAGAACACATCCCACTCACATTACCAAGATGGCTCATTTTATACCAGGCAGGATAGCAAAAGTGACCAAGACCCTTGTTATAATTTAAAATTTTTACAACCACAAAGAAGTCTCTTAACAATCACTAGCCACTGAACCATGTAATCCTATCAGCATCTTCCCACACCTTCTCTTACCCAGACTCATCAGGAAAAAGTTGTTTGGTGAAAGTTATAATGATAAGGCTAGAAAAAATATATTCAATAAATCACTGCACAGCAGTCACTATGAGTCAGAATTGATGCAACAACAATAGCAAAATATATATAACAAAATTTATTTGTTGTTGTTTTTAGGTGCCCCTGAGTCAGTACCAACTCATAGCAACCTTATTTATAACAGAACAAAATACTACCTGGTGCTGTGCCAACCTCACAATCTTTGTTATGCTTGCACCTATCGCTACTGAGACTGTGACAATCCATCTCGGTGATCTTCCTTGGTTTTTTTTTGTTTGTTTGTTTGTTTTGTTTTTACTTACTCTCTACTTTATCAAGCATGATGTCCTTCTCCAGGGACTGGTCCCTCCTGGTATTATGTCTGAAGTATAAAAGACGAAGTCTGACCAACATTACTTCTTAGGTGCATTCTGGCTGTGCTTCTCCCAACACAGATTTGTTTATTCTTTTGGCAGTCCATAGTACTTTTAATATTCTTTGCCAACACCATAGCTCAACTGCATCAATTCTTCTAAGGTCTTCCTTGGTCATTGTCCAACTTTCACATGCATATGATGCTATTGAAAACGCAATAGCTTGGGTCAGATGCACCTTGGTTCTTAAACTGACATCTTTGCTCTTGAACACTTTAAAGTGGTCTTGTGTAGCAGATTTGTGTAATGCAATACATCATTTGATTTCCTGACTGCTGCTTCCATGAGTGTTTATGGTTGATCCAAACAAAATGAAGTATTTGACTTCACTCTTTTCTCCATTTATCTTGATGTTACTTGTTGGTCCAGTGGTGAGGATTTTATGTTTTCTTTATACTGCAATGCAACCCATACCAAAGGCCTTGTGGTTCAGTGCTTATCCTACAGTGTCACAACAGGACACCTTTACTTCAATGTCGTAAGTTGCAGTTTGAATTTTTTCCTCAGTTCTTTCAGCTTGAGAAATGCTGTGCGTGTTCTTCTCTTTTGGTTTTCTAACTCCAGGTCTTTGCACATTTCATTATATTTGTCTTCTCAAGTTGCCCTTTGATATTTTCTGTTCAACAAAAATTATCAGAACTCATTATTTACTCTGAAAAAAAAAATCACCATTTGTTCAAGTAACCATAATTAAATATAATGAAATTAAATGAGAGGGAAATTTTTCCAATGGCAAGAGCAGAGATTAAGGGAATAATATATTGCATTGTGGAAAATGAACATTAAGAAACATTCATAGTGGTCAGCACTTGAGAGAAGCATTAAACGTATGAAGTAAGAAAGAAATGGCATGGTAAGTAGAATGAGGGAGGATTTGTAGTGCTCAGAAACTATCTCTGGATAACTCTAGGAAAGTCAAAGCATCAAGATTCTTAAAGGACAGACACCAGAGCACTTCATGACATCTTATTCATTCCAGGGTTTATCTGTTCATTTGTTTTTTTTTCCCCTCAAAACACTATCATCAAGATGAATTAATTTTGACAATGTTCAAACCTTCAATCACTTTTTCACAGTTAAAATTCTACAAAGTAAGCATGCTTGGCCTTGCTTGAGTTATGTTCTCATCATTTGTCAGGAGAAAGATGGTGATCCTTAATTGATGGCCTCATTCAGATTTCATTCTACTGGAAATGGAAAGAATTCCAAAGAAAAATTGGGTGAGTAGTACCTAAAATTAAGTAAGATATGCTTAGTTGGAGCAAAAGGTGCAGACACCAACTTACCAGTAAATTTAGGTGAAATGTTAATTTGTCCTTTGCACTGTGCGATAAGCTTTGATCTGCAAACTAAAATCTCAGTGGTTCAAACCCACCAAATGCTTTGAGGGAGAAAGATGGGACAGTCTGCTCCCATCAAGGTCTACAGGCTAGGAAATACTACACATGGTAGTTATGAGTCTGAATTGACACAGTGGCAGTGGGTTTTATATGAGTTTGGTTTTAGAAATATTAAAGAATGCTGGGATCAGTAAAGTGATTAGTTCATCTCATTTGCCTGTAATAACCCTCCTTAAGACTAGCATGTGAAAGTTGAACAATGGATAAGTAACATTGTAGAAGAAATGATGTATTTGAATTATGTTGTTGGAGAAGAATAATGAAAGTATCATGGACTATCAGGAGGACAAATCTGTCTTGAAAGACGTACAACCAGAATAGTCTTAGAATCAAGACTGGTGAGACTTCATCGTTTGTTCTTTGGACATCTTGTCAGTAATGAGAACATCGTATTTATTACAGTGGAGGTTCAGCATAGAAGAGGAAGACCCACAACAAGATGGATTGACACAGTGATAGCAACAATGGGTTCAAATATTGCAACTATTATGAGTATGACTCAGGATTATGCAGTGTTTCATTCTGTTGTGCATAGGGTTGTTATGAGCCAACTCCATGACACCTAACACAAGACATACTGATAGAAAATGAACACTTCTACTAAGGAAGAGAGTCAGGAAAAGTTGGGAACAATTGAAGACTTAAGTTTCCTTCAATCATTGAGATCTAGCATGGTTCTTTTCTTTTTGATCCTTGATAAATTGGCTAGTGCAGAGGAAAGATAAGATATGACCCAGGTTATTATAAACTGAAAAAAAAAAAAAAAATTATGCCAAGGACTGAATCCTTAGGTTTTTGTTGGGGTTAATTTTTCATCAGCACACATTTGAAATGAGTGATAATCAAACCAACAATTTTGCCACATTCTCTATTTCTTTGTTCCTTCTCACTGCCTTAAATGGCAACTCCTTCCTTCAGATCATTTAATCGATTCCTGAGGCTTACTAGAGCAATTTGTAACTTACTTAGCAGGGTTTACAATAGGGCTATGAAAAGGACACACAACAAAACACTATACTTGTCTCTTGCTGCAATTCAGGTTTGTGATACTAAAGCACAGTGGCTAGTTCTAATTTCTGCTATTATCCTCTGGGCATATGCAGAATAGGCTCTCAGTAAACATTTTTAAAATAAACAAATGAAGTTATAAGCAAACATGATATCTTAGTGTTTGTTTGCTTGTTTTTGTTTTTTAAGTTTTTATTGTGAATTATATGGGCTTACATGGGAGAACATCAGTTTTACATTCATCCTATCATTTTTCATTTCATTGCAATGATTACAATTCCCTCCATGCATCATCAAATACCCAAAGTATACACCCCACAGGCCCGCCTCGCCCCCCACAGCTGTCAGAACACAGCCCCTCTCCCTCCCTGAGTTCCGTGTCCCCAGCCAATCCATCTATCCAAGTCATCATCTTTGTATCCATTCCTGCTGTCACTGCCTCTCTGGTTAGGGTCCCGCTTTCTGTTTTATCACTTGATGGACCCAGGGATCTCCGTTCCTGGGCTGCAAAATCAATCACTTCCATCCTTTTGTCAAATACATCTACCTCTACATTTCCGACACTCACAGTCAGTTCTGATGGCAATTATTCACTATTGTACCACAAGAGTCTTATCCCCATTTTCTTTCGCCACCCTGGTCCCAACAAATTGGAAATCATTCAGTGGAGGTTCTACCTACCCCTGCCCCATCTGGAAGTAGGCTCCCTATTGAAAACTTGTAAATCAGTCATTCTTGCCTTTAAAGCACTGCCCCAATTTGGGTGTTACCAATGTCTAAGTAGCACGTCCCTGTCAACCCTGTGTACTCAGGGAGTAGGAGTGATCCTTGCTGTAAAGATTTGTTCCTTTTTTTTAGCTACTACATCCATACATATAGGTAAAGTTCATCAAATTGTAGTGGGTTACTCTTTTTTTTTTTAATTCCCTCTTATATCTTCTTCTAGTCAAATTCTGATCATCCAGCCATTGAAGCCAGGTCAAGTGGGTACAATCTGCAAGTATGGGTATTCTTGTGCATCTCTCCTCACTTTATATCACCTGGATACTTCATTCTCTGCTCTATTCCTCTGTGGCCAGGTCATTAACTCTAGGCCCAGGAATCCCTGGGTCTTGCTGTAACTGCTGGCCATCCAGGTCTCCTTCCGGGTTCACAGGAATCTATTGAAAGTGGTTGGACTTAGATCCCAACTTCATTGCTGTTTTTCCCCCTCTTCCCATTATTGGTGACCAATGTGGTCACCATCCAGACCACATGCCTGCTCGTGTATTCCCCTTGAATCTTACTTTTGGAAGGGAGTTTGCTCTGAGGGGACCGGACCATTTGCCTTTTTGGCTCCCAAGTGAACAGCTTACTTGTTCTTGTAGCAATCAATCATGATGCCATTATTGTTTCTGATTTTTCTTGCTGGTCTTTCTTCACGAAGTATCTTCTGTTCTTCTAGCAGCTCCAGGCTGGTCCGCTCATCCTTTCCAGTGGATATTTCCCACCTCAGACAATTCTGGATGGGATTCTGGTTTCCACCTATGGTCTAATGCAATGCACAAGCACCACAGGAGGTCTCTTTCACTGGTCAATTTCTAGCCCCCGTTTAAGGTATTCCAGTCAGTTATAGACTGAAGACAGGCTTACAAGCTTTATATTGTGATGTTTCTGGCTATACCTCTCCCTATCCTCTGCCAAAGTGTCTATTTCACAACGGTAGACAAGGGAAACCAAGATTCAAAAGACAGCCAAGCATCTTAACATTATTCCCCTCTTTTACCCTTTCAAACCATGCCTCAATCCCTGTGTCCCAAAGCCCTGTTTTTCCAAGGTTGTGCATACATCATCATTTACTTCTGTCCTACTTAGCCCATGGGAACATGCCTAACTGTTTTCCCATCTGTCTTGTTCTTCCAAACCCCTCCTCCTTCTTGTGAATTGCCCCCCCCCCCACTCTCCCGCACCCAAGCTTTCTGTGTCTATTCCCTACCCTGTGCTCTATCATCCCCTCCCTCCTTCCCTCCCCTCCTCTCATCCCATACATCCCAGTGATCAACAATTATATATACTGGTGGTTTTTCCCCCCATTTTGGGTGTGTTATTTTTCTTAGTTTTTTACAATAATGGTCTTATGCAGTATTTCTCCTTTTGTGACTGACTAGTTTAAATCAGAATAATGTCTACAAGGATCATCCATGTTACGCGGTGGCTTGCAGCTTCCTTGTTGTTCTTCAAGGTAGCATAGTATTCCATTGTGTGTATGCACCACAGTTTGTTTATCCATTCTTCAATTGATGGCCATTTAGGCTGTCTCCATCTTTCTGTTATTGTAAATAGTGCTTCTATGAACATTGGTGTGCATGTATCTACTTGTGTTATGGCTTGTATTTCTTGTGGGTAAATACCAAGTAGAGGAATTGCTGGGTCATAAGGTATTTCTGACAGTGTTTCTCTGCTATTCATAAGATTTTAGCAGAGAAACACTGTCAGAA
>NW_006408803.1:3670452-3671650 GCF_000296735.1 Chrysochloris asiatica
CCCAGTCTCTCCACATCCTCGCCAGCATTTATTGTCCTCTACTTTTTTGATCTTTGCTGTTATAGCTGGTGTAAGATGATATCTCATTGTTGTTTTAATTTGCATATATCCGATGGCTAGTGATCGTGAACATTTCTTCATATGTTTGTTGGCTGTCCATATCTCTTCTTTGGTGAAGTGTCTGTTCATGTCCTGTGCCCATTTTTATATTGGGATGTCTTTTTCTTGTAGAGGTATTGTAGTTTCCTATACATTTTAGAAATGAGTCCCTTGTCTTATGAGTCTTTGCAAAATATTTTTTGCCCATTCTGTGAGTTCCCTTTTTACTGTTTTGGTGAAGTTGTTATTGTTGTTGTTGTTCATATTTTAATGAGGCAAGTACAGCCTTTAACATGCAGCAATCCTAGTACACAAGAAAGTAGAGTGCACAATAGAAAACAAATCATTGTGCTATTAGTGGTGCTATTTTCTTGCTATAGTTAACACTTCAATTATAAATGGATAATCTGAGGGATTTTCATTAAACTCATGTTTAAATGCATGTCCTTCATGAAAACTTATATAATAACAGAAGAACAAAATCATGATAAGGTAGGTTCTAAAACAAATTGAACAGCATTAAATTTATTTCTTGTCAAAGAAGTTTACTGGGTTTTGATGTTTTTTTTTTGAGTTTAAAACAGACAGAAATGGTATTTTTGAAAGAAGCATTGTTATTGTACTTTTGATGAATAAAGGCAATAAATGTAACAGTATACCACAAAACATATCCATGTTGACACTATGTTTCACAAGATTTCAAAGAATTAATTTTCAGATATAAGCTCCAAAAGCACCTATCAGTGTGAAGAAACTAATATTTATAGAAATATGTACTGCCTCTGGTAGCGTAGTGGCTACAAATTGGACTGTGAACTGAAAGGTCAGCAGTTCGAAACTACCAGCTGTTCTGCGGGAAAAAGATGAGGCGTTCTGCTCCCTTAAAGATTACAGCCTCAGAAACCCTGTTCAGGGTCGCTATGGGTCAGAATCGACTCGATGGCACTTAACAACAACAATGTTTAGATGAAAGGAGCTCTGGTAGCATAGTGGTTATGAATTGAGCTGCAAACTGCAAGGTCAGCAGTTCGAAACTACCAGCTGTTCCATGGGAGAAAGATGAGGCTTTCTGCTCCCATAAAGATTTACAGCCTCAGAA
>NW_006408803.1:3672995-3674692 GCF_000296735.1 Chrysochloris asiatica
CCCATAAAGATTTACAGCCTCAGAAACCCTGTACAGGGTCTCTATGAGTTGGAACCGACTCCACAGCATACAACAACAACATTAAGATGAATCTAGAATACTTACCTGCTAGAAAGAGACAGCGAAAGAGCTACAATTAAGAATTCTAAGCTTACAGCTATGTTTTTGAATCTGCACATATGTTCCCTGCTTCTTCATTTCAGGAACAATAAGTTTTATCAAAAATTCTTATGAAAGGGCACTCGTTACTAATTATGTCTCCCATTTCTAAGTTTAAATCTTTGCAATTGGCATCCATTCCATTTTGCAAACCTCTGCCATTTATTTTAGAATCATCATCATCGTCTCCTTGTATAAGAAAGATCTCTGTTAGGGTCCTCCTCAAATGGAGAAGTCTTGCCTTTTTGATCTCCTTTCTCAGGTCTATCTGTTTCAGCATCTCTAGTGCCAAAAGTTCCTTTCCTAATCTGAGAATCCAATTTATCTGCAGGAGAGGAACTTAATACATATTATACCATGCTCACGCCAAGGCCTCCACTTTCATATCGCGGAGACAGTATTGCATTTACTTCACTGTTTCCAGGAAAACCCTGTCCAATTCTTCTCTGTACCGTAATAGGCTGGGACACTGAATGGTGAGAAGTTCCCCATGCAGTCTCTCTCCATACATCATCCCCAAGAAATATGCCTTTTTGTCCATCTTTTGTTAAATCATCAGGTTCCCAAAACTTTTTGGTAGGCAAAAGCTCTCCCATACCCCAAGATTCTAATGCAAGTGCTTGAAAATCATGATTCATTTCATTGGTGAAGTCTTTTGATACACATAAATTTTAAATTTTAGTAGGTCCCAATCATCTATTTTGTCTACTTTTGTTTGTGTAATTTTCTAAATGTTTGGTAGTCTGTGTATGCCCTCCTCACATTTGTCCCTATTTTTTCATTGATGACCTTCATAATTTTAGGATTCACATTTAGGTTTTAAATCCATGCTGAGTTCGTTACTGTATTAGGTGTGAGGTAAAAATCTTGTTTCAATCTTTTGCATATCACTTTCCAGTTCTGCAAGCACCATCTGTTAAAGAGACTTTCTCCTCCCCATGCACTGTACCTAGGCACTTTGTTGAAAATCAGTTTTCTGTATATGGATGGGTAAATTTCTGGATCTTTGTTCTGTTCCATTGATCAATGTCTCTTTCATTGTACCAGTATCAGGCTGTGTTGACCACTGTAGCCATGTAGTAAATTTTGAAATCAGGGAGTGACCTCCAACATTGTTCTTCTTAAGCAGTGCTTTGTTTATCCTGGGTCTCTTTCCTTTCCGTACAAAGTTTGTAATTGTTTTTATATCCCTTTGAAGAATGTCATTGGGATGGGGATTGCATTATATGTGTAAATTGTTTTGGGCAGTATTGACAGTTTCACAATGTAAAGTCTTCCTATCCAGGAGCATGGTACATTCTTCCATTTTTGTAGGTCTCTTTTGGTTTATTATAGTAGTGTTTTGCAATTTTCATTGTATAAGCCCTTTGTTTCTCTGGTTACATTTATTCCTAGATATTTCATCCTTTGGGCAGCTATTGTAAATTGTATTACTTGCCTAATGTCCTTTTCAGTGCTGTCATTGTTACTATAGAGGAATCCAACTGATTTTTGTATGTTGATCTTATACCCTGCCACTTTGCTGAATCTTCCAATGA
>NW_006408803.1:3677247-3679406 GCF_000296735.1 Chrysochloris asiatica
ACCATTGGTTGGGAGTTTTTTGATTACCTGATCAATTTCTTCTTTTGTTATGGGTCTGTTCAAATTTTCTACTTCACTCTGAGTAAGTTTAGGTAGGTCGTGTTTTTTTAAAAAAATGTATCCATCGCTTCTAAGTTTTCGAATTTGTTGGAGTACACATCTTCATAGTATTCTGTTATTATCCTTTTGATTTTGTTTGATTCCATTGTGACATCATCCATTTGGCTTCTAATGTGAGCTATTTGTGTCATCTCCCTCTTTTCTTTTGTTAGTTTTGCCAATGGTTTGTCAATTTTATTAATCCTTTCAAAGAAACAGCTTCTTGTCCCGTTGATGCTTTCTACAGTTATTGTTTTCCATCTCATTTATTTTTGCTCTTTATTATTTCTTTCTTTTGGTTACTGTGGGTTCCCTCTGTTGGTCTGTTTCTAATTGTTGGAGATGCTGTGCTAATGTGGTAATTTTGGTTCTTTCCTCTTTTTGGATGTGTGCATTTATTGCAATAAATTTTTCTCTCAGCAATGTTTTAGCCGTGTCCCAAAAATTTTGGTATGTTGGGTTTGCATTCTTGTTTGTTTCTAGGAACTTTGAGAATTCACGTTTAATTTCTTCTTTTGCCCAGTCGCTTTTCAGCAGGGTGTTATTCAGTTTCCATGTATTTGACTTTATTTCCTTGGTCTTCTTATTTTAGATTTCTAGTTTTATAGCACTGTGGTCTGAAAAGATGTTTTGTGGTATTTTAATGTTTGTAAATTTATGGAGGCTTACTTTGTGAGCTAACATATTGTCAATTCTGGAGAATGTTCCATGTGCACTGGAGAAGAATGTATATTGTGCTATTGTTTGGTTGAATGCTCTGCACACTTCTATGAGGCCAAGTTGATTGTATTGTCTAGTTCCTCTGTAACTTTGTCGAATTTCTTTCTGGTTGTTCTGTCCTTTTTCAAAAGTGGTGTATTAACATCTCCCACTATAATTGTAGATTTATCTATTTCTTTCTTCAAGTTTAGTATTGTTTGCTTCATATATCTTGGAGCTCTTTCATTGGGAGCATAGATATTTATTATGGTTATGTCGTCTTGCTCAATTGACCCTTTGATCATGAGATAGTGTCCTTCTTTATCTCTTATGCTGGTTTTTCTCTTAAAGTTTACTTTATCAGAGATTAGTGTTGCCACTTCTGCTTTTATAGTGTTGCAGTTAGCTTGGTATATTTTTTCCATCCTTTAAGTTTTGTTCTGTTTTTGTCTTTGTGTGTAAGGTGTGTCTCTTCCAGGCAGCATATTGAAGGGTCTTGTTTTCTTATCCATTTTGCCACTCTCTCTTTTCACTGGTGCATTTAATCCACTGACATTCAATGTAATTATTGACAGGTATGAATTCATGGCTCCCATTATGTTAATTTTTGGTATTGCTGTTCATCCCTTTGTTCTGCATGCCTTCTTGTGCTGAGTTTGTGTTTTTTATGCTATTTCTTGTCGGTTTCTTCTTAGTTTTCATGTTTGCTTGTTCAGTTTGGATGTTCATTTTCATGGAATGTTGTGAAATATTAACTTTCTTTGGGGTTATCTTATTGTCTGTTAACTTTTCTCTCCATTTCAGACAATCTATTATATCCTGTAATCTACCTGACCTCCTCACCACCTGGATCTCCCTGTTCCTACATTTATCCCTTCTTGGATATTGATATAATTTTGATCTTCGGTTGACCTCCCAGCTGCTTTGAATTCTTTGTTGTAGTTTTGTTCTGTTCTGGATACTGTTGTCTGTTGACTGAGTTCCAGATGGTGTTGCCATACCTGTCAATCTCTGTTTCTTGTCTGTTCTTGTTGGTTTTTAGACCAAAGAACTCTCTTTAGGATGTTTTGAAGTGCTGTATTGGTTTTGATAAAATCTCTTAGATTCTGTTTATCCTGCAATGTTTTGATTGCACCATTGTATTTGATACTTTTGTTGGATAGGTGATTCTTGATTGGCAGTTTTTTTGTTTTGTTTTGTTTTTGTTTTTTCTTTTAGGGTTTTTTATATGTCTCTTCATTGCCTTCTTGCTTGCATGGTTAATGCTGAATAGTCAGAGCTTAATCAGATTTGCTTGCCTTTGTAAGTGACATTTCTCTTCTCCTTGGCCACTTTTAGGATTCTTTCCTTGTCTTTGATTT
>NW_006408803.1:3682076-3684440 GCF_000296735.1 Chrysochloris asiatica
TTCTTCCTTGTCAGAAGCAGCAGAGCCAACAGAATGGGCCTTAATATAAAAATAATTGTTGGTAGCTCTTGTCCAGTTGACCCAACTCACTTGTACAACTGAGTAAGTATGGTGAAAAGTGTGCAAACCTGGTGTGCACCTTTTCTACTTTTAAATCATTTGGTGTTTTCTTGTTCTGTTTGAACAACTACATCTTGGTCTATATACAGGTTCCTCATGAACAAAATTAATTTTTCTGAAATACACATTCTTCACAATATTGTCCATAGCTTGTCATGAACCACACAATCGAAAGCCTTTGCATAGTCAATAAAGCACAGGTAAACATCTTTCTGGTATAGTCTGCCTTCGGCCAAGATCCATCTGATGTCAGTAGTGATATCCCTTGTTCCATGTCCTCTTCTGAATTTGGCTTGAACCTCTGGAAGTGCTCTGTCAAGTCCTCTGTATGCTTGCAGCCATTTCTGTATTACCTTTAGTAAAACTTTACTCACATGGGATATCAATATTTTCCAATGGTTTCCACATTCCATTGGATCATATCTCTTTGGAATGAGCACAAATATGGACCTTTTCCAATCAGTTGGCAATGTAGCTGTCTTCCAAAGTTTGTGGCATAGATGAGTGAGTGCCTTCAGTGTCATGTAAGTTTGTTGAAATATTTAAATCTATTCCCAGTGCCTTGTTCTTCACAAATGCCTTCAATACACCTTGGACTTCTTTCTTCAGGATCACTTGCTCTTAATTATATGATACCTCTTAAAATGGCTGATGATCAACCATATATTTTTGGTAGAGTTACTCTGTGTATTCCTTCCATCTTCTTTTGATGCTTTCTGCATCATTCAATATTTTACCCATAGAATCCTTCATTACTGCAAGTTAAGGTTTGAACTTTTTCTTCAGTTCCCTTAGTTTGACATATTCTGAGTGAGTTCTTCCTTTTTGGTTTCTAACTCCAGGTCTTTGCACATTTCATTATAATATATTTGGTAAAATGGATGGTCAGAGAAAAAGAGGAAGATCTCCAAATGTTATGTATTAGCGTAGTGACAATGGCAATGCACTCAAGTATAGCAATGATTGTGAGACTTGTGCATGACTGGACAGTGTTTCTTTCTGTTGTGCATAGGTTCACTATGAGTTGGTACCAACTCCAGGACAATTAAAAAAACAACAACAACAGCCTTCTGTATGTAAAACCTAATCTTCACAACTTTACCAACAACAGCATCATGATAAAAGGAGAAAAGATTAAAGTTGTCAAATATTTCATTTCACTAGGATCCACAAACAACATTACATTGGCAAATGTGCTGCAAAAACTTCTTTCAAGTATTAAAAAGCAAAGATGTCACTTTGAGGACTAAGGTGCACCTGACCTAAACCATGGTATTTTCAATTGCTTCATATGAATGTGAAAGCTGGACAGTGAAAAAGGGCATTTACTAAATGACATATCTGAATTATTGTTTTGGTGAATATATTATAGACTAAAGAAGAATGAATAGATTTGTCTTAAAGTAATACAGCCAGGACACTCCTTAGAAACAAGGACTGTGAGACGTAATTGTTTGCACTTGCAGTACCTGGAGAAGGACATCATATTTGGTAAAGGGTGAACAAAAAAGAGGGAGAGCAGCAACAAGATGGATTGACAAAGTGACTACAGCAATGGACTCTCACATAGCAATGAATGTGAGGCTGGTGAAGAAACAGGCAATGTTTCATTATGTCATACATAGAATAACTGTGAGTTGGATTGGACTTTATGGCACTTAACAACATTTTATAGGTGAAGGAACTAAAAATAGAGAAATGATTGTCTGAGAGTCATGTAAGATTCCAAATGTAGTCAAGAGATAAAATACTAAATTCTGATTTCCACATAAAGCCTGCGAACACTCACCAGGGCATGTTAACGTTGCTAGTAGATTTTGAACTTTGTTTTATTTGTAAACAAAAAGCAAAAACCAAAACTTTATTAAATATAAAAATGCCAAAAAAAATAAGCATTTTTAAGAAGTAAGCATATCTAATGTAAGTAACCTTAAGTCCTGAGGAAACTTAACAAAACTGATAGCTCATCATTCAAACAGGTTAGTTACAGAAAGTTCACACATATTACATATACCCAAAAAGCTGTTTGAACTGCAAGGTTTGTGGTTCAAGCTCACCAGATACTCCTTGGAAACCCTATACAGGGTCACTATGGGTCAGAATCGACTCAACGGCACTTAAGAACAACAAAAAAATAAGCAAAAGGAGAGCAAGACCAAAAGGAGGAAAAATGTTAAATATTGTGAAGTAATTATCTAATGTTATTGATAATCAAATTTCACCTGACTCATCCCTGTCAACATA
>NW_006408803.1:3685130-3693701 GCF_000296735.1 Chrysochloris asiatica
ACATTGAAGGCATTGATGAAAAACAAGGCTTCAGGAATTTATGGAATACAAATTGGAGTGTTTCAACCAACTGGTGCATCATTGAAGGCGCTCACCAGTCTATATCAAGAAATTTTTAGTGCAGCTAACTGGCCAATCAATTGGAAGAGACCCATATTTGTGCCCATTCTGAAGAAAGGTGACCCAACAGAATGGGGAAATCATAGAGCAATATCATTAATAATACAAGCAAGTAAAATTTTGCCAAAGACAATTCAAAAACAGTTGCAACAGTACATCAACAGGAAGCTGCCAGAAATTCAAGTTGTATTCTGAAGAAGACATGGAACTAGGCAGATCATTACTGATATCAGATGGATTTTGACTGAAAGCAGAGAATACCAGAAATATGTTTACTTCTGCTTTATTGACTATGCTGAGGTATTTCACTGTGATGCTATACCAAACTATGGATAACATTGTAAAAACTTGGTATTTAAGAACACTTAATTGTGCTTATGAGGAAACTGTACCTAGCCCAAAAGGCAGTCATTAGAACAGAACAAGGAACACTGAATGGTTAAATATCAGGAAAGGTGTGCATCAGGATTCCATCATTTCATCATACATATTCAATTTGTATGCTGAGCAAATAATCTGAGAAATGGGACTATATGAAGAATATGGCATCATGATTGGAGAAAGAGTCATTAACAATCTGCAGTATGCAGACTATCTTGCTTGCTGAAAACATAGAGGACTTGAAATACTTACTGATGAAGATCAAAGACTATAGCCTTCAGTATGGATTGCGTCTAAATGTAAAGAAAATGAAAATCCTTAAAACTGGACTAGTAAATTACTTCATGATAAATGGAGAAAAGATTGAAGTTGTCAAAGACTTAATTGCTTGGATTGATTACTTAATCAATACTCACAGAAGCAGCAATCAAGAAATCAAATGATGTATCGCAATAGGCAAATCTTTTTGTTATAAAGCAAAGATGTCAATTTGAGGACTAAGAGGTGCTTGTCCCAAACCCTGATATTTTCTTTTTTTGTATTGTATTTTATTTTAAGTTTTTATTGTGAATTGAGTGAAAGTTTACAGGACAGATCATCAATTTTACATCCAACAAATCATACACCTTTTTTCATTACAATGTGTATAATCTCCTCCATGAACCATCAGATAACAGTATTTCACTATTCACTTTAGCTCTTTTTTTTCTTTCTTTCTTTAAATACTCAGGCATATGTAATAATTTAAACCCCCAAAAAGCACATTCTGCAAGTCTGTCTCTTGGATGCCAACTCTTACTTCCTTTCTTCCCATGAATCTAGAGTCCTCAGCTGCTCCCTCTCTCCATGTCCCCATCTCTGCCTCCATCTCTGGTGTTCCTGCTTCTCTAGATAACATCTCCCATTCTGCTTATACTCTTCTCCCTTGATTATCCTAGGATCCTTTGTTTCTGGACTGTAAGATTAATCACTCCCCCATTTTTGTTACAAAACTTCTACCTTTACTGTGACAGTCGCAATTAGTCATGATAACACGTTTTCACTGTTGAATCATACAAATTGTATCCCCATTTCTGTTAACCAGAGCCATCTAGACAAGATGAAAACTATTCAGTGGAGACTCTTTCTTCTGCCACACACTCATAAACTAAACTCCGTTTTGAAACCTTCTAAGCCTGTCACTTTGTGCCTTTATCACCCTCTCATTTTAGGGAATCAATGTCTAAGTTGCCCATCCCTATTTACCCTATGTAAAGAGGGGACAGCGTTGATAATTGATGTGAAGACCTCTCTGTTGGTATTTAGAGTGCACTGATTCTTGAGAACTAATAATCAGACAAGTTCCAGAAACCTAGCTGACTTTGACAAATTGCACATCCACAAAAGTCATTTTCATATTTGCTCTCCACTTCATCTTGATCAGAAGTCATGTGCTTCCTGATTCCTTATCACCCATAAAGCGTTGAAATATTTTTCTGTGTTACATGGATTTTGACACCAAAATTGTTCAAATCATATACACTACAATCTTCTCAGAATTTTAGGATAATCTTTACATAAATAAGGTGAGACTGAGAGACTATTTCAGAATACACATCATAATAAAGAGGAAACAAATGAAATTTATATCATGCTGGCAATGTGACAGGCATTGTTCAAAGTGTGTTACTCAACAGACAATATAGCATGGGAATCAGAACATGGCCTCTGAAGATAAAATGCTTGGATTCAATTCTCTCTGCCACTTGCTACCAATAGGTCTTGGATAAATTGCCTAATTTATAAAATGAGAATAATAATAGGTTGTTAGAAAGTTTAAATGAATCAATAATTGTAAAGCTGCATGAATAGCATTTGAAGGTCGGTTTGAATCACAAGGTTGGTGGTTCAAACTCACCAGTCACTCCTTGGAAATCCTATACAGCATTTCTATGAGTCAGAACCAATTTGACAGCACTTAATAACAACAACAATAACAGCATTTACTGCCCCTGGTAATGTAGTGGATTACAAACTGGGTTGCTAACTTCAAAGTCAGTAGTTCAAATTTACCAGTTGTTCCACAGGTGTAAGAGAAGTTTTCTGTTAGTGTAAATATTTATAGCCTCGGAAATCCTATACAGGGTAGTGTAGGAACCAACTTGGTGGCATACAACCACCAACCATCTATCATCTATTGCCTTAAGTCTCATCTTCCATTACTCCTCTATGTGTACTCTTTGTGTTAGTAGTATGAACTGCTTACACTTGTATTAGTGTGCTGTTTACTTCCACACTAATATATAGCACACTGATATATTTGACAAATTGATCCCTCTGCTGAGGGATTTTTTTTCCATCATGTATTTCCAAACATCCTTTACCCTCTGGTCATGTCTCTTCACATTTGAAAGCTTACAAGCAGAATTGTAACAAACAGAAGTGAACAATCCTTCCATCACATTTCTATTGGTTAAAATATTTAATATTTACTTTAATATTCTCTTTAATTTATCTTTTTATATGTCAATTTCTCAAAATAGACTAAGTGTAGGACAAGATCATATCTTTGCATTTGTAGTACATAGCATTATAAGTAGACCTTCAAAAATTATGAAGAATATATTAATAAATTATTGCATGGCTTCTTCCTTATTCCTTAATGCTGTTTTCTATTTCTTGAATTTCTGAATCGTATCAAAATGTTTTTTGTTTCTTTTTTCATACTGTCTGGCTTATTTAGAAATAAAATTATTGTTTTTGTTAAGTACCATTGAGTCAGTTCTGACCCATTATAGTGTTTCTGAGGAATTGCTGGTGAGCGTGAACCACTGACCTTACAGTTCAAACAGACTCTGCAGTCTACCACATTAACCCACAGTGTCATACTAGGACTCTAGGAATAAGTACAGGAAGACAAATGTTCTTTTGGTTTCCCACTCACCATCAAAGACTGATTGGACTAAATACTCAGAAGCTAGATAATTAAAGGAAATTGTAGTACTCCTCATACAAGGAGTAAACAGTATTTACAAACTCCAGTCTCCTTGCTTTTCTTCCTCTCCTACCAAAAAACTAGCTAAATTGGGTTGAAAATTTAATAAAGAAGCTGTAGGTTACAGAGTGCTGGAAGGTGTTGATGTTCCAAATGGAAAGGTTGGGGAATTTTGCTGATCATTCTGAATATCTAGTTAAAACACCAATAAGCATAGCCTTAAGGGCAAAAATCTATAGACCTTGGGCTATTCTCTACTCTAAAAAGAACTAAAAGCAAGTTTCAGCACAGTAACCTAGTGTTCCATTAATTAACTACATACCCAAACAAATGTCAGCACTTTCAGAGAGAAAACAAAATCCAGACTCTAAAAAAATGCAGTATTCTCATGTTTTGCAGTATAACAGGAAAATGTGACCAATAATCAGAAAATATTCAATCACACTGAGATGAAATAGAATTGGAATTAGCAAAAAACAAAAAAGGATGATGTTGAAAAAATTTAGTATAAAAATGTGTTGAAATATTTAAAATATGATTTAAAAAATAGAAATTCTAGATCTGAATATCTGAAATAAAATTTTCAAATGGAACGTCTTCAGGTGGGAGGAATATAATGTCATATGAAAACTTGGGTCTGCCAAAAAGAATAAAGAGCATCACATATGGAAACATGTAGGTAAATATAAAAGTCACTTTCTTTCTTCCTTTTTTTAAAATTAGGAACATATGAAAGTGACTGTTTAAAGTAAATACAGTAATACAATATCACTCATCAGCACAACACAAAATAAAATGGCAAACAAAAGAAAAGGGAAACAGAAAATAAACAAAAAACCCTTGTGAAATGGAAGATATAAGACCAATCATATAAAAAACACACCAAGGTCACAGTTAACTACTGAGCTATTAACTGAAAGTTTTATAACTCAAGACCAGTCAGAGGTGTCTTAAAGCCAAGTCCTGGCTATCTGCTTCTGAAAGATCAGAGCCTTGAAAACCCTAAGGAGGGTAGTTCTACTGTGAAACACATGGAGTTGTCATAGGTAAGAATTAACAGCAACTGGTTTGGTTTATAAATGAACTCATCATTCCAATTAAAGGCAAAAATTGCTCTACAGTATAAAAACATTAAGTCAAAGTTATATACTACTTAGGAAACTCAATCTTAAGATAAAAGTAAGTCAAATTACATACAATGCCAACACTGAAGTCACTATTTTACTATCAATTGAAGGATGTAAGAGAAAGAGTCAATTAGAATTTTACAGAATGAGAGAAAAGCACTATAAATAAAAAAGTCAACTTGCTATACTAGTATCAGATGAAGTATATTCTCTAAGACAAAGAATCATAGAATTTTACATGAAAGGAATGTCACATTGATAAATATAATTCAATGAAGTATGTATATATGTATTTTATATATTGTCAACAACCAACAGAAAAATTAAATTTTGAAACCATTACCATTAATACATTTTTGTACTATCCTTTTTTCATATTGTTAAAAACTTATAATGTTGTTAAATGACATTAAGCCAGTTCCAATACATAGTAATTCCAAGAAGTAGCTGGTGGGCTTGAACTGCTGACCTTGTGGCTCACAGGCCAGTGATGATATTACAGTGCCACACTAGGATCTAGGGATAATTTAACAAAATAGGTGCAAAGATTTGCAGAGAAAAGTGCAGACATTTTTAATAGAAATCAAAGATATATAAAATAAATGGAGATTTACACTGTGTTCATGAATTGGAAGATACAATTCTATAAAATTGTTCGTTTTCCAAATAACAATTCAAGGAACTCCCAATAACATTTCCAAAATATTATTGTGTACAAATTGAAAATCTTATTATAAAATATGCATATAATAAATACATCAAACTGTTGTAAAACTCTTAAAAGAAAAAAATTAAAAATATGTACACTGCCTGACTTCAAGATTTGCTATTAAATTTTATTAATTAGAATATAGTAAAATTGGTAACAAAAGATAGTTAGTTAAATGGAACTGAATAGAGAGAACAGAAATAGATCTCCATTTATATGGTCAATTGATTTTCAGGAAGGGGAAGAATACAAGAGAAACGAAACTTCAAATTAAGATAGAAAAATTGGAAACAGATCTAAAAAAAGGATAAATAAAGTAAAGTATGTATGCCATGAATTATTAATAAAAAGGAAAAATCTACCTATACATATAAGAATGAATCTCAAACATAATATTCTAGTGAATGAATACATTTATATTAAATATTATTTTGAGTTTTTATTGTGAATTATGTGATAGTTTACATAGAAGAACATTAGCTTTATATTCACCCTATCTTATTTTGTTTCATTGCAATGATTACAGTCCCCTCCATGCATCATCAAACAACCAAGTGGTTCACTCCACAAGCCTACACACAGCCTCTCTCCCTCCCTGAGTACAGAATACCCAGCCACTCCATCTCTCCATGTCATCATCTCTGCCTCCATCTCTGGCATCACTGCTTCTCTGGGTAGGGTCCTGCACTCTGCTCCTTTCCCTTGATGGTCCCAAGGTGGTCCCAAAGACCTTCACTCCTGGATTGCAAAGTCAACCACTTCCCTCCTTTTGTTACAAAACATCTACCTTTACATTTTCAAACCTCACAGTCAGTCTTGATAGCAATTATTCACTATTGTACGACAAGATTCTTATCACCTCTCCTTTCATCAGACCTGTCTAGGCAGATTGGAAATCACACAGTGGAAATTCTACCTTCCCCAACACCCTTTGAAACTAGGCTCCCTCTTGGAAGCTTGGAAGCCAGTCACTTCTTGCCTTTGCAGCCCCTCCTCCCCCTTATGGGTAACCAATGTCTAAGTTGCCCATCCCTGTCAACCCTGCGTACTGAGAGGGTGTGAATGATCCTCACTGTAAAGATTTGTTCCCTCTTTTGAGCTACTACATCCATAAGTATAGGCAAAGTTCATCAAATTGTAGCAGATTATTCTTTATTTTTTTCCTCTTCTTTCTTCTTCTTGTCGATTTCTGATCATCCAGCCATTGAAGCCAGGTAAGTAGGTACTATCTGCAAGTATGTGTGTTTTTGTGTGTCTCCCCTCATTTCATATCAGCTGGACACTTCAATTTCTGCTCTAGTCCTCTGTGGCCTTGTCCTGTCTCTGGGCCCAGGAGTTCCCAGGTCTCGCTATACTTCTGGCCAAACAGGTCTCCACCCAGGTTCACAGGAGTCTATTAAACATGGTTGGATTTAGCTCACAAATACATTGCTGGTTTTCCTCCACTTCCCCTTATTGGTGACCAACGTGGTCACCAGCCAGACCACATGCCTGCTTGTGTATTCCCAGTGAATCTCAATCTTTGAAGGGGTTTGCCTTGAGGGTATCCAACTACTTGTCTTGATGGCTCCCAGGCAAACAACTTGTTTGTTCTTTTAGTAGCCCATCAGACTGACATTGCTTTTTTTGGATTTTCCAGTCAGTCTTACTTTCAAGAAATATCTTCTGTTCTTATAGCCTCTCTAGGCTGGACTGCTTGTCCTTTCAAGGGTAAATTTCCCAACTCAGAAGATTTTCTATGGAGTTCAGGATTCCACCTATGGTCTTATGTAATACAAAGTCTCTGCAGGGAGACTGCTTAACTGGGCAAGTTCTAGCCCCATTTTGTGTATCCACTCACTTATAAGCTGAAGATAGATTTACAAGCTTTCTATGGTGTTGTTTCTGGCTTTTTCTTTCTCTCCTCCTCATGTATCTATTTTACAATGGTAGGCAAGAGAAATCAAGATTCAAAAGACAGTCAAACATCTTAACATTTCCCCTCTTTTGCCCATTAAACAATGCCTCAATCCCTGTATCCCAGAGCCCTGTTGTTCCAAGTTTGTGCATACATCATTATTTGCCTCTGTCCTACTTAGTCCATGCAAACTTGCCTAACTCTTCTACCCCTGCCTTGTTCTTACATTCCCCTCCCTCTTCTTATGTATTGCCCCCCTCCCAGCACCCAAGCTATCCTGTGTTTATTCCCTAACCTTTCTTCCACCTTCCCCTCCCTGCCCTCAACCCACCCCATGAATTCCAGTAACAAGCAATTTTTTTTTTTCATTGTAGTGTAGGTTATTTTTCTTAATCTTTTACAATAATGGTCCTATGCAGTATTTCTCCTTTTGTGACTGACTAATTTCGCTCAGCATAATGTCTTCAAGGTTCATCCATGTTATGCAGTGGCTTGCAGTTCCTTTGCTATTCTTCAAGGTAGCATAATATTCCATTGTGTGTATGTACCACAGTTTGTTTATCCACTCTTCCATTGATGAGCACTTAGGATGTCTCCATCTTTTTGCTATTGTTAATAGTGCTGTTATGATCATTTGTATGCATATATCTGTCCATGTTATGGCTCGTATTACTTGTGGGTAAATACCAAAATACCAAGTAGAGGAATTGCTAGGTCGTAAGGTATTTCTATTTCCAACATTCTGAGGAAACACCTTATTGCTTTCCAGAGTAGTTGGACCATATTGCAATCCCACCAACAATGTAGGATTGTCCCAGTCTCTCCACATCCTTGCCAACATTTACTATCCTCTACTTTTTTTTATCTTTGCTGTTATTGCTGGTCAGAGATGATTTTGATTTTCCTGGTGTTGCACTTTGGGTTAACGCGCTGGACTGCAAAGTCGGTTTGAACTGCAAGGCTGGCGATTCAAGCCCACCAACTGCTCCTTGGAAAACTTGTACAGGGTCACTATTGGTCAGAACTGACTCAAAGACACTTAATAAAAACAACAACAATGACTAGTAATCGTGAATATTTATTCATAAGTTTGTTGACTGCCTGGATCTCCTCCTTGGTGAAGTGTTTGTTCATGTCCTATATGTACCCTTTTTTTTAATTGGGATATTTGTCTTTTTCTTGTAAAGGTGTTGTAGTTTCCTACAGATTTTAAAATTTGTCCAATGTGTTGTTACAAAAGAGTGTTTCCCATTCTATGGGTTCCCATTTTTTCTTTTGATGCACATAAGTTTTTAATTTTGAGTATGCCCAAATCATCTACTTTGTCTACTTTAGTTTATGTAATTTCCAAAATGTTTGGTGG
>NW_006408803.1:3695066-3696109 GCF_000296735.1 Chrysochloris asiatica
TGTAAATGAATTAAATGCACCAGTTAAAAGATGGAGGGTGGCAGAATGGATAAGAAAACAAGATCTTTCAATATGCTGTCTGCAAGAGACACATCTTACACACAGAGACAAAAGCTGATTAAAAGTCAAAGGATAGGTAAAAAATAACTATACCAAGCAAATTGCACTAAAAAGTGTACCTGAGAGGCAGTACTAATCTCTCACCAAATAAACTTCAAGGCAAAAACCAGCATAATAGATAAAGATGAACATTATCTCATGATCAAAGTGACAATTAAACAAGATGACATAACCATAATAAATATCTATGTTCCCAATGTAAAACTCCAAAATATATAAAGCAAATTCTAATAGATTTGAAGAAAGAAACAGATGAATCTACAATAATAGTGGGTGATTTTAATACACCACTTTCAAAAATGGAAAAAACAACCAGAAAGAAATGTGACAAAGACACAGGGGAATTCAGCAACATAATCAGCCAACTAGACTTCATAAATATGATCAGATCATTAAACCAAACAACAGTACAATACACATTCTTATCCAGTGCACATGGAACATTCTCCAGAATAGATCATGTGTTAGGACACAAAATAAACATCCAAAAATTTACAAATATCAAAATACTACAAAGCATCTTCTCAGACTACAATGCTATCAAATTAGAAATCAATAATAGAAAGACCAAGGAAATAAAGTCAAATACATAGAAACTGAATAACACCCTGCTGAAAAGTAATTGGGTAATAAAAGTAATAAAATATGAACTCACAAAGTTTCATGCACAAAGAAACAAATGAGAATGAAAACAAAACATACCAAAATTTTTCGGATATGGCAAAAGTGGTGCTGAGAAGGAAATTTATTGTAATAAATGCACGTAGTCAAAAACAAGGAACCAAAATTAACATATTAGTACAGTATATACAACAATTAGAAACAGACCAACACAGGGAAACTATAGCCACCAAAAGAGAAGAAATAATAAAGATTAGAGCAGAAAAATTAATGAGATACAAAATAGAAAAACTATAGAAAGA
>NW_006408803.1:3696937-3698179 GCF_000296735.1 Chrysochloris asiatica
AAAGAGAAAGTAAAACTCTCAATTTGCAGATGCTAAGGTCCTATACAAAGAAATTCCCAAATTACAAAGACTCAGTAAAAAAGCTACTAGACATCATTGGAAGATTCAGCAAAGTGGCGGGGCATAAGATCAACATACAAAAGTCAGTTGGATTCCTCTATACCAACAACGGCAGCACTGAAAAGGACATTAGGAAAGCAATACCATTTACAATGTCCACTCAAAGGATGGAATATCTGGGAATAAATATAACCAGGGAGACAAAGGACCTGTAAAAAGTAAACTACAAAACAAAACTACAAGAAACCAAAAGAGTCCTACAAAAATGGAAGATTGTACCATGCTCCCAGATAGGAAGACTTAACATTGTGAAAATATCAATACTGCCCAAAGCAATTTATACATATAATACATTCCCAATTCAGATTCCAACAACATTCTTCAAAGAGATAGAAAAAACAATAACAAAGATTATATGGAAAGGAAAGAGAACCAGGGTTTTTTAAAAAAAAGCACTGCTTAAGAAGAAGAATATAGTTGGAAACCTCTCACTCCCCTATTTCAAAATTTAATACAAGGCTACAGTGGTCAAAACAGCTAGGTACTGGTTCAATGAAAGATACATTGATCAATGGAACAGAATTGAGAATCTAGAAATTAACCCATACACATACAGCCAACTGATTTTTGACAACTACCTAAATAAATCGCAAGGGGAAGTGATAGTCCTTTCAAGAGATGGTGTTGGTAGAACTGGAAAGCAGTATGCAAAATACTGAAACCAGACCTTTACCTAAAAATTTATACAAAAACCAATTCTGCATGGATTAATGACCTAAATGTGAATCCCAGAATTGTGAAAACCATCAACGAAAAAATAAGGACAAATGTGAGGGCTCTAATTCAGGGAATACACAGACTACCAATCGTTTTGAAAATTACACAAACAAAAGTAGACAAAATAGATGCTTGATCTTGTTGTTAGGTGCTATTTGAGTAGACCAAAACACTGCCCTATCCTGGGCCACCCTCACTATTGTTGCCACGCTTGAGTCCATCAATGCTGCCACTTAGCCAATCCATCTCATTGGGGGCTTCCTCTTTTTCTCTGACCTTCCATCTTAGCAAACATGATATCCTTCTCCAGCAACTGGTCCCTCCTGACAATATATCCGAAATATGAGAGACGAGGTTTGGCCATCCTGGCCTCTAAGGAGCACTCTGGCTGCACTTCTTCCAAAA
>NW_006408803.1:3701640-3703408 GCF_000296735.1 Chrysochloris asiatica
ACAATTTAGGGGATATTACAGGATCCCTGGTAACACAGTGATTAATTACTTGACAGTTAACTTGAATTCAACACTACTAGCCGCTCTGTGGAAGAAAGATGTGGCAATAGGCTTCTGTAGAGATTTCAGCTATGGAAACACTAGGAGACGGTTCTACTCGCCTACTGGATTTCCATAAATCAGCATTGATTTCGGGGCAATGAATCTGGCTTTGTTTTTAAGGTTTGTAATAGTTGTTGTTGTTAGGTGTTGACCAGTCAGCTCCGACTCATAGTGACAATATGCACAACATAACAAAACACTGACCAAGCTTATATCATCCTCACAAATATTGTTCCACCTGAGCCTATTGCTGCTGCCATTGTGCCATTCCATCTCATTCGGGAGTCTTTCTGTTCTTCTCCAGGTCTGTTCTCTGCTGATAGCATGTTCAAAGTACGAGAGACTAAGTCATGCTATCCTGGCTTCTAAGAAGTATTCTGGCTGTACTTCTTTCAACACAGATTTGTTTGTATTGTTGACAGTCCATGCATGGTACTTTTAATATTCTTCTCCAACACTATAATTTAAGTGCATCAATGCTTGTATGGTCTTCTTTATTCATTGTACAAATTTAAAATGCATATGAGGCTATTGAAATACAAATACTTGGGTCAGACAGACATTAGTACTCAAGCTGATATCTTTGCTCTTGAACACTTTAAGAGGGTTTATGTAAATGATTTGCTTAATGCAATGCAATGTTTGATTTCTGGGCTACTGCTTCCATGAATATTGATTGCAGATTTAATCAAAATGAAGTATTTTTAATGATGTTATTTATTGGTCCTCTATTGGGGTTTTTTGCTTTCTTTATATTGAAGTGAAATCCAAAGGGAAAGCTGTGGCATTTGATATTCAGCAGTAAATATGTTAAGTCCTCTTAACTTCCAGCATATAAAACTGAATCATCTGCATATAGCAAATTGTTTGTTAATGAGTCTTCCCCAATCCTAATGCTAAGAGTTTCTTCATATAATCCAGTTTCTTGGATTTTTTGATCAGCATACAGAATGAATAAGAATAATGAAAATATACAACTCTGATGCACAACTCTCCTCATTTTAAGGCATTCAGTGTCCCCTTGTTCTATTCTAACAACTGCCTCATGGTCTATGTACAGGTTCCTCATGACTACAATTCAATGCTCTACAACACTCATTCTTTGCCTTGTTATCCATAGCTTGTCATAATACACACAGTCAAACTCTTTTGAACAGTAGTAAAGTGCAAATAACCTTTTTTGGGAGGTAGGGGTATTCTTTACTTTCAGCCAAATTCCATTTGAAGTCAGCCATGATATCCCTCAATACATGTCCTCTTCTGAATCCAGATTGAATTTCTGGCATATTCCTGTCAATGTGCTGCTGTAGACAGTTTTTAATTACCTTCAGAAAAATTTTATTGGCATGTTATAATAATAATTTTGTTTGATAGTTCCCACATTCCGTAAATCACCTCTCTTTGGAAGGAGCATAAATACAGATATTTTCTAATCAGTTGGCCAGATAGCCATGTTTCAAATTTCTTTCTTTCTTTCTTTTTTTTTTTTTTTTATGTTTTATTGAGAATTATGTGACAGTTTACATGACAAAATATTAGCTTTACATATAGCCCATCATATATAATTTCATTGCCATGGTTACCATCCCCTCCATGTATCATCAACCAACCATGATTGCAGAGTTGCCCCCCAGTTGTCAGCACACTCTCCCTCTCTGGATCTGGA
>NW_006408803.1:3704908-3707077 GCF_000296735.1 Chrysochloris asiatica
AAAAAAAATGGATACCCTTTAAAGATATTTTAAGATTAGGAAATATAAATAAGACAGAACAACCAAATCAGGAATGTAAGGTGGCTGTTTGATGATTTCCCATCAAAACACTTGCAAAGTTGCCCTTGTTAGAGGAGAGGAAAGAGCAGGAGCACTCTCTCCTGGTAGAAAATAACTTTCTGATAAAGTTTTTACAGGTGTTTTTCTGCTAAAGGCTTGGCTAACTTTGTCAAAACACCTTGTAATAAACAGATGGAGTCCTGGGATGTTTAAACTCACCAGCCACTCCTTGGAAACCCTGTACAAAGTCTCTATGAATCAGAACCAACTCCATAGTACCCCAAAACAACATTCACTCTTTGACCCTCTGAAAATGCCACAAACAAAATGTCTTGTTGCTTGTTTGTTATTAGGTACTTTTGAGTCAGTTCTAACTCATAGTGGCTCATACACAGCAGAATGAAACACTGTCCAGTCCTGTGCCATCCTCATAATTATTATGTTTGAGTCCACTGTTATTGCCACTGACAGTGTGCCAATTCATCTTCTTGGAAGTCCTCCTCTTTTATGTTATCTTCCATTAGCAGACATGTTGTCCTTCTCCTGGGACCAATCCCTCTTGAAAACATGTCCAAAGAACTAGAAACAAAATCTGGCCATACTTTCTTCTAAAGAGCTTTTTGGGTGTAATTTTTCCAACACAGATTTGTTTGTTCTTTTGTCAGTCCATGTACTTTCAATGTTTTTCCCCAGAACCATAATTCAAATGCATCAATTATTCTACTATTTTCTTCATTGTTCAACTTTCACATGCATATGAGGCAATTGAAATACCATAGCTTGGGTCAGGCTTTGAACATAGCCCCAAAATTGTTGCCAGAATTTTACTCTTTATTTTATGCTTTTGTTGAGAATGAAATGATAGCTTACATGGGAGAACATTGGTTTTTCACTCAACCAATCATATTTTGTTTTACTGCAATGATTACAATCCCCTCCATGCATCATCATTTAACAGTATTTGTCTCTATTACTTCTTTTTATTTCTTTTCTTTTCTTTTTCACTTTTTTAGTGTACACAAAAGCACACAAGGGTATATAATCATTTAAAGAACCAAAGGGCACATTTTGCAAGCCAGTCTCCTGCTCATCAGCACAAAGCCTTGCTCTTTCCATGAGTCTAGAGTCCTTAGCTGCTCTCTCTCCATGTCATCACCTCTGTCTCTAGTGTCACTGCTTCTCTGATTAGAATCCCACATTCCTCTCATGTTCTTCTCTGTTGTTGGTCCTAGGTCCTCTGTTCTTGGAATGTAAGATTAACTCTTCCCCCCTTTTGTTACACAACTTCCATCTTTGCAGTTGTGGCAAGCACTATTAGAGAGGATAACAATTACTCACTTTTGAATCAGAATAATTCTGTTCCCATCTCCAGATGACTACATTCTGTTTACCAGACCCGTCTAGATAAGGTGAAAATTGTTCAGTGGGGATTTTACCTAACCCCATTCACTCTAAACTCCCTCTTGAAAACTTGTAAGCCAGCCACCACATGCCATTATACCACCTCCAGGCCTCAATGAATAGCAGAGAAACACTGTCAGATTCAGGACCATAAAATTAGCCCCTCAGTTTGGAAGGCACTCAGAATGAGATTGGGAAAGAAATGCCTCCTCAAAGTAGAGTTGACCATGATGACGTGAATACAGTTAAGTTGGTGGAAGAAAAGCCCACAGAACCTTCATTTGCTGATGGGCCACAACTCAAAATGAAGAGAAACAGCTGTAAACATCCATTGAAAATTGGAATATGGCATGTACAAAGTTTGAATCTGGGAAAATTGGAAGTTGTCAAAAATGAAATAGAATGCATCAACATCGATATCTTAGGCATTAGTGAGCTGAAATGGATTGGTATTGGCCATTTTGAATCTTACAACCACATGGTTTACTATGCAGGGAATGACAAATTGAAAAGGAATGGTGTTGCATTCATTGTCAAAAAAATATATCCAGATCAGTCATGAGGTACAGTATTGTCTGTGATAAGATAATATCCATGCACCTACAGGGAAGCCCAGTTAATACCACTATTATTCAAATTTATGCACCAACCACTAAAGCCAGTGAAGACGAAATAGAAGAATTCTACCAACTTCTTCAATCTGAAATC
>NW_006408803.1:3708874-3710116 GCF_000296735.1 Chrysochloris asiatica
TTAATCTGTTCTGCTAGGCCACGTTTTGCTGCTAAAACAGCTCACTAAAGCTCAAGATGATAGCACCATGTCTGGCCAGCAGTTCACTTGTCAACCTCTGTCTCTAGCCATTCCTGCTCAATTTTTCCTCCCAGAAAGCACTCAATCCATTTCTTTAACTTTTCATCGAAGTTCAGCATTCTAGAATTTTCATCCATTTCTGGTCCATTGGTCTCTTGTATCTTTGTTGTAGAGGGTCTGTGTAGTGTGTCTTTCTAGTCTGCCTTCTTCCTGGAAGTTCCTTTCCCAGATCTTTATACAGTTGAATTTCTCTCATAATTTAAATCTTACCATATATTACCATTGGAAGCCACTCTCCCAAATCACTTTTATCTCCTATTCTGTTTTCTTTCAGGAAGTTACCTTAATTAAAATGAAATTTTGTCTGCTTCCAAAAGTCTATTATCTGTTATCTTTTTAAAAAACATTCAATTCCATGAGAAGAAGAGCAGACCAATCTGTTAACTCTGTTTCAAGTATTTACGCAAGTGATTGTCACAAGTTAATCAATGTTTGTTGGATTGATGTTTATGAATTATTAACAAAAGCACATTTTTCCCAGTCCCCTTTTAGTCCCACTCTTGCAACATTGAGACAATTGGCTCAACTCTCCATTGGGTGGTTATGCATATTATTGTGATGCTACTCTTCACCTGATTCCATTCACTGGAATGACAGCCAATGTTCAGATGATTACTGGACAAGTAAAATTATTATATTGTTAAGATGTAAGAAATATCTGACCATGTCTTGTTCAATGATTAAATCAGAATACAATTACAACAAATTTATTAGTATCTGGCAATCAGTAATTATGGGCAAAAAAATTAGCAAATCCTCTCCAAAATAGTTAAATCAGACAAATGGTGGGTGTATATAATGTGAATTCTAGTCATTAGGACATCTGCCTGGTAATAATAATTATCCCACACTTATATCAATCAACGATAATCATTTTGGTAGTATAGCACATTTTAGAAAGTAAATATATCACTAGATAAAAGGTCATATCTGGGAGGAAGGTAGAATCTCCACTGAGTAGTAGCCAATCGTCTGGGTGGGATTGATGAAAGGAGATGGGGATAGCACTCATGTGGTACAATAGTGCATAACTACTATCAGGACTGACTGTGAGGGTTGGAAATGTAAAGGCACATGTTTTGTAGTAAAAGGAGGGGGGTGGTTGACTTTGCAGTCCAGGAG
>NW_006408803.1:3711456-3711852 GCF_000296735.1 Chrysochloris asiatica
ACTACTATTATTCAAATTTATAAAGCCAGTCATGACAAAACTGAAGAATTCTACCTACTCAAGATATACTGATAATTATGAGTGATTGGAATGCAAATGTTGGAAATAAAGGTGAAAGATCAGTAATTTAAAAATATGACCTTTTGAAATAAATGATTCTGTAGACTGAATGGTTGAGTTTTACAAAACAATGACTTATTCATTTTAAATATCTATTTTTTAACAACAAAAAAGGTGACTATATACGTGGACCACACCAAATGGAATACACAGATATCAAATTAACTACATCTGTGGTAAGAGACTGTGGGAAAGTTCCATATCATCAGACAAAATAAGGTCCAGTGTAGATGGTGGAACAGACTATCAATTGCTAATATGCAATCTCAGATTGAA
>NW_006408803.1:3712039-3713878 GCF_000296735.1 Chrysochloris asiatica
CCTTCCAACCTTCTAAGTATTCCTTTATATGTGGTTCAGAGTTCTGGGACCATCCCCTGAGCCTGCTTGGTTGGGTATTCTGTGTTGTTGTTGGCGGAGGTCTCTGCTATACATCCACCTGATCCACCATCTTGTTTGTTATCTTCAAATAAAATTTTAATTTCTCTCTATTTTTGGCCATTTCAATCATTATTCCATTTATCATGATGTTATTTATTGGTCAAGTTATGAAGGCTTTTGTTTTACTTACCTTGAGGTACAATCCATACTGAAGGCTGTAGTCTTCGATCTTTATCAGTAAGTATTTAAAGTCCTCTTTACTTTCAGCAAGCAAGGCTGTATCTTCTGCATATGATAGGTTATTAATGAATCTTCTGCCAATCTTAATGTTATGCCTTTCTTCATATAAGCCTGCTTCTTGTATTAACTGCTCAACATGTATTATTGTCATAGTGTCTACCAGGCTATACGCTACCTTAAAGTTGGTTCATAAACATCATGTTACATATGTTCATAAGCAACTTAGTTACAAGCTGTGTATGTCAGACTCTTCACTGCTAATGTCTCATTGCTTTTATTTTTAATAACTGCATTGTATCAATCATTACAGCCACTAAGCTAGTTACAAATATTTTTTTCATCTGACTTTCTCCAATATACTGCTATCTTCCCTGTGTTCCTTTCAAATTCCATTCCACATTCCAATAAAAATAATTTAAAACTCAGTGTATTAAACTTAATGCTATGCTTGAAATCATTTTGCATATTTCCATCAGTGTTTGTATGAATATAAAAATCCTATGCATGTTCTATGATAACCTGTATAATCTGTCCCTTGCCTTTCAGTCTAACCACATCTCCTGTCTCTCTCTGTACTTCTTTCCATTGGCTATAAAAGCCTGCTTTATGTTTGCCATTCTAAATTTTGATATCCACTTGCTTTTTAAAAAAATGTCTTCTTCCTCTTCTCTTCTTCTGATATTTATACCCATTCTTATTAATTATAGCATCATAATCAGAACAAGATAAATATTTGCTATGTGTTTGTTTTTATTTTTCAGAGTGAAATATAAAAAAAATGTGTTTCACCTACAGAAAGGACAGAATTAAAATAAAGACTTGTGAGAATTTAAGAATAGTGACATAATGTTTACCTCTAATAGGCTTACTACAAAGCTACAAAACACTGGACAAAAATAAAAAAAAGAAAAGAAAGAAAGGAAAAATGCTGTTGTAGTTGTATGCCATCAAGTTGCTTTTGACTCATGTTGACCATGTATAGGATTTCTAAGGAGTGACTGATAGGTTTGAACCACTAACTGTAAGGTTAGCAGTCCAGTGCTTATCCTACAGCACCACAATAGGAGTTGGTGAGGGAAGGGTAAAAAATAATTTACAATAACTGCTATACAGTGGTAAATCTGCCCTGGGATGGATTTCAATTATAGTTTTCTTAACATTTTGAGAACTGATCCTATAAATCTTGCCAGGAATCTTCCTAAGTCCTTCAATAGATGAGTCAAGTTTTGAAAAACATTTTATTTCAGTAGTTCAGATATTTTTCAGTGGAAGGCTGTGACAGAATTAAATTCAGGGAAGGTTGTCTTCAGGATTTACTAAGTGATAATAAAAAGCCTCTGGCTACTGATATATATATATATAGTAGCGTAGTGGTTACGAATCGGGCTGCGAACCTTAAGGTCAGCGGTTCGAAACTACCAGCGGCTCCGCGAGAGAAAGATGAGACTTTCTACTCCCGTAAAGATTTACACCCTCGGAAACCCTGTACAGGGTCGCTATGGGTCGGCTCCGACTCGAAGGCACTTAACAACAACAACA
>NW_006408803.1:3713978-3719146 GCF_000296735.1 Chrysochloris asiatica
TTATGTTATAGACAAGAAAAGGGATCATCATATTTTTCTTTCACCATATTCAAGGAGTGTCCTAATATGTCTGCATTTTCTTTCAACAGCTCACTTTTCTTTACAAGTTAAAGTGTTAGCTTTCTTTATTCACAGTTCTATTACATGAAAATCTGAGTTTGAATACTGCAGACTCCGTAGTCATTAGACAGATTTACAAAAGAAACCTAGTACCTTCATCTATCTATGGAGAAAAACATAGTATTTCTGGTTCAATGAAATGCCAAAGGTAAACTACTAAAATTGTCATGTTGTTGTTGTTATGTGCCGTGGAGTCAGTTCTGACTCATACCGACCCTGTACAGGGTTTCTGCATCTATAAATCTTTACGGGAACAGAAAGCCTCATCTTTCTCCCTCGGAACAGCTGGTAGTTTTGAACTGCTGACCTTGCGGTTTGCAGCCTGATTCGTAACCACTACGTTACATAGGAAATTTTAATTCAATTATTTTTTTTATTCCAGTAAAATTCAATATTTTATTTGAATAAAAATATTCAAATGAATTTTTGATTTCTCTCAATGTCCTTACATAATTAAATTTGTTCTGTGTTAAGAAGAAAGCACCCATCTGTTACCATGCCTTATACAATACTGTGTGATGCTAAAGGATAAACACTTAACTGGCAACTGAAAGTTTACCAGTTCAAACCTAGCAGCCACTCCTTGGAAAATTGATACATGGTTGCTATGTGTCTGAACTGACTCTATGGAACTAAACAACAACAATCCTTATGCACTTGGTCTTGAACTAATCAACCTAAAAATTAGACATAAAGCATTCTAATTTCCTTGTCTTCTTTCAAACTAAATTCTCCTTACATTTGTACATCCTAACACTGCTAAAAATCAATATGAATGTAAGACAAATATTGTGTTGTAAACTCTTCAAGAACAAAATAAGCATTTTGATAGTTTCGTGGACTGCCTAAGAAATATGGAGATAGAGAAGGAAGGAAGGAATGAAAGAGACAGTAAGACAGAAAGAAAGAAAAGAAGGAAGGATGAAAAGAAAAGAGGAAAAGAGAGTTATTAAAGGAGGAAGGGAGGGAGGGAGAGAAAGGAATGAAAGAAAGAAGAGTAGAAGAAAGAAGAATGGAGGAAGGAAGGGAGAAAAGAAAATCAGACACAAATTAAAGAACAGCGAGGGAAGGAAGACTAAATTATGCTTTCTGTTGTGTGAGTTCCAAAATTGATAGCACTTGAATTATGTTAGAATGAATAGCACAGGTCTGAGTCCTGACTCCATGTTAACTTTTGCTCTCCCTTGTAATGGTCAAGTCCTTAGACAGACTTAGATATGTAATAGAGATTTCCCTTGCAGCTGTCAATACTTAGCAGATTTAAGTATATAACAAAGGAAATATTTTTCTCTGTGTCTAATTGGAGATGGATTCCTGCGGTGATGTGGGATAAAGCACTGAACTACAAAGTTGGTTTGAACCATAAGGTCAGCAGTTCAAACTCAGCAGTCACTCCTTGGAAATCTTATATAGGGTTGCTATCAGTCAGAACCGACTCGAAGGCATTTAACAACAACAAACTAAAGAAATGGGAATAATTTTCTTAAGGGAGGGTCTTTTCCCTTATCAGAAATTCCCTCAGCAGCCTTCAGAAAATGTTTTAAGACATTTTCTTATGACAGCCCAATCAAACCCTCCTTATTTACATACTTAAACTAACCAATCCAAATAGGCCACATTCCTATTTTCAACCAATTATTCTTCCCTTACCCTTCCCTCTTCCCCTTGTCCAATCTCTGGCTTTCCTGATCTTGTAACATCCAGTGGAATGTATACAGTTTGTTGAGTGCCTTTGAGTGGGTTCCAACCCATAGTGATACTGTATAAGTAAAACTGATGAACTTGAACCACCAACCTTGTGGTTCAAAAAGACTTTGCAGTCCAACACATTAACCCATAGTGCTAAGCAAGGACTCTGGTTTATCTCATAAATATGTCTTTGTTGCTGCACCATTTTGAAACATTTGATTTCACTTTGTAAAATCTGACATGTTCCCAGCTTGAACTCTTTTGAACCTTAAATAAATTGCTTTGAGTTTATTTTAGCAGGGTATATTTTCTTACTCATTGGTATAATTCACATCTATGAAAGGAAGGGAGGGAAGAAAAATAAATGCTTCAGTTCACATCTATGATTTCTGTGATAGAAATTCCTTAATGCCACATTTGTGACTAAATACTACATCTAAATAAGGCAGTTCTGTTCCTGGTCACTGATTAAAAAAAGACAAAGGAATAAAGTATAAGAGAAAATACATTCCACAATATTTCTCTGAACCATTAAAAATAAATTTCTAAAAAACATATCTTTAAATTCAGTTTTTAAAAATAATTCTGCTCCAAGAAGAATATAACAATGGAACTGTGGTATCTTCTTTGGATACATCTGTACAAAACATTGAGATTTAGTTTAGTTTTGTTTTGCTTTGTTTTGTTTATTAAGACTGTCTTAGTAGATAGCTGGGAGAAGAAATGATAACAACTGATTTTTTCAAACCTTCACATATTGTCCACTCCTGGACTAGGAAAACTTTTTAAATCTTGAAAAATGTCAGAAACATCTGCTGGATTTAAAGGCTGTCTTCATGGTTATGTGAAAGGGGATTAGGAGAGCTGTGGGAAAAGGCAAAGCTGGAATGTGCTTCAAAAGTCAAAATGTTGAAGGTGAGTCATGGATGGGGGTTCAGTCAAGCTAGGCAACATGCACTTTGTGCAGGCAGGTCTCATGCTTGAAAGATTTATCAAATACAAAATAAATAAAATAAATCTGCTATAGAATAGACCCCATTTCAGGTTAAAGAAAGAAAAACATGCATTAATATCTTTGTGTCTGCTTTGTTAGGAAAACAGAGTGTATATAAATTTCATGAATGCATGTGGAACGTTTGTCTATGAACAAATAATTTTTCATTGGTGATAAGTGCATTTATGGAGCTTTTTCAAAAACAACAAGATCTCAATTATTAGTAGAAACAAATGATACAGCAAAGACCCCAGATAAAAGTCTTTTATCCTTTATTTAGAGTCAAATTAAATGAGCTATTTAAGCAGAATCAGTGAAATAAATTGGCCAATTTCTTTTCTTCCAACATATTCCAGGCCACTGTTAAGGAAAAGTAAGCAATGAGTTACTATTCTACCACTACAGCTGCATTCTCTCCATTGTCTTCTCTCAACTCTATTCATTTCCTCCCATGAAATGTCTTAAAAGGATTGGAGGAGAATAGAAGAATTAGGGATTTTCCTCTGAGACTTTTGATCTTATGATCTTCTACTGCCATCTATTGCTGCTTTTATTTTCTGATTTGCACAGCCTGTTTCTAAAAAAGCCCTTTTTATCTTAAATGAGTAATTAAAATATTAAAGGGCACAGAATCAGCTGAATTCTCATTTCATTAGGATTGATTATTAGCATAGCTTTTTCTGAATAATAAAATGAAATAGAATTAATATCCTACACATTAACAGTCTAGCTTTGCAGTGGAACTAAGGTAAGTTAACCCCAACTTTTTTTTGAATGATCAGTCATCAGGATAACTATCTCAATTATCTAATCTCAAAGAATCAGTCAGTATTCAGTGATTTTATCTATGTATATCGAGGAAAAAGTATAAAAATTGAAACTTGATATTTTTCTATTAATTGAATTTTTATCCAATATTGTTAAGAATTATTTTGTGTTTAGTGCTATTTCACACTACTTTTTTTGTACAAGATTCTGCTAACATTGATACTAGGGTTATATGGAGTACTGATATGGTGCTCTAGGATAAGCACTAGATCACAACGTGCATTTGAATTGAAAGGTTAGTGGTTCAAAGTCATTATGCTCTCCTTGGAAATCTTAAACAGAGTCTCTATGAGCTGGAACCTATTAAACAGCACTTAACAAGAACAACAGTGACATGTTGTGGGTGGTAAATCAGATGGGAAAGAAAATGTCTCTAGTCACATAATATTTTCTATTATGAATCATAAAGAGGATTTTGCTTACATGGACAAGCAAAGAGAGGTCTATGTCAAGAACCTAAATTCTAGATTCTAAAAAAGTCGTAAGTGGCTTAATATGGTAAGCACTGGACTAGGAGTTCTGTGGAGACTTAAAGCCTTGGGAACCCTATACAGGGCACTAAGAATTAACAACAACAACAAGAGCACTGAGTAGACTTGGCTTGACCTGTTAATTGAGCATTAAAATAAAGTGAGCTTCTCATTTGGAATGCATGTGTTAAAAAATATCTTACCAAAAATGTAACTCTTGACTTCCATTTGGCAATATTTTGACAAGTTTTTCTAATCATGTCAAAACTGGCTATGACTTGGTTGATCAACAGAAAATATCTGAGGAATCCACTCTATTACAAGAAAGATGAAAGAAATGAAAGACTGTATTAACAATAATTCTCTCACAGTTTATTAAAAAAAAAAAAAAGTTACAATTGAGCCACAAACAGACAGGACAAATAAGAAAGAGGAAAAATAGACAAAGAACTACCCATAAATAATTAAGATACCCATTTTTTAAATGTTTTATTGTGAATTATGTGATCGTGTATATGGGAGAACATTAGCTTTACATTCATCCTATCTAATTTCATTTCATTGCCATGGTTACAATCCCCTCCTGCCCCCCTCCCCCCCAGCACAGAGTCGCTCTCCCTCTCTGGGTCAAAAGTCCCCAGCTGCTCCATCTCTCCACGCTAAATTTCTCTGCCTTTGGCTTCACTGCTTCTCTGGGTAGGGTCCTGCTCTCAGCTCTTCTCCCTTGATGGTCACAGGGACCTAGGTTCCTAGACTGCAAAGTCAGTCATGTCCCTCCTTTTGCTACAAAATGACTATGTTTACATTTCCAACCCTCACAATCAGTCCTGATAATAATTATTATTCACTATTGTATCACAAGAGAACTATCCGTATCTCCTTTCATCAGCCCCGCCCAGACAGATTGGATACTACTCAATGGAGATTCTACTTTCCTCTCCTCCACACCCTCTGGATCTAGGCTCCCTCTTGAAAGCCTGTAAGCTAGTCACTCCTTTCCTTTGTAGTCCCCCTCCCCCTATTTTGGGTAGCCAATATCCAAGTTGCCCATCCTTGTCTACTCTGTG
>NW_006408803.1:3739013-3739903 GCF_000296735.1 Chrysochloris asiatica
TCTCTCATCTCCAGGTTGACAGGAGACTATGGAACTCAGTCCATATCTTCATTGCTGCTTTTCCCCCTCTTCCACTCACCAGTAGACCAATGTGTTTGCCAGCAAGCCTACATGCCTGCTCATGTGTGCCCTTGGAGTTTCAGTCTTCAGGGGGTGTTATTTCTGAAGGGACTTGATTGCTTGCCTTGATGACAACAACATATTTTTGATTATAAATGATGTTGTTGTTAAGTACTGTCGAGTAGGTTACAACTTATAGCAACCCGTATACAGTTTCCAAAGAGCAGCTGGTGAGTTTGAACCATTACCATTGTGGTTCAATCCAACCTTGTGGTCCCATGCTATAGCTTACAGCATCATATCAGGATGAGCTCATAATATTCTATGATGTCAAATAAAAAAATTAACATATGTAATTACACTGGTTGGTGGTTATGTGCCTTGGAATTGGTTCTGACTCTCAGCAACCCTGTGTATTGATTCCGAAACTGTAAATCTTTACCGGTGCAGAAAGCTTAATCTTTCTCCCATGGAACTGCTGGTATTTTCTGACTTCTGACCTTGAGGTTAGAAGCCTGACTGGTAACCACTACACTACTAGAGCTCTTTATAATTAAACTAGTATTACTTAAATGGCACCTCAAGAAATTAAGCTGATTAACTTTTCAGATATTACTAGTCTGTCCAATAGATTAATAGGAAATATGTGATTCTGTAGGATAAGCACTGGACTACTAACAACAAGGTGGTTGGTTCAAGTCTGCCACCTGCTCTTCAAAAATAAGATAAGACTCCCTGCCCCGGTCTCAGGCTATAAGTCGGAACTGACTGGAGGGCACTTGCAGGCATTTAATAACCACTAAAGGATTCGTATTGAAATAGATATGTAA
>NW_006408803.1:3741064-3742545 GCF_000296735.1 Chrysochloris asiatica
ATATCACTTATTCTTCAAATTAATTTCTGCAATAAACAAGTTGAAAATATTTAAAGACATTATACAAGGAATTCCCATCTCTTTCTCTTTCTATATATAGCAGCATGTGTGCAAATATTTGTACAAAGCAACAAAACATATGACAACCTCTTGTGTGTCAGAGTAGATGTATATTTTGTAAGGTTTTCACTGATTTTTTTTTTTTTTTTGTAAGTAGATTGCCAGATATTCTGAGTTGCCTCACCAATCTTTTGGAAAGAAGGCAAACTAGCAGTTGAATAGGATTCCCATTGTACCTATGATGTGAGTACAGACATACATGCATTTTTGTGCATGTATATATTTTCATATACATGTGTGTGTTCTTGTTGTTAAGTGCCATGGAATTGATTACGACTCACAGCGATCTTCTACAGGATTTCTTACGTGCAGCTGGTGAGTCTGAAAAGTCTACAGTGCAGTTCAAACCCACTTTACGGTTCAGTGTTTATCCTACAACTCCACTCCAAGACTCCCTAGTGGTGGGTGTGCCATTGATTTGGTTCCCATTCATGCTATTGCAGTTGTTAAGTGCCAGCAGGTCGATTCAGACTCATAGCGACCCTATCTAGAACAAAATGCAACACCAGCTGGTAATGTGCCATCCTCACAATCACTGCTAGGCTTGATTCCATTGTTGCTGCCACTGGGGCAATCCATCTTGTTGGTGGTCTTCCTCTTTTTCACTGTCCCTCCACTTCACCAAGATGATGTCCTTCTCCAGAGACTGACTGATACCTCCAGATAATATGTCTGAAGTATGAGAGATGAAATCTAGCCATCTAGGCTTCTAAGGAGTATTCTGGTTATACTTCTTCCAACATAAATTGTTTGTTCTTCTGAAAGTTCGTGATACCTTTAATATTCTTCTTCAACACCATAACTCAAATGTAGCAATTCCTCTGCAGTATTTGTTATTCATTATCCAACTTTCACATGTATATGAGGTTATTGAAAGTACCATGACTTGGGTCCATGTACTTTAAGTCCTCAAACTGACATCTTTGATCTTGAATATTTTAAAGAAGTCTTATGCAGGACACTTGTCTAATGCAATATGTTGTTTGATTTCTTGACAGCTGCTTCAATGAGTGTTGATGGTGGATCCAAGAAAAATTAAGTCTTTGACTTCAATCTTTTCTCCATTTATTTTGGTATTATTTATTGGTCTAGTGGTGAGGATTTTGTTTAGTTTGTAATGAGATGCAACCAGTACTGAAGGGTGTGGTCTTTAATCTTCATCATTAAGTATTTTAAATCCTATTTAAATCCTCAGAAAGCAAGATTGTATCACTTGTATAACCCAAGTTGCTAAGGAGCTTTCCTTCAATACTGATGCCATCTTCCTCTTCATACAATGCAACTTCTCAGATTCTTTGCTCAGCATACAGATTGAATAAGTATGGTGAAAGAATATGACCATGACACACATATTTCCTGAC
>NW_006408804.1:0-15882 GCF_000296735.1 Chrysochloris asiatica
GGCCATCCTGGCCTCCAAGGAGCATTCTGGCTGCACTTCTTCCAAAATGGATCTGTTGGTTCTTTTGGCAGCCCATGGCACTTTCAATATTTTCCTCCAACACCATAACTCAAAGGCATCAATTCTTCTACGGTCTTCCTTATTCACTGTCCAGCTTTCACATGCATATGAGTTTATTGAAAATACCATGGCTTAGGTCAGGCATACCTTAGGCCTCCAGCTTAGACATCTTTGCTCTTCAACACTTTAAAAAGGTCTTGTGCAGCAGATTTGCCTAATGCAATACGTCATTTGATTTCTTGACTGCTGCTTCCGTGACTGGAAAACAGGATCCCTGATAAGCTATAGCCACTTCCTGGCTATCACCACTTTTGATCCAACAAATGTCCCCTTATATTTTTGTTGTTGTTGTTAAGTGCCGTCGAGGGGGTTCCAATTCATAGCGACCCTGTATAGGGTTTCCGAGGAGTGGCTGGTGAGTTTGAGCCACCAAACTTGCAGTCCAGTGCATGATCCTACACCGTCACACCAGAAAATTGTTAAGGGCCTAAGTTTTCAAACCGTAAACAGATGCAAAACTTAAAACATAAAATGACCAACCAAGGTAAAAAATAAGTGATCAGCACTGGGGAGGAAATGCTGAATTATTCTTAAAGATTTGTTTTCCCCATATGACGAAGAGATAGGACTTGCTAAGTAAGAATCTCTCAAAAGACATGGCATGAGTGGATCGTTGAGAGAGGGCCACACAAACTTGTTGTTCAGTGCCATTGAGTCAGTTGCAACTCATAGTGACCCTGTAGAGGGTTTCTGAGGACTTGCTAGTGGGTTGAATGCTGCAGTTCAAACAGACCTTACGGTCCAGTACTTATCCTATAGTGCCACACTAAGACTCTATACTATGGTCCTATGGGTTCCTGCCCAAGTACTGCTGATTGAGGTACTTTAAAAGGACTGAATTGGTGGGGAATATCCCAGGACTCTTACTGGTTTTGGAATGATCTACTAAAATCAAATCAACTTCACTGGCACCAAAACCAATTATAATAATATGACCACATACCACACGAGAATGCTTTTTTTTTTTTTTTTTTTTGATTACAGGCTTTCTGAGAAATTTAGGACAGAACATATATTTTAAAAGAATAAAAATATCAGCCTGCAGCGTCTCCAAGGAATCTACATCTTTGAGGAAAGTGAGAACAAAGATGGCAAGCATACAGTGACTTTTTTAAAGGCTCTTGCACAGACAATGTTGTCTACTAGGCATATGCATCCATTATCTCTAACCCAGTTTTTTGTTTTTTTTTTCAAAAGGTAATTCTGGACTGTTTAATATTTTGGGATGAAAAGTGTTATAAAAGAACTGTAATTTACAGATAACAAGTACTCAAACATTCCTTCTTTATAAAAGTAGCTTTAAGAAACTTTAAATATTATATGTGTGGGTTTTGCCTCTGCTTAAACCATATGCATGGAAACCACCCACAAGCATCTGTGGACTTGCTGATGTAAAAACAAAGCAAGATTGCACATCAGCTATGAACTGCAGGTGCGAGTGTGTAATTTATATTGTTGATGGTCCCTGCCTTCCTCCCACAGGTGTTCCAGAGATGGTACAAATCCTGGGTGGCCTCAAAGGAACCTATTACTTACAGACATCAAAGTTTCTAGTAATGTACTTTCATTTAAACCCAGTGTTAAAAATAGACACTTTGGAATCAGTCTAGATATGAAACAGTCAAAACCTCAATTACTATATGTTGTTGTTAAGTACCATCAAGTCAGTTCCAACCCATAGTGACCCTGTATAGGGTTTCTGAGGAGTGGCTGGTGAGCTTGAACCGCCAACCTTGTGGTTCAAACTGACTTTGCAGTCCAGTGCCTTAACCTACAGCATCACACCAGGACACCCAATCTATGTATATGTATATAAAGACTGTAAGAGAACACACAAAAATGCTAACATGGCTGTCTCTCAGTAATGAGATAGGAGTGATTTTATTTACTATTTTATACATTTTTATCTTTTCAAATGAGCCTATGTTATATTTTTATGATCAGAAAAAATTAACATTTAAAAAGGTAAAGCAACAATCAAAATATCAGTATATTTAATAAGGAAAAGTGCTTTTTTATTTTGAAAGTGAACCCATATGTTTCACAGAGTTGCGATAATATTTATCATTTCTAGGTCAAACCATTAGAAAATGTTGGGTCTTTGGTGGTCTCCAGAATACCTTGTGACATTATCTATGTATCACAAGTTGCTGGACCAAAATATTAAAAATGAGATAAAATTAGTAAAAATTTTTAAAATGAACATGTGACATAATAAAATGGCTTCAAAAACATGTTGATTAGCTTATAAAATGCAGGGTGGTTTTTTTTCTTGGTTGTTGTAAAGCATCTTCCCTCCAATATAAGTAAATTTGTAAAAGACTCTAAAAAGATAACTCTGATTTTGCTATTTTTAAAAATGTAAAGCGATGTAAACTTGTGATTATATATAAAAAGTACCTCCTACATTTTACTTTCTCAAATTCTTTTTTGAAGGATGAGTATAAATAAGCTAATACTCAAATACACAACAACAATAAAATATGGACAAAAATGACAGGAAAAAACCCCAAACAGACTTCTTGATGTTTTTTTAATACTGCTGTTGTTTGCCATTTAGTAAATTGCAACTTATAGCAGCTCCATCTGAAAAAGTATAACGGCCCCCAAAGATTTCCTTGACCATACTCTATATGAAAGCAGATCACCGGGTCTTCCCCAAAGAGCTGCTGGATGGATGCAAGCCACTAACCTTTCAGCTAGCAGCCAACTGCTTAATGGCTGCTCTGTTAATGGTCATACTTTTGTTGTTGTTAAGTGCTATTGAGTCAGTTCTGACTCATAGCAACCCTGTACAGGAGGGTTTCTGAGGAGTGAGTGCTGGATTTGAACCACCAACCTTATGGTTCAAACAGATCTTGCCACACCAGCACTCCATGATACATTTATAGTCGTCTAAATTTTCAGTTTTCACATTCTCAAAAGCATAAGAAGACACTGTCTAGTATGAGCACCAGTGAGTCCTGGTGTTGAACCGCAAGCCAGTGGTTTAACCCACCAGCCATTCCTTGGAAACGCTATGAGTTGGAACCGACTTGACGGCACTTAATAAAAACAACAATAAATGCATCCAGTCCTGGTGGTGTCACAGGTTACATGTTGGTCTGGTACCCGCAGAGTTGGAGGTTTGAATCCACCAGTGTCTCCTAGGGAGAAAGGTGAGGCTTTCTGCTCCCTGAGAGATTTACAATCTCGGAAACCCTATACAGACTGCTATGAGTCGGAACCAACTCAACAACACACAACAACATAAACACATCTGCCCCCAACACCTTCAACCCTAAGAACAATTTTAAAAAAGATGAATTCTAAGACAAGAATAAGAAAACATTTATTTACCTTTGATGTCAACCGTGATTTCAGGCCTAAGAATGAAAAGACTGTGTTGCTTTCCTTTGATTCAAAAAAACTGTCATAATCCTGAAAGAATGAGGAGGAGACAATAAGACAAATAAACAAAGGCAAGCAATGATCTTTCTCCTGCACTAACCTCACAATCTTCGCTATGCTTGAGCCCAGTGTTTCAGCCACTGTGTCAATTCATCTCTTTGAGGGTCTTCCTCTTTTTCACTGACCCTCTATTTACCAAGCACGATGTCCTTCTCTCAGGACAGTTCTACCTTAATAATATGTTCAAAGTACATGAGACAAAGTCTTGCCATCCTCACTTGTAAAGAATATTCTAGCTGCAAATCTTCCAAGACAGATCTGTTTGTTCTTCTAGCAGTTCGTGGTATATTTAATATTTTTTTTCTGCCACCATAATTCTAAGACATCAAATCTTCTTTGGTCTTCCTTATTCATTGTCCAAATTTTACATGCATATAAATTGAATGAAAATATGGCTTAAGTCAAGTGAACCTTAGTCCTCAAAGTGCCATCTTTGCTTTTTAAAAACTTTTTAAAAGAGGTCTTTTTCATCAGATTTGTCCAATGCAATATACCAATTGACTTCTTGACTGCTGTTTTCAGGGTGCTGTTGTGGATCCAAGTAAAATGAAATCCTTGACCACTTCAATACTTTTTCATTTTATCATGATCCTGCTTATTGGTCCATTTGTTAAGATTTTTTTTTTTTTCTTTGTGAAGGTGCAATCCATTCTGAAGGCTGGAATTTGATCTTCATCAGTAAGTGCTTTCAAGTTCTCCTCGATTTCAGCAAGTAAAGTGTGTCATCTGCACATTGGTGGTTGTTAATGAGTCTTCTTCTGATCATAATACCTTGGTCCTTTTTATACAGTCCAGTGTCTCAGATTTGCTCAGCATATAGACTGAATAAGTATGGTGAAAGGATATGATCCTGATGCACACCTTTCCTAATTAAAACCATACAGTATCCCCTTGTTCCACTTGAAAAACTGCTTCTTAGCCTTTAGTTCTACAAGAACACAACAAGTGCTGTAGAATTGTTACTCTCTGCAATGTTATCCATATTTTGTCATGATCCAAACTATAAAATGCCTTTGCATCGTCAATAAAACACAGGAAACATTTTTTCTGGTATTCTCTACTTCAGCTAAGATCTGTTTGACACCACCAATGATATCCTTTGCTCCATATCATCTCTAGAATCTGGCTTGTATTTATGGCAATTGCCTGTACTGCTACATCCATTTTTAAATTATCTTTAGCAAAGTTTATTTGCAGGTGGTTTTAATAATACTGTTCAATAGCTTCCACATTCTGTTGGATTGCCTTTCTTTGGAATGGGCACACACCTTCCGGTCAGTTGACCAAGTCTTCCAAACTTCTTAGCACAAACAAGTGAGTGCTTCCAGCATTATATCTGTTTGTTGAAACATTTCAATTTGTATTTCACCAATTCCTGGAACTTTTTTTTTTTTCACTAATGCCTTCAGTGCAATTTGAACTTCTTCAAGGCTGTCAATTCTTGATAGTATGAGATGTCCTGAAATGGCTGAATGTTGACCAATTATTTTTGATACAGTGACTTTGTGTACTCCTTGCATCTTCACTTGGTGTTTCCTATAGTGTCCAATATTTTTGTCATAGAATCCTTCAATATTTCAACTTGAATGTTTTCTTATACTTCTTTCATCTTGAAAAATGCCAAGCCTGTATCTCCCTTTTGATTTTCTAACGTTAGATCTTTGCACATTTCATTATAATACTTTACTTTGTCTTCTTGAGCCTTCCTTCAGAATCTTCTGTTCAACTCTTTCACATCATCATTTCAGAGAATAAAAAGTTCAAATAAAACTAGAGGAAACCATAGTCTCTATAGCATTTATCTTTTGCTCAAATACAAATATAGAGTCTTTTTTCCCCTTTCTCTATCGCTTCCTACTTTCACAAGTGAAACCATCAATGAATTTTGCTTCATCAAAAGTCTTTTCTTAAAGCTCACATATATATTACAAACTTTTTAAGTTGATGAAAAGCAGTCTTAAATTTTGTTACAAGTACTTTGAACAACTTTTATTCTAAAAATAAATATAACAAGCAGACAATGATCATAGGCATTTTTTAGGCATTTGCTCTGTGCCAAGTGCATCACAAACATTATGTCATTTAATTTCCATCACAGCTGACCAGGTTTTGGAGACTGGCTCATGCAAAGAATTTAGGTTGTCCATGTTTCACAGAATGGGAGAGTTAAGATGTAGACTCAAGTCTCACTGATCTGGAAACTCATGCTTTTTTTGCACTCTGCAATGCCCAAGAGGAAATCAGGTTATGGGACACCCTTAACTGAAGAAAGTCCTTTACATTTAAAGTTAAAATACTAGGGTAAGTCAAAAAGTAATGTGTCAAAATCACAGAAAACTTTATTAAACAAAAATATCAAAATGTGAAGTTATTATTTCTCGACACATACTCCATCTAGGTCTATACACTTGGAGGTGGGGGGGCGGGGTTCTCATCTTTTCAAACCTTCCCCAAAATAATTCTTCACTCTTTAGCTTACATGTTAAAATGGCAGTTTGAATATCTTCAAGGGACTCAAGATGTGTTCCTTTTCAATGTTCTTTGAATTTTAGGAACAAAAAGAAATCTGAACAGGGACAAGATCAGGGCTGTAAGGTTTCCCAATGACATTCTTGTAGGTTAGCCCTTGCTCCCCTCAAAGAATGAACAGGTGCATTGTCGTTCTAGGAAAAATTCCTTGGCACAACTTTCCTGGCCTTTTTTCACCAATGCAGTTTTCAGTATTCTTAAAATTTCTGAATAAACTGCTATGATTGTCCAGTTATCATTGATGTTGAACTCTCAACCTTGAATTTAACTGACCTAGCTGGTCCCTGCCTTGGGATCCACTCTTTTGATTGGACCTTGCTCACTGGACTGTGTTGGCAAATCCAAGACTTATCCCTGGTTACAACTTGTTCCAAACAATCTTCAATAGCTTCAATCTTGCTTAAAAGACTGATACAGAGATTAGCTCTTAGAGCTATTTTAAAGTATCTTTTTCTATTTGAAGGTAACTTCAAATTGTATTACTCAGAGAACTTGGCTGCAGCCATCCAACGATCACAGTGACATGTTTGAACATTCAAAAAAATAAACATGTGCAGGTATGAACTGAAACCTTAGTAGCAATATTTAGACTTGCCTTCATAGCCTATCTCTGAATCATACCAATTGGGAACAGTACAGAATAAAACTATTTTTAAAGTTAATGGGATTCTAAGTCTTACAATTAAATATAATTACAGTTAAACAAAAATTTCCTGAAATTTAATTGTCACATTGTTCATCTTTGCAGGACATTTGTAAAAGATAATAGTTGTAAGTATGAATTTTAAAAACTGACCATATTTAGTGATATAATTTTTTTAAATGTAAACCTTCTCATCCTCTGCATAAATCACAATGCCTCATTACTGGAGTCATTAAAATAACTGAAGTATGTGAATATAAAAGGAATAAAGGCATAATTCATATATCTTAAACACATAATAAAAGTATCAAATTAATGACACTTCCTATATTCCTAAGCCTATTCTTATTTTTATAATTACCTCATTCTTTATGTCACATGTTCATGTAGTATTGCTAATACTATAGCAACTACTTCAACAATTTGTATTTCTAAACTCCTTACATGTGCTCCATAAGGCAGAGTCCATTTCCAGATATCTGTCAATAACAGCATGTAGCACAAAGCTAGGTGCATTGTTGTTGTTGTTGTTAAGTGCCACTGAGTTGGATCTGATCCATAGTGACCCTATACAGGGTTTCTGAGGAGCAACTGGTGAGCTTGAACTGCCAACCTTGCAGTTCAAACGGCTTTGCAGTCTGGCACATTAACCCACAGCGCCACACCAGGTGCATAGTTGGTACATAATAAAAATGGAGCATGAATAATTGAATAAATGAATGATTCTTCTGTAGTACAAAGATGGCATCTGTATTAATAAAGACATCATCAATGTTTCTGATTCCTCATTGCTTACAAAAAAGCTCTGGTTCCTCACTGTGTCTGATAGGTTCTATCATGTGCCTTTGTCAAGAGACCATGATGACAAGAAGGTGGCAGACCCCAGAATTAAACATCCATGGAAAAATCAGACAAGAAACCCTGCCTGTGTTACCAACTTCTCCTTATCTGTAGCCACTCACTTGTTATAAAAACAGTGCTCTTCAGGTCCCCGATCCTCCCAGGATTTTTCCAGTTCCTTAGTAAAAGAGGTAACTGGGCAATCAATGATGCAAAGAGCACATATAACAAACAACCCAGAGTCAGTTTGTTTACCTAATTAACATTCTATTCCCATCACTGCTTTAGGACCCATCCATCCATTCAACCATTCATTAATCTACAATTTGTATGCCAGGATCACTGAGTCCTAAAAAAATCCATTGCTGAACCAAGCCAATAATATCACAAATACTTTTAAATTCTGCATAGGAATCGAAATGAGAGTCGACAACATGCTGAGTAGAGATTTGCTTCTTACATAGCATGCCTCATTTGATTAAAAATCTTTGAGTTATTTGATTTGATGCAAAGAAAAGCTTTAGAAAGCTGAGGCTCATGTGCTTTTTAAGGCCGCTGTGGTTTTATTTTAACTCATGGTATCTCGGCCTCAGGCTTTGCACTGTCTGCTCTTTCTGCAGATCTGCACATGGTCCTCTCTTCCTCTGTCATTCAGGATCAGCCCTAGGGCCAGTCGCCCCACAGAGAGAACTTTTTGGCAAGAAGGAGTAACACATCTGAAGAGGGAAGCTCTGTACAGGTCTCTGTAAAAAATGTCACTTAAGCTAAAATCTGAAGGTTGAGTTGGTGGTGGTGGTGATGGTGCTGTTGAATCAGGTCCTACTCATAGTGACCCTACCAACAACAGAATGAAACACTCCTGTTCCTGCCCCATCCTCACAATAGTTGTTATGCTTGGGCCCCTTGCTGCTGCCACTATGCCAATCCATCTTGTTGGGATCTTCTTCTCTGGCCCTCAACTTTACCAAGCATAATGCCCTACTCCATGGAATGGTCCCTCTTGATAATATATCTCAAGTATCATAGACAGTCTCTGGCCATCCTGCCTTCTAAGCAACATTCTAGCTGTACTTCTTCCAACAGAGATTTGTTTGTTTTTCCGGCAGTCCATGGTACTGCCAACACCATAACTCAAATGCATTAATTCTTCTAAGGTCTTCCTAATTCTTCTAAGGTCTTCCTTATTCACTGTTCAACTTTTACATAATATGACATTTTAGCTCTTGAACACTTTAAGAGGTCTTGTGCAGATTTGCATAATACAATATGGCATTTGATTTCTTCCATGAATTGGATCCAAGCAAAATGAAATTTTTTACGATTTCAATCTTTTATGTTATTTATTGGTCCAGTGGTGAGGATTCTTGTTTTTTTTACACTGAGGTACAACCCATATTGAAGGCTGTGATCTTTAATTTCATTAGTATTTTAAGTCCTCTTCACTTTCAACAAGTGATTGTATCACCTGAATGTGATGCCAGAGATGGAGGCAGAGACAATGATGTGGAGAGATGGAGTGGCTGGGAACTCTGGACTAGGGAGGGAGAGGGTGTGCAAGCTGATGGCCAGGGGGCAGGCTTGCGGGGTGTACCCTTTGGTTGTTTAATGATGCATGGAGGGGATTGTAATCATTGCAATGAAATGAAATACGATAGGATGAATGTAAAGTATTGTTCTCCCCCATGTAAACGATCACATAATTCACAATAATAATAATAAAACGAAATAGAATAGGGAAATCCAGAAAGAAAAAAAAAAAGATTGTGTCACCTGCATATTGCATAATGCAAGTTATTAATGAATTTTCTTCCAATTCTGATGTCACATTCTTTTTCATATAGTCCAGCTTCTTGGATTATTTGCTCAGCTTACAAACTGAGTAAGTGTGGTGAAAGAATAGAACCCTGGTGCAAACCTTTCCTGATTTTAAACCATTCACAGTTCCCTTTTTCTGTACAAGTTTCTCAAGAGCACAGTTAAATTGGACTGGAATACCCATTCTTCAAAATGTTATTGATAGTTTGTCACGATCCACACAGTCAAAGGCCATTGTAAAGTAAATAAAGCACAAGTAAACATCTTTCTGGTATTCCTTACTTTTAGCCATGATCCATCTGACATCAGCAATGATAACCCTGGTTCTACGTACTCATCTGAATCCAGCTTGAACCTCTGGCTGTTTCTTGTAAATGTATTGTTGCAGCCATTTTTTAATTATCTTTAGTAAAATTTTACTTGTTCGTGATATTAATTATATTGTCCAATGACTTCCACATTCTGTTGAATCACCTATCTTTGGAATGGACACAAATATGGATCACCTAGCCAAGTAGATGTCTTCTAAATTTCTTGGCATAGATGAGTGACTATTTCCAGTGCTGCCTCAGTTTGTTGAAAGATTTCAATTTGTATCTCATCAATTCCAAGAGCCTTGTTCTTTGTCAATGTTTTCAATACCCCTTCGACTTCTTTCTTCAGTACCATTGGCTCTTAGAGATCATATGCTACCTCTTGAAATGGTTGAATATCAGCCATTTCTTTTTAGTACAGTGACTCTGTATATTCCTTCCATCTTCTTTTTATGCTTTCTGAATCATTCAATGTATTACCCACACAATCCTTCAGTATTGGAAGTCAAGGTTTGAATTTTTTCTTCAGATCTTTTAGCTTGAGAAATGCTGAGTGTGTTCTTTCCTGCTATTTTTTTTAACTCCAGGTCCTTGCACATTTCATTATAATACTTGTCTCTGTCTTCTAGAGCTGCCATTTGAAATGTTCTGTTCAGCTCTTGTACCTCCTCATTTCTTCCATTTGCTTTAGCATCTCTACGCAGGAGAGCAAGTTTAACAGTCTCTTCTGGAATCCATTTTGTTTTTTTCCTTTTTTCTTGTGTTCTTAATTACCTTTTGCTTTCTTCCTGTAAGATGTTCTTGATGTCATCCACAACTCTTCTGGTCTCTGGTCTTCAGTGTCAAATGCATCAAATCTGTTCTTCAGATGATCTCTAAATTCAGGTGGGATATGTTAAAGGTCATACTTTGGCTCTTGTGGACTTGTTTTGATTTACTTTGGCTTCAGCCTGAACTTGCATATGAGCAATAGATGGTCTGTTCCACAGTCTGTCCATGGCCTTGTTTAGGCTGATGATGTGGAGTTTTCCCACTATCTCTTTCCACAGATGTAGTCAATTTGATTTCTGTGTATTCCATCTGGTGAGGTCCATGTGTACAGTTGCCTTTTATGTTGCTTAAAACAAGTCATTGTTCTTATAAAATTCTATCATGCATTCTCCACCATCATTTCTATCACCAAGACCATATTTTCCAACTACTGATCCTTCCTCTTTGTTTCCAACCTTAGCATTCCAATCATCAGTAATTATCAGTACATCTTGACAGACAGAATGTTTGATCAATTTCAGACTGAAGAAGTTGGTAAAATTCTCCAATTTCTGGCCAAAGTCCAGAAACTGATGGAAGAAGATCGCAGAATTACCATTAAGACAACATGGTTCAACCTTTTAAATTTTAAGCAACTATCTGGGCCTTACCAAACTTTTGGCTTGGTGGATGCCAAAAGCATGAAGATCAGCTTCATTAGCTTCAATCTTGCTTAAAAGACTTATGGAACTAGTCTTTCCATAGTCTTTTAAGCAAGATTGAAGATCACAATGAAGACACTTTTATGGAACAAATCATAACCAGGACAAGTTTTGGATTTATCACTATGATCCAGAGAGCCAATTGTAATCAAAACAGTAAATTCTGAGGGGATCTTCTGGGCCAATTAAAATCAAGGTAGAGAGTTCAGTTCAGAAGGTTATGGCAACTGGTTTTTGGAATTCTTAAAGAGTTTCTTTCAAAGGACATGGATGATCACAGGGGTTTATTTATTAAGAAGAAATCTGAAAAACACAGAAAACTTCATTGGTGATTTTTTAAAAGGCCAGAAGTTTGTGCTGAGAGATTTTTTTCCCATCACAACAATGCACCTGGTTCATTTTTCAAGGGTAGCAAGGACTGTCTTATGAGAATGTCATTAGAATACCTAACCCTATTCACCCTACAGTTCCGATCTTGCCCCTTCAAACTCTTTGTTTCCCAAACTCAAAGAACATTGAAAAAAAATATGATTTGAGTTTCCATATGATAAGCACTAGACTGTGAATCACAAGGTTCACCGTTAGAGCTCACCAGCCAATCTGTGGAAGAAAGATGAGGCTTTCCTATGAAAATTTAAAGGTTCAGAAACTCCATACAAGGTCCGGATGCATTGGAGCCGACACAGAATTGGTTGATGGCACTTAACAACAACAGGGTATCAAAACTGCCATTTTGATGTGATGTAAATTGAAAAGTACAGAATTTTGTGGGGAAGGGTTAGAGATAGAAACACCCCCTTCAGAAGTGGACATGTCAAAAACAACAGCTTCATATTTTGGTATTTTTGTTTAATAAAAGTTCTATAATTTTGTAGCAATAGTGCTGGACTCACCACCTTAAAGTTGTATCTCTAGTCCTCACCTTTCCTCTAAGTTCTGGTTTCATATAAGCAATTGCTGATAGATTCTTAGCTATAATGTATCTTTACTATAATTCAGGATCTTCTACCTCACAAGCCACACTTCTCAGGGAATGGCACCTCCATTTAACTGGCTATGCAAGTCAGAAACCAAGGCATCACAGGACTCCTCTTTTCCCTCAACTGCTGGTATCTTAAAATCCAGTTGCTCTCAAGTTGATTTCAATTCACCCCATATGTGTCACAGTAGAACTGTTCTCCACAGGGTTTTCAATGGCTGACTTTTCCAAAGTAGAGCAGTAGGTCTTTTTTCTCAGGTACTTCTCAGTGAACTTGAACTTCCAAACTTTTGGTCATCAGCCGAGTGCATTAACCATTTACATCACCCAAAGACCTAACTGTCTTACATATCCTTTAAATTTCTCTATTTCTACATCTGTCTCCATCATCCTAAGGCAAGTTAGACCTCCAAAGCAGCATGACAACTTATCAACCTTTTTCTAATCATACCTACTTCCAAATCATTCTCCTAAGTAAGGATAAGCAGTTCTTTCTAAAAAGGCAAATGTGATCACATCACCCTCTGCTTAAATCTCTTTCTTTAAGATTTTACTTATTCTTATGATACAGATTAAAATCTCTAATGTGACATAAAAGGCCTTAGATCGTCTGAACCTAATTCATCAGGGATGAGGAGAAGAGATCTTATATTTCCACCCATAACAAACACTGTTTGGTCCACACATTCATATCTGGGGAAAAAAAACTCATATGCATGTGAAAGCTGGACAGTGAATAAGGAAGACCATAAAAGAATTGATGCTTTTGACTTATGGTGTTGGAGGAGAATATTAAAAGTGCCATGGGCTGCCAAAAGAACCAACAGATCCATTTTGGAAGAAGTGCAGCCAGAATGCTCCTTGGAGGCCAGGATGGCCAAACTTCGTCTCTCATACTTCGGACATATTGTTAGGAGGGACCAGTCGCTGGAGAAGGACATCATGTTTGGTAAGGTGGATGGTCAGAGAAAAAGAGGAAAACCCCCAGCAAGATGGATTGGCCAAGTGGCAGCATTGATGGACTCAAGCGTGACAACAGTAGTGAGGTTGGCCCAGGATTGAGCAGTGTTTTGTTCTGCTGTGCATAAGGTCGCTATGAATCGGTACCCACTCAATGGCATCTAACAACAACAAACAATGCCTACCAATCTACTATGTGAGTTTTATGACCTGAATCAACTCATTTAAACCCCTTCTTCTAAGTTTCTTTCTCTTTGTACCAGATATTATCGGAGTCCCTTGGAGCTCCAAAGTACTATGAAATTATGGAACATGGAGTAGATGTTCTAAGGATCTCTGGTAGCGTAGTGGTTACGAGTTGGGCTGTAACCTCAAGGTCAGCAGTTTGAAACTGCCAGCCATTCCATGGGAGAAAGATGAGGCTTTCTTCTCCTGTAAAGATTTACAACCTCGGAAACCCTATACACGGTCGCTATGAGTTGGAACTGACTCCACAGCACATTACCACCACCACCACAATGTTCTTAAATGGACTGCTAGCTGTGTTCGAGTATAAAGTCAAGGCTTAGTATTCCTGTTATTAGAGATACCTGTGTGAGAAGCTGATCCCACTCCTGTGCAACTGAACTGGAAAGGGAACAGTTACCAGCAAGAAGCAAAAACTGAGGACTAGTGACTTAGTCATCAAAATGCTGGTCCTGTTCTTGAGTTTTGTAAGGTCTTTATTTATCTCAATTTGATTATTAATCTCTGATGTCAGTTTGACATGCAAGAAGGGAAAAAAGCTAATAATGTTAGAAATAACAAATAAGAAACATTGACTCATTCAATCTCTATAAATATAGTTTGAATTCTACTTTCAAAGGCTAAAGTGGTAACATGAAAATATTGTACATATAAGAGATCAAAAGGCAAGTTACAACAAAACTTTAGTTTTTATATTTCAGGTTTCAGTCTTTTGAAGGAGTTTCAAAAAGTTCACATGTATATATGTATGCATGTATGTATGTGAATATATACCTGAGTGATGCTCTTATGAACCATTAACATATTTGGCTGCTAACCAAAACGTTGGACGTTTGAGTTCACTCTCAGGGGTGCCTCTGAAGAAAGATCTGGCCATTCTACTTCCCAAAACTCAGCCATTGAATACCCTATGGAACACAGTTCACACAAGGGGTCAACATGAGTCAACTCAAGGACAACTTGTATGTGTGTGTTTATTTTTTCTCTATATGTATAATATACATACATGTTGTTGTTAAGAGCCATCAAGTCGGTACCGACTAATAGCAACCTTATGCACAGCAGAACGAAACATTGCCTGATCCTGGGCCAACCTCACTATCATTGCCACGCTTGAGCCCATTGATGCTGCCACTTTGCCAATCCATCTCACTAGGGGTCATATATATATATTACAAAGACATATATACAGAGAGAGAAAATACATAAAACTACCACAAATGTATTAATTTTCCACATTGAACAAAATGTCAACAAAGTTATTTTGAATTTTTAGATATTTGGTAATCACAGAATGGCAACGTTTCTTATTTATAAAAAGAAAAATTACTTTTATATTGCATTTCTGCCATAAAAATTACAAGCATTCTTTTTATTTTACGAACGTTTGACTTAGTATCACATCACCATTGGTGGGGTGGGGGTGGAGCATTCTTACCTGCATATTTGTATTAGATCCACTCATCAACTTAGAAAATTTCAGTTAAGGTAATTCAGTAACTAAGTTTAAAAGAAGAATGATTTAAAGAAATCATTCTTTAAAAAATCAATATTAGAACTGTACCTGGCACATACCAGGTTATTGATATTTGTTATGTAGATGAATGAGTTTACCAGCCAATTAATGACTAGCAGGCTAATATTTTATCCTGCCAGTAACATAAATCTAAGTGAATTCTAATTTTTACTTTATTATTGACTAGGTTTGAATAATTCTGTTAATAAATTGCCTTTCACCACTCAAAAGCTTTGATTGGTCTGATAAATCCTTAAAAACTGCAAGAGAATAAACAATTTTCTTAGTAACATTTGGGCAAAGAGCAGTTGATTGATAAAATGCCTTCTTAATCGTTAAATCCTACTTTCAGATATAATAAATTGTTATGATGTGAAACAGTTTAAAAGCAATGTAGTGTTAGGAGTTTAAAAAATGGCCTTAGAATATTTTCTACTTTCTTATCAAATTTGTTTCACTTGTCAGGCTTATATTTAAAATATATATATTAGGTTCCTTGCTACGAGTTGGAACCAACTTAACGGCATTTAATAACAACTGTATTTTAAAAACTCACTATAAAGTTTCTAAATAAGTCTGCTAAATTAAGTGTTTACAAACACAGATCTTCAGATTACACGTTTTAGGACACTCAATCGTTTGTATCTATAGAATATACTGTAAATAACAAGCATCTACTTTGTTGTTGTTGTTAAGTGCCGTTGAGTTGGTTCTGACCCTTAGCAACACTTAAAACTAACCCAGTTGTCACTGAGTGGATTCTGAGTCATGGTGACTGACCACCATGTCTGCAGAATAGAACTGCTCCATAGGTTTTTCAAGGCTGTGAATTTTGGAAGCAGAGTGCTAGGCCTGTCTCTTGAAATGCCTCCATGTGGATTAGAACCTATAACTTTTCTGTTAATAGTCAAGGGCTTAACTATCTGTGCCACCAAGGGACTCTTGGAGAAGTATACAAACACACAAATCATATTAAAACAAAATTACCAAGTTTCAGG
>NW_006408804.1:51516-100558 GCF_000296735.1 Chrysochloris asiatica
ACCTTAGTCCTCAAGCTGACATCTTTGCTCTTCAACACTTTAAAAAGGTCTTGTGCAGCAGATTTGCCTAATGCAATATGTTGTTTGATTTCTTGAATGCTGCTTTCATGAGTGTTGATGCTGATTCAAGAAGAATGAAGTCCTTGACAACATCGATCTTTTCTCCGTTGATAAGAATGCTGTTTATTGGTCCAGTGGTGAAGATTTTTGTTTTCTTTACATTGAGATGCAATCCATACTGTAGGCTGTGCTCTTTGATCTTCATCAGTAAGTATTTTAAGTCCTCTTCACTTTCAGCAAGCAAGGTTTTATCATCTGCATATAGCAGGTTGTTCATGAGTCTTCCTCCAATACTGATGCCACATTTCTCTTCATATAACCCAGCTTCTTGGATTATTTGCTAAGCATACAGTTTGAAAAAATATGGTGAGAGAATACAACCCTGTTGCATGCCTTTCTTAATGTTAAACCATTCAGTGTTCCCATGTTCTGTTCCAACAACTGCCTCTTGATCCACGTACAGATTCCTCATGAGCACAATTAAGTGTTCAGGAATACTCACACTTCGCAATGTTGTCCATAGCTTGTCATGATAGTTACCCACTATTTTATTGTTGGATCTGTAGGGTACTTCCAATTTTTACCACTAGAAATAACATTGTGTAGTGAACATCTTTATATACAAATCTTTGATTGCATTTTTTTCAACATTTCTTTAGAAGAAAGACATAATGGAGGAAGCCCTTATGTCAAGAGGCATAGACATTGCTCATGCTCCTAATGGAGCCAGGCTGAATAGCTTTTCAGTAAAGCCACACCAATTTATGCTTCCATTAACAGTGTCTCAAAGTATCCATGTTCCAATCCCTGCATATAACCAATATTTGAAATTTAAAGTATAAAATTCACATCAATCATTACCACTCTAAAGTGTTTGAAACATTAACTAATACCACAGCAAGTCACAAGGTCAGAGAAATTTAACCCAGAGAAGGAAGTTTACAAGTGGATGTTTGTGACATTAGCCCAGGAAGGACGATGAGTCATACCACCATGGGCTGTTTGTAAGATCTGTTAAGGTGAGCTTGGAATGATATGAGGGATAGAGTTTGCTCAGGAAACTACTTAATATGGCTCTTCTAACTATCGTCTTTGTAACTCACATCAAATGACTGGGATCCTGGTATGGTTCTGTAGGATCAGCACTGGACTACGAACCACAAGGTCGGCAGTTCAAACCCACTAGCTGCTCCTTGGAAATCCTGTACAGGCTCGCAATGAGTCGGAACCAGCTCGACTAGATGGCCCTTAACAATAACAACACCCAAATGACTGAGTGAGACTATAAAATGTGCGGTACTTCTGGCCCACCAAATGAGATAACTTGCTAATAGTGTAAATAAAGTACATGGCACTTTTGTGTGGGTTGTTGTTGTTAGGTGCATTGAGTCGGTTCCAACTCATAAGAACCCTTTACAGGTTTTCCAAGATTGTGAATCTTTGTGGGATCAGAAAGCCTCACTTTTCTCCCACAGAGCGGCTGGTTGGCTCAAACCACCAACCTTGTGGTTAGCAGGTCAGTGTTTATCCTACAGAGACATTGTGTTCCCCTTGTGGGGGTGGAACCACACAAACAAGTAGTATGTAACGCAAGGTCAATTTTGCTGTCCAGCTTCCCTTAAAAGGAACCATTCCAGAGGTGGAAAAGGAGCCATTCCAGAGGTGGAAAGGGGAATCTTATGAGCACCAAGAAAGAAGAGCCTGTAGTGAAATGTACCCTTTAGACCCAGACCTCTGCAATGAGAACCTTGTTGGCCCAGGAGACACAGAGAGCTGCAACACCTTGTCTCCTATGGCTAAGATGGTGAGTACAGCGAAAGAGAAATGTCAGTAGGAAACAGGCGGAAACCAGCACAGTGGGCTTATAGGCCAGAGACTGAGTGCTTTGGGCAGGAGGCTTGCTAGCGTCTGGCTTGTTGGTAGAGTGCCTCTGGGTACTTGGTGGAGCTATGTTGCCAACTTCGGGTGAGGTGGGGTGCCTCAGCACTTACTGGCAGATCTGAAAGAGATTTTGTAAAACTTGTCCAAGCAGATTTTTCAGAATTCAAGAGGCTGAGGGGCAGAGAAAAAGGTGTGTCTGTGGCATTGCTGACAGGAGTCTGTCCTAACTGAAGAATTGTATTTTGAGTCATTTCTGATCCTGAAGTGTAGCCTATTACTTCCTTAATACATGCCATGGCACAGTAAGATAAGCAATGCACCACAAAGTAGATTTGAACCTCAAGATTGGCAGTTCAAATTCACCAGCTGCTCCTTGGAAACCCTATGCAGGGTCACTATGTGTCTGGAACCTACTCAACGGAATTTAACTACTACTAGGAGTACTGGTGTGGTGTTGTGCTGGACTGCAAAGTCCTTTAAACCACAAGGTCAACAGTTCAAGCTCACCAGTCATTCCTCGGAAACCCTATACAGGGTCAGTATGGGTCAGAACTGATTCAATGGCACCAAATAATAATAAATACTTTCTGAAAGGACCTCTGGTAGCATAATGGTTATGAGTTAGGTTCTAACCTCAAGATCAGCAGTTAGAAACTACCAGCTGTTCCACGGGAGGAAGATGAGGCTTTCTGCTCCCATAAAGATTTACAGCCTCGGAAACCCTGTACAGGGTCACTATGAGTTGGAACTGACTCCACAGCACAACCCCCACCACCACCACCACTACATTCTAAAATCATTTCTGATCCTGAATTGTAGACTGTTGTTTCCATAATAGTCCTGTGGCCACTGCAATAACTGAACTGAGTGTTGTGGGAGGGACAGTTGGTGGCAGAACTGATATGACCTCTGCTTCACAGGAATCACCCTTGGACTGTTGACCTTGTTTCTCCCTCCCCCCTTGTGAAGTTAGAGGAGGTCAGGTGTTTCCCCCATGCCATTTTTACACAGGTAGACAGGCCAGTTCAGGAGATGGAAATGTAAATGGGGAGTTCCCAGGTAATAAAAAAGACTTCCCATGTGGCAACAGTAGCCCCCAAGGACACTGGATAAACAGATACCCAGGGCCCAATACAATACCATATAACAGTTCTTTGACACAAAAAGCTTCCTTCTTCCCACATTCCAACTTTTCTGAAATGAAATATATAACCTGTAACAAATGAAATTTTCTGAGCACATGACAGAAGTAAACTATGGCACAACAGCTGCTGCCTTCACATGTCAATTCATCGATAGGGAGATGGTACCCACAACTCATATTTCTCAAAAACTACATCACCACCCCTCAAAAAACCTTAGAAGTCAAGGCTACACAAGCTACTTAACCAGCAGCTAATCTCCATTTGTTATAAGTAACAGAAAACAGTTTTTTCTGTTTGGTTTTATTTAAGAAAGCAATGCATTCAGTTTCAAAAACGTATTTACCCATACTCCCTTGCTGTTTACCCAACCCCTTTGTAGAGATGACCACATGACACAGTTCTGATAATCAGACTTTAGGCAGACATCCCTAGGGAAAGATTAACTTTCTGAAAAGGCATATTCCCTTTTGTCCCTGACCCTTCTCCTTTCTTCTTTACAGGAATGCACAGGTATTGCCTGAAAGCACACCAATCATCTGAAAACAAGCACCACATGCCAAAGATCGTCAAGCCGCCATATCATTTTGCACAATCACATACAACTTTCTTCATATTAGCAAAGTTAGAGGTAGCTTTCTAAATACATTCAGTTTTAAACTGAATTGGCAATTTGATTCCGGGACAAACATAACTAAAGTTTAGCCAAACAGGAATGTGGATCATATGCTAATGTTTCCCAGTTAATACTAAAGCTGCAGGAATTTTTAAAGTACTGTATTTAGAAAGCTACCTCTAAATGTAAAGAGCCAGAATTATCAGAAGAATCTCCAGACTCTGAATGTCAAAAGGCTTAGGACTTATCCTCTCTGTACACAGGGTAGATTGGGACGGGCAACTTAGACATTGGCTACCTAAAATGAGGGGGCGATAAAGGCACAAAGTGACTGGCTTACAAGGTTTCAAGGGGGAGTTTAGTTTAAGAGTATGGGGGGAAAGAAAGAGTCCCCACTGAATAGATTTCATCTTGTCTAGATGGGTCTGGTGAAAAGAGATGGGGATAAGATTCGTATGACTCAATAGTTGAGTAATTGTTATCATGACTAATTGCAACTGTGGTAATTGAAGTTTTGTAATAAATACAGGGGAGTGGTTAATCTTACAGTCCAGAAACAGAGGACCCTAGGACCACCAAGGGAGATTCGCACAAGCAGAATGCAGGACGTTATCCAGAGAAGCAGCTAGGAGGAGGCAGCGATGGGGGCATGGAGACAGGGAGCGGCTGAGTACTCTGGATTCATGGAAAGAGAGGGGCTAAGAGCTGGTGGCCAGAAGGCAGACTTGCAGAATGTGCCCTTTGGAGATGTAAATTATTATATATGCCTGAGTGTTTTGTTTTGTTTTTTTAAAAAGTTAAAGTAGAGAGAAATCCTGTTAACTGATGGTATATGCAGGGGATTATAATCATTGTAATGAAACAAGGTACATGATTTGTTGAATGTAAAACTGATGATCTGCCCTGTAAACTTTCACTCAATCCACAATAAAAGCCTTTAAAAAAAAGGCTTAGGTTTAGGCTTCACTAACTTTGATAATATTGACAAAGAAAGTTGTATGTGATTGTACATATTTAAGTAAATTGTACTGTAAGTTAAATTTTTAATTTGCAAGTGATGTAGTATTGTTTTGTATAAATGTTGTTATTAAATTGATGGTATATTTGCAATTGATGGCAATTTAGAATTAAGCAAATATGTTGGCCTTTTTTCTGACTCTGCTTCTAAACACTACTGTAGGGCCTCATCACTCTCAACCACTTTCCTCAAATACCTCCCTCCAGGAGCTCTGCAGCAAGTCCCTCACATGTGTTGCCATGCTGTTTCCCTGGCCACAGCGTGGACAACTTTTTACTCTTTTGAATGGAGGCCGTGCAGAGCCTGGATATGCAGAGGACCCCAATGGCTGCACCCAAGCTCTGATGATCACTGCCACAGGCACCTGGCCAGAAGCTGTCTGGGCTGATGCTGCCGATTTGATTCTGCTGACGCAGCTTGAACACTCAGTGACCCTCAGAAATCTTAGTGAAGAACACGTGTAGCTTTCACTGGCAAGTTCTTGGCTCCAGGACTCCCTAGGAATTAAATGATCAGAAGACAGCACCTGACTCAGACTTACCCCCTAGCTGCAGCACTGACCTCTAAGTGAATGTGTATGCCTCTACACTCTCTCATAGGATTAGTTCTTTAGTAGTTGAGGCCGCCAGTGAACTTATGTAATTAAGTAGTTGCTGCCAGATTCCTTCCATAGGTTTCCAGACATGCCTCGTCATGTCTGAATTCCACGCTGTGCACAGCTGATGCTCTCACTAGAACATAATCATTCGAATAAGAATAAGACAGGGTTTGTTTTGTTTTAACAGATAATTGCTATGAGTAATGGTTGGAAGGAGTTTTGGTGTGGCGCTGTGGGTTAATGCACTGGACTGCAGTGTTGGTTTAAACTGCAAGGTCAGCGGTTCAAGCTCACCAGCTGCTCCTTGGAAACCCTATACAGGGTCACTATGAGTTGGAATCAACTCAACAGCACTTAACAAGTCAACAATGGTGGGAAAGCAAGTTAATTTAAAGACAAATGAAACAGATGTCAGACAATGAGGAAAACTGAAAAAAATATTGATTTCACTGTTCTTGTTTTAATCCTGGTACAGCTGACAGTTAAGTAGTCTTGGAAAAATAACAGCGTCTCTTTCAGACTCTTGTTTCCAAATCTATGAAATGGACCCAACATCATTTTCCTAGTTTCACTGGAAGGATTAAATAAAAAATATTACTGTGTACCATTAAGTTGATTCTGACTCAGGGACCCTAAACGGCCCTGAAAACTGCCTGACAGATTTCCTAGGCTGTAATCCTTAGGGGAAGTTCTGGTGAAATAGTGGGTAAGGTTGATAATTCAAGTCCACCAGCTGCTCTGTGAGATAAAGATGTGATTTCTGGTTATAGAGATGGGAGCCAGAGTCCGTGAGTAGTACTTCAGGTTAAGGCTTTGATTTCCTGCTGAAGTCCCCAGGTGATGAAAACTGTTAAGCACTGGACCACCAGACTAAAAGTTGGCTGTTTGAACCCACCTAGAGGTGCCTCAAAAGACAAACCTGGCAATCTGCTTCAAAAGGTCACAGCCTTGAAACTTCTTTGGAACAGTTCTATCTATACACATGGAGTTGCCATGAGTTGGAATTGGCTTAACAAAGGACCCATTTCTCATTCCCTTCCTGCTTGGAACACAGATGTGAGGTCGAAACAACAGGAAAAAAAACAACATAGGGTTTCCGAGCCTATAAATCTTTATAGGTACAGACAGCTTCATCTTTCTTTTGAGAAACAGCTGGTGAATTTGAACTGCTGACATTGTGGTTAGCAGTCCATGGCTTATCCTAAAAAACAACTCTATATATTTGTTGAAGTTCAAATTAGTCAAATTTTCTGTTACTTGCACATTCCTAACTGAAACTCTTATTGATAGATACACTGAGGGACAGGATAGAGGTGAAACCCCAAGAAGCCATCTGCTAGCTGTCAACATTTGAATGCTGTTTAACTAAACATGATATCATACACATAAAGTACTGTTTCCAGTTTCTATTTCAGCTTTATCTAACTAGAAAGCAAATACCAAGTTACCAAGCCAAAGATTCCAATGGAAGAGACGAAAGCTTGAATCTTAGGGAAATTAAAGTACAGAAAGATGAGTAACAAAATACAAAATCTGTAAGCACTGTTGTATGTTGTAAAGTAAAATTTTAATAATGGGAAAGGCTTTGCTTTTTCTTTTTTTCAGCTTTATTATTTTAACTTTACACTATTTACTCTACTGTTTTGCTGAAAATTGAGCCGTTGGGCAGGGAGAAGTAGGAGGGAGAAGTACGTTTTAGTTCCAGCCCTGAAGGGTGACTAAAGGCTGTGTTCTTTATCTGACCCGGAAGCCTGGTCTTTTTTAGGATTTTGTGTTTGTTCCACAGTTTTTCTCCCACTCTATCCAGGACAGTATAATGCAATCCCCTTAAGGGCAGTCAATATGGTAGCTGGTACCACCTAGCAATTCTGGTCTTAGGGTCATGGAGGTTCATTAGTCCCTGGACTAGTTGCTTCTATACGGCTTCTATTTTCTTCACCCTGCTTCGCGCAAAACAGAAAGAGACTAATAGTTGCACCTAAGGCATTTTCATCTATATGTCTTAATACAGTATGAATACTCTCTAATGAATTAAAACATTACTCTAACATTGGAATGTGAGATACAGTCTAAAGATTGTTTATTTTATTTTAAAACAAGTGTTCCAAATTTGCTGTTTTTCATGAAAACAAATGGTTATCAGTAGTAGGCTACCTAAAAGATGTAAAACATACATATACTGTTGCAAAAACATACACACACACAACACACCCTCTTGTTTCATGATCTGTTCCTTTAAGGTAAAAAAACGGTTTTTGTTTTTGTTTTTAATTTAAGGTTTTTATTGTGGATTGAGAAAAAGTTTACAGGGCAAATCAGCAGTTGTACATTCAACAAATCATATACCTTGTTTCATTACAATGATTATAATCCCTTTCATGTACCATCAGTTACCATTATTTCTCTCTATTCACTTTAGCATTTTTGTGTGTTTTTTTTTAAATACTCAGGTATATATATAATAATTTACACACCAAAGGGCACATTCTGCAAATCTGCCTCCTGGCCACAAGCTCTTAGTCCCTCTCTTCCCATGAATCTAGAGTCCTCAGCTGCTCCCTCTCTCCATGTCCCCATCTCTGCCTTCATCTTTGGTGTCGCTGCTTCTCAGGATAAGGTCTCTCATTCCACTTGTGCTCTTCTCCCTTGATGATCCTAGGGTACTCTGTTTTTGGATTGTTAGATTAACTACTCCCCTGTTTTTGTAACAAAACTTCTACCTTTACAACTGTGAGAGTCACAATGAGTCATGATAACAATTACTCATTATTGAATCATAAGAACCTTATCCCCACCTCTTTTAACCAGACCCAATTAGACAAGATGAAAACTATTCAGTGGGGACTCTTTCTTTCCCCACACACTATTAAACTAAGCCCCCTCCCCACCTTGAAACCTTGTAAACCAGTCACCTCATGCCTTTATCGCCCCTCATTTTAGGTAGCCAATGTCTAAACTTCCCATCCCTATCTATCCTGTTTACAGAGGAGATAGCATTGATACTTGATGTGAAGACTGCTTCCCTCTGTTGGTATTTAGAGTTACTGCCTCCATGAGTATAGGTCAAGTTCATCAAATTATAGCAAGTTACCCACATTTCCTTTATGAAAATTTATTTTGTTCTTCTTCTTTTTTTAAAAAAAATCTTCCTCTAGTCAAGTTCTGATTATCAAGCCATCAATGCTAGGTCAAATGGGTACTATCTACAACTTTGGGTGTTCTTGTGTGACCCCTCTCACTTCGTATCCGCTAGATGCTTCACTCTCAGCTCTAGACCTCTGTGGCTATGTCCTTGTCCATAGGCTCAGGTGTGCCCAGGTCTTACCATATTTTGGACCAACCAGCCCTTCTTCTCTCGCTCATTTCTAAGCCAACAGGAGTCTATAGGACGTGGTTGAACTCAGCCCATTTCTTCATTGCTGCCTTTCCCCCTGTTCCACTCACCAGTAGACCAACAAGGGCACCAGCAAGCTCATGTGTTCCCTTTGAGTTTCAGTCTCAGAGGGGGGTTTGTCCTGAAGAAACTTGATTGCTTGCCTTGATGGCTTCCTGATGAACAGCTTGCTTATTCTTGTAGTAGCCAGTCATACTGCCATTTTTGTTTTGGGTTTTTCCTGATGATCTTTCTTTGAAGACGTATCTTCTGTTACTATAGCTGTTCCAGGCTGGTCTGCTTGTCCTTTCCAGTGGGAATGTTCCACCTTAGAAAGTTCTGGATACGATTCAAGATTCCACTTAAAATCATATACTATGCAAATGCTCCACAGGAGGCTTATTTCACTGGGCAACTTCTAGAACCCCTCTTAAGTATTTTTCAATCAGTTATAGGCTTAAGAAGAGTTTATAAGCTTTTCTGTCATGTTTCCCAACATTTCTTTCTATCCAACTCAAGTTTCAATTTTACAATAGTCCAAAAGGGAAACAAATATACATGAGACAGTCAAGCATCTTAGTATTATTTCCCCTCTTCAAACTATGCTTTGATCCCTGTATCACAGAGAAAAACGGTATTTTTAAAAGTAGTTTTGTTGGTTGGCTGGTTGGTTTATAGCCAGCATTTAAAAATATGGGTTTAGGAAATACTTACTATTAAGTTATTTTGTTATTTAGTCTACAAGGACAGTATTCTACATCCTAATTTGACTAGTAATGACTGGGATCTTAGAGGCTTGTGAGCAGCCATCTAACATGCAACTATTGGTTTCTCTTTGTATGAAGCAAAGAAGAGAAGAAAATCAAAGATGCAGGAAACAGTCCAAAGGGCAAAAGACCACTAGACCCACAACCTCCACTACACAGAGACTAGAAGAACTAGATGGTGCCTATTGTGAAGTGCCGTTGAGTTGGTTCTGACCCATAGTGACCCTGTATAGGGTTTCCAAAGAGTAACTGGTGAGCTTGAACCACCAACCTTGCAGTTCAAACGGCTTTGAGTCTGGCACATTAACCCACAGCACAACACCAGGACTCCACTAATAGTCTTTCTTATCAGGATCACCATAGAAAGTACTGGACAGAAAGGGAGAGAGAAAAATATATAGGTCAAAATTCAGAACCATTAAAAAAAAAACAGACTTAATGGTGTGAGGGAATGGTTTGTTGTTGAGTTGCCATCGAGTTGATTCTGATCTATAATGACCCTGTATAATGTTTCCAAGGAGCAGCTGGTGAGGTTGAACTGATGAGCTTGAACCGCCAACCTTGCAGTTCAAATGGCTTTGCAGTCTAGTGCATTAACCTACCGTGCCACACCAGGACTCTGAGAGACTGGTAGAGACTAGTAGACCCCCCCAATACTGAGGCCCTTAGATACCCATTAAGCTTGGAACTAAACCACTCACAAGGATCAACTTTCAGCCAAACAATAGAAAGATCTATAAAGTGAATAATAATACCAGAGCAGAACAGTCTCAACAGTACTATCAACTATATAAGGCCAAAAGGGTAGAATTTGCCCAGATGCAAAGCTCAAAAGGCCTTATAAAGGAGCATGAAAGACAGACACATGGAAACGAGGAACCCAGGCACGTGAGGTTTGCAAGCAGTGTCATGAAACAAAATGTATATAAATTGTTGAATGAAAAATGAATTTGCTCTGTAAACTTACACCCAAGCTACAATAAAAAGTTCCAAAAATCAGTTATTTTATTACTGAAATCAATGTTTCTGATCTAGAAAAACTATCACTAAAAATACCTATTATCATAGTTACTTAGTGCTTCTATAACAGAAATACGACAAGCCGATGGCTTTAAACATTTCTTGTCTCTCAGTAAGGAAGCTCCAAGACGAAATTCAAGATTCAAAACTCTCGGGGAAGGTTTTCTTTCTGTCTGCTCAGGAAGAAGGTCTTTGTCTCTGCTTTCCAGCTTGTTGGTTTACTCTCTTTTATATTTTAAGAGATTGACTCAGAATATAACCTACACTAATCCTGCCTTATTAATGTAACAAAAACAACCCATTTCCAAATGGGATCACAGCTACAGGCATAGAAGTCAGGATTCACAGTACCTATTGGGAGAGCAGGGGTGGTAGTTATAATTCAAGCCTTCAATCCATTAACACCTAGAAACATTCTTATAAGTCTTACAAATGAAGAATTTCAGAGAATTTGTTTTTTTGGTGTGTGTGTGCGTGTTTTGTTGTTTTTTTTTTAATGTGAAAATGTAACATCATAGAAGATAGCATGATTTTAACCATGAAAATTTTAACAAAAACGTTTGCAAAAACTGATGAATGTGATCAGAAAAATGATTACCATTATTTTTTAATTAACTAGAATAATGCTCTTTGGCCATTTGTATCTATGTGATTTTTGTGAGCACTTATTGCACTTAATGCCAAGCCTTCAAACACTGTAGTGCTAAATGTTAGATTACATAGTTCTCACCAAGAAAATTATGTTGGCAAGATGAAAAAAAGGAAAATTTTGTACAGTTAGAAATAAAATAAAAAATAGTGTTTCAACTGTATTTCACAGTTTCAATTTCTACTTAAGATAGATTTTATAGTATACGTAATAGTATAATAACATATACATGGAATTTATTTTAAATATACACATATACTGGGGACATATATGCAAAGATTTTTTTTTAATTTTATTATTGATCGATTAGGTATGCTATCAGAAAATTTTTACTTATAGCCCCGCAAGTTAACTCATAGGTATAGGCTCTAAAAAATTAAAAGAAGGAACTAAAACAGATACTTTTTTACCAATATTCATTATAACCTTATTCATAATAGCCAAAGGTTACAAATAATCCAAGTGTCTATGAATGACTACACAAATTGTGGTATGTAAGAACAAGTGAATAGTATTCATCCATAAAGACAAATAAAATTTCAACACATGCTAAAACACAGGTTACCCTTGAAACATGCTGAGTGAAATAACTCGGTCACACAGAACAAATATTGCATGATTCCACTTAAATGAAATATCTAGAATAGGCAAACAGTTATTTAGTGGGTACCATGGACTAGAACAAGTCTGTTTTTATAAGAAATACAGTCCGAATGTTCCTTAGAAGAAGCAAGGATGGCAATTCTTTGTCTCATGTACCTTAGACATGTTATCAGTAAGGACCAGTCTGTGGAAAAGGACATTATGGTTGCTAAAAGTTAAGGGTCGACAGAAAAGAGCAAGACCCTGACCCAGATAACCTGGCACAGCAGCCCGCAGCATGAACTCCAGATAGCAATGACTGCGACGATGACACAAGCTCATCGGGCGGTGTTTTGTTCTGTTGTACTGACTTGATGACACGGAGCTCTGGTAACATAGTGGTTACGAATCGGGCTTCTAACTTCAAGGTCGGCAGTTCAAAACTACCAGAGGCTCCACGAGAAAAAGATGAGGTGGTCTGCTCCCGTAAAGATTTATAGCCTTGGAAACCCTGTGTAGGGTCACTATGAGTGGGGACTGACTCCACAGTACTTAACAACAACAAAATGTGGACAAGAAGGGGAGAATAGGGAGTTAATGCTTAAAGGGTACTGAGTCTCTGGTTAGGATGATGGAAAACTTTGGAAAATGTATATTTGTTACAACAACAACAATTACTATCACTTCAGTTGTATACTTTAACATAGTTAAAAAAGCATATTTTCTTGTTATATATATTTTACCAAAATTAAATTTAAAACCAAACAAAACAACAACAACCAAAAAAGTCTTTACACTATGGAGAACTAAAGAAATAGGAGAAAGCACACACAAGATTAGGTTTTGTTCCTTTTATGTTACATTTATTCCAACCTGGAAGGCAAATCTCTGTTACAAACACTTGAGAAATACTAAATTCCACACTTTACTAATTTTCCAGTGCTTTTTATCAACAAGTTTTAAAGTCAGTTTTTATAAATTCCCAGTTTCAAAGCCAGAAAAAATAGAGGAAAAAAAGATAACACCCATATTTTTTTAAGTATGGCATAAATCTAAATATTTTTTACTTAGACGTATTCTAACATACCTGTAAAGGAGGAAATTACTAATCTGAAAAAGAAACTCTAGAAAATTAACCACAGTTTTCCTGCAAACACAGAAGCTTACTGTGATGCTAAGATATATTCAATGGATCAATACTTACCAGACAAGGTAATAAATACAAAGGCAGAAAAGTCCAGATGTTAGCACCTCTGACTGTTTGAGCCCACCCAGCGATGCTCAAAATATCAGCCTGGCAATCTGCTTCTGAAAGGTCACAGCCTTGAAAATTCATTGGAGTTACCATCTCACCAGCTGCTCCTTGGAAACTCTACACAGGGGGTTGCTATGGGTCAGAACCAACTCCACGGCACTTCACAACAACAACCATGAATTGGAATTGGCTCAACAGCAACTCACAACAAAGGGCCCATTTCTCATTCTCTCCCTGCTTAGAACACAAATGTGAAGTCTTAGTAAAAATAAAACAAACCCAAATCCAATATAGGGTTTCCAAGCCTATAAATCTTTATAGGGACACACAGACGGCTTCATCTTTCTTCTGAGAAACAGCTGGTGAATTTGAAATGCCAGACATTGCCGTTAGCAATCCAGGGCTTATTCAATAAAACAACTCTACATAGATTATGCCTTCATATACACACAAAGGTTATTATTTAACTAGATGAAGGCCTCTCCCATGCTCAGTTTGGTAGCACTAAAAAGGGTAAGGCAGAGAAGCTAGAAAGGTGCCTAATAAAAGATTTGGTCTAGCTTTTGCCCTCAACTTCTGGAAAGTGATCTACGTCACACAAAGATTAAGAGTGTCTTTGTCAAGGGCATGGTTAAACACACATGAATTTAGGATGGAGTTGGCCATACCTAATAATCTTAGGGTGACGACTGGCATTGCCAGAAAAAAGGCAATGAGGGTTTGTATCATAAGATCTCTCTCAGTTGACCTGGAGCAAGCACATAGACAATCAATCAATCAATCACGCCTACGTACTGAAGCACAAGTAAAAACTCTGGACAGGCAAGCTTCCTCACTGACAATGCTCAGAGTATTGCAACAACTGCTACTAAGAGGATAGCGCATTCTGAGAACAATGGAGGTCTCACTTCTGGACCCTTCCCAGGTTCTGTCCTCTACAGCTCTTCTTGTGTCAGATTTTAATCTGCTCCTTCTTCTGTAATAAACCACAACTGTGAGTAGAGTATCTTTCAGTGAGTGCTGTGAGTGCTATTAATGAATTACTGCACCTGAAGGTGATTTGGAAACCCCGTGAACTTACAGTTGGTGTCAGAAGTGCAGACAGCCTTAGGAATTGCTCCCTCTAACTTTGTAGCTGACCAAAACTCCTGTCATTTGTGTCAAAAGTGAGTGTGGTCTTGAGTGGAAACTGTGCCCTCAAACTTTGCATGTTGGCTTAACTCTGGGCAGAGTTAGGCCTATCTACTGGGGTCCTGGTGTGGCGCTGTGAGTTAATGCACCAGACTGCACAGCCAGTTTGAACTACAAGGCTGGTGGTTCAAGCTCACCAGCTGCTCCTCGAAAACCCTATACAGGATCATTATGGGTCAGAAATGACTCGACGGCACTTAACAACAACAATAACAACAACTGAAACCATGGCTCTCTGAGGATCTGCGAGGGGCCCTGGTTCATCTGTGAACAGTTAGCTCTACCAGTTATGGCATTTGATAGAGTTGGGCTTTTGTTATTGTTGTTAAGCGCCATTGAGTCAGTTCCAACTCATAGCGACCCTGTATAGGGTTTTCAAGGAGCAGCTGGTGAGCTTGAACCAACCTTGTGGTTCAAACCGACTTTGCAGTCCAGCCCATTAACCCACAGCACCACACAAAGTCGGGCTGTTGTTAAAGAGCCGTCAAGTCGGTTCTGACCCACAGCAACCCTGAAAAGGGTTTCCAAGGCTGTAAATCTTTACAGGAGCAGAAAGCCTCATCTTTCTCCTGCGAAGCAGCTGGTAGTTTCAAACTGCTGACCTTGTAGTTCACAGCCCGATTTGTAACCACTACACTACCAGAACTCCAGAGTCAGGCTAGTTAACTTTAATATGTGTCCTAGTACTGAACAGTCATTAAGATCACAAATTAATTAAAAAAAAAAAAAAAAAAGGATCAGTGTCATTTTGAGCGAGTTACTTATTTCATCAAAGCCTTTGCTTATTCACCTGTGATGTGAATACTGTAAATAATTCAGCTCAGAGAGGTAATGAAAATTATAATGCTCAGAGTTGCTAGTGCAGTGCCTGTAATCTTCTAGGCCTTGGTGGTAACTGGGTTTGATACTAATCCATTGCCATTCACCTCTCTTTCTTCATTCATCACTGATCCACTCACTGGTTTATTCCATGCTTCTCTTCTTTTGCAGGTCTAGCAGGTGTCAAGCATTGTTCAATGCACTGAGGCACACAGAAAACTCCTGCCACTGCCTTCATCCAGTTTGCCACCAAACAAGTGTGAGTTACAAATTGGGAATCAATGTTCCAGTACTGACAGTGCCAAAACTATATAAAGCTTGACTTAAACAGATATATGTACCCTCCAGAAACACACAATCTGTAAAAATAGGTTCCTTTTAAATATAATGGCACTTCTGGGGATCTTTCTAAAATGTAGGTTTTGATTCAGTATATATGGGGTGGAAATAGATGTTGTCAGCAGGGGTTGAACTATAATGAACCTGTTTGAAGGCCTAGTTTATACTAGCAAGTAGTTCAGCCCAGGCAGCAAGCTAAATTGGATTGAAAGTGAAGAAGACAGAAAATGGTCTCCTGTGTGGATCTAAATGACTTGCATAGACGTTTGCAACAACAGAACTGTTTTGTTAAGTGCCATCAAGCTGGTTCCAACCCAGATGGAAAATAAGCCGCCCTGTCTATACAACAAAACCCAAGAACAAATTAGCTCTTTTTATGTATGCAAGAGCAACCATTTTGATGGTTCCCCATCTCTGCTGCATACTAGAACTAAGGAACAGAACACTAAAGGTAAAACTAGACAGAGAAACAGGAGAACAAGAGATTTCAGCAAAGTAAAGCGGAATTAACAAAGGTCCCCAAGGTCATCCCTGAGGACTTAAAGTCCACCCTGATACATTTTTTAATTGATACTAGTATCAATTTTAAAAACCTTTTCATTTTGCATCATAGTCAGTGGTCTCTTTTTTTGGAACTAGAGATTAAGATCAGGAAGTTAAAATGTAATGAAATTCAATCACTTTAATTCCTCAACTATAACTTGGGCAGGTGTCAGAATTTATAGTCTATTGTTCTTGTGTTTAAAAAAAGCCTTGGTAGTGCTGTAGGTAGGATAATCACTGGACTGTTAACTGAAAGGTCGGCAGTTCAAACCCACCAGCCACTCTCCAAGAGAAAGATGAGGATTTCTGCTCCTGTGAAGATTTATAGCCTCAGAAAGCTATAAAGGGTTGCTTTGGGTCAGAATTGACTCCATGGTTTGTTTGGTTTGGGTTTGGTTCTTTGTGGCCAAATTCTTTACTGCTTGATTTTTTTTGTTGATATCACATGTTTTCAGTAAAGGACCCAAACCAACCAAACCCACTGCCATGGAACTGATTCCTAGTCCAACCCTGTATAAATCTTTACGGGGAACAGAAAACCTCATCTTTCTTCCTTGGAGCAGCTGGAGGAAGAATCAAACTGCCAACCTTGTGGTATATATCTTACAAGCACCGCCAGCACTGCCTTTTTGGTAAAGGAAGGCAAGTTGAAATCAAGGGGGAAAAATCTGAGGTAATATGAATTTTGATACAATTCTGTGGAACATCTATGTCCCAAGTAGAGTCTAGTGGAAGGACTGTTGAGGTTAGGCCCATTTCTTCAGACTCGGGAAGTTATACAGGTCCCTGCCAGGTGGTAGCAGGTACTACAATTGGGAAAACAAGTTCCCAAGAAACTTGACAGGCTGAAAATGTTGGTGGACGATATGTCTCATGGGTCACAGAAGAGTTAATGAAATATTCAGAATACAAAGATCAATGAGAGGTGATTACTGAGCTTCATATGGCATAATAATTCTTGCCATGAACTTTAATCTGCCATAAACATCAACAACGTTACCTGTATATTCTGATTGGGAAACAATATTTTCAGAATAGCTGACTCAATTTCCCTCACAATGCAAATCATATGCAATTTATTGAATCAATATTTACTTCTAATTCTTTTGTGTAATTTAAAAGCAAATTTGTGTAACTTAATAGCATAACTGATGTTAAAATTTAAAAGCTAAACAAGTCTATAAAATCTACAGCCTTAAATTTAATAGTTTTATATTTTCAGGATTGTGCTTAATGACTGTGGTGGTTATATGCCACCGAGTCGGTTCTAACTCATAGCGGTCCTGTATAGGGCTTTCCATACTGTAAATCTTTATGGGAGCAGAAAACCTCATCTTTCTCCCATGAAGCAACTGGCAGGTTAAACCTACTGATGTAACAGTTAACAGCCCAGCTGGTAATCCACTACGCTACCAGAGCTCCTAACAATGACTAGTCCATTGTAATTACTTGTTAGCTTAAAACACAAAACTAAACTAGACTTAGTGTATTTTACACCCCTTCTCTCTTCACAACTTCTCCACTACTGACTACTACAGTCATACCTTCTTCTAGTTTTCCACTAACCATGAACTCATCTCCTTTTTCTTACTTTATTTCTTCACACTCCTGTTTTCTTCAGTTGCCAGTTCTGAGAATTCTACTATTCTTCCTATCTTGCCTCATTTCTTCCATTTCCACCACGGCTCTCCCTCTGCTGCCCACATCTTTCTTTACTGCCCCATCTACTCCCACCTACAAGCAGAAAAGACTGCTGTTCTCAAGCACATACCATTACCTATAAAAATTGGACAATTCCTCACTGAATCTTGATTAAGACCAGTGCCACACCAGCTCTAGTCTCCTCTCAGCACCATCCCCCATTTAGAGAGCAGGCATCTCAACATGAACTAGATCTTGCCCCCATCTATCTCTAACCAGAGTACCTCAGCTGACACTGCAGGCTCTTTCAGAATCAGCTGCAACCTCTCCTGGTCAAAACACACCATTTCTTCTTTCTAAATGGAAAATCTTGGCAAGACTTGGAAGTCTTGGCAATACTCACCTTAGTCTAAATACTGGATACAGCTTTATTGTCCATCTTGTCAAACACTTAAGCACTCTTTATTTTTGTATAGTTACTGTTGGATGCATGAATTAATATACACATGCATCGGTATTTTAGTATTTATGGTTGTAACTGTGGGTGGTATGTTTTCCTGAGAGTATTTCCCACAGAGTATATGCTCAAATGTTATCCCATATGCTGTGTCTGGGAGTTGCCTGAAAGAGTAGTTTCAGGGGCACGAATGGGTCACTAAAAGTCATCTACGTTTATGAGAAGGCCAAAATATTCAGAAAATCCTAGTGATGACACCATTACCGACTCTCCTGCTCAAACCAGAAATCAAGATTTCATCTTCGACTTCCCCTGGTAATGTAGTTATCATCAAGGCCCGGAACTTCGACTTTCAAACTTCTTCTACTTGAACCTATACATGTTTCTCCATTTATACGGTCATTAGCCTTCACAGCCACCACTCATCTGTCAGTTGATCGTACTGTGGGGCTTACATGTTGCTGTGATGCTAGAAGTTTGCCAGCAGTATTTTACTACCAGCAGGGTCACTAGTGGTGGACGGGTTTCAATGGAGCTTCAACACAAAGACAGAGTAAGAAGTAGGAGAGGAGGACCGGTTTGAATGGTTGCCCAATGAAAACCTTAGGAATACCAGCAGAATATTGTCAGCTACAGTGTCAGAAGACAAGCCAATCAGATTGGAAGGCATGCAAAAAACACCTTGAAAGTAGAATGAACTATAATGATGTGAATGGAGCAAAGCTTTTTGAACCTCCATTCACAATGGAGCACAACTCAAAAAGGGAAGAAACAGCTGCAAATAGCCATTCATAATCATAACATGGAATGTACGAAATAGGAATCTAGGAAAATTGGAAATCAACAAAAATGAAATGAAACACATAAAGACCCTCGGTGTTAGTGAGCTAAAATGGACTGATCACTGGTCATTCTGAATCAGTCAATCATATAGTTTACTATGCAGGCAATGAAAGACTAAAGAAGAATGACCGCATTCATAATCAAAAAGAACATTTCAAGATCTATCTTAAAGTACAACACTCTCTGTGATAGGATAACATCGATATGACTACAAGTAAAACTAGTTAATATGACTGTTATTCAAATTTATGCACCAACCATTAAAGCCAGTGATAATGAAACTGAAGACTTCTATCAACTTGTTCAGTCTGAAATTGATCAAACATGTACTCAACATACATTGATAATTTACTGGTGATTGGAATGTGAAAGTTAGAAACAATCAGGAAAGATCAGTAGTTGGAAAATATTGCCTTGGTAATAGAAATGATGCTGGAGATCAAGCGATAAAATTTAACAAGACCAAGTCCGTCTTCTGCCTATAACTGATTGGAACACCTAAAATGGGGATACAACGTGCCCAGTGAAGGAGGCTTCCTGCAGAGCCTCTGCATTACATAAGACTATAGGTGGAAGCCTGAACCACATCCAGATCTTCAGAGATGGGAAATTTCCACTTGAAAGGACAAACAGACCAGCCTGGAGAGGCAAGAAGAACAGAAGATATTTCTTAAAAGAAAGACCTACAGGAAAAATACAAAACAATAGAGGCAGAGTGACTGTTACTACAAGAACAAGCAAGTTGCTTGCCCAGGAGACATCAAGGCAAGTGGTCGAATCCCCTCAGTGCAAATCACCTTCTTCCAAGACTAATGGGAATATACGCTCTGATTGGTGACCATGCTCGTCACCGATAAGGGAAAGTGAGGGAAAAACAGCAATGAAGTGGCAAGCTAAGCCCTACAATGTTCAATAGACTTCTGTGAACCCAGGTGGAGACCTGGTTGGCCAGCAGTGTGGCAAGACTTGGGGACTCTTGGGCCCAGAGTCAGTGACATAACCACAGAGGACTAGAGTAGAGAGTGAAGCATCCAGCTGATAAGAAGAGAGGGCATATGCACAAGAACACCCCTACATGCAGATAATACCCTCTTGACCTGGCTTCAATGACTGGATGATCAGAGCTCAACCAGAAGATACAAGAGGAAAAAAAAAAAAGAGTAATCTGATACAATTTGATGAACTTGACCTACACTTATGGATGCAGTAGCTCAAAAGAGGAAACAAATCCTTACAGCAAGGATCATTCCCACCCCCTCCACACACAGAGTAGAGAGGGAAGGGCAACTTGGACATTGGCTACCCAAAATGGGGGGGGAGGGGCCCACAAAGGCAAGAAGTAACTGGCTTACAAGCCTTCAAGAGGGAACCTAGATCCAGAGGGCATAGAGGAAGGTAGACTCTCCACTGAGTAGTATATAATCTGTCTGGGCGGGGCTGACAAAATGAAATGCAGAGAGGTCGCTTGTGATACAATAGTGAATAAATGTTATCAGGATTGATTGTGAGGGTTGGAAATGTAAAGGTAGACGTTTTATAGCAAGGAGGGGAGTGATTAACTTTTCAGTCTAGAAGCGGAGGTCCCTGGGACCATCAATGGAGAAGAGCGGAGAGCAGGACCCTACCCAGAGAAGCAGTGATGCCTGAGATGGAGGAAGAGATGAAGACGTGGAGAGATGGAGCAGCTGGGGACTTTAGATCCAGAGAGGGAGAGGGGCTGTATGCTGATGACTGGGGTGAAGGCTTGTAGTGTACATCCTGTGGTTGGTTGATGATGCATGGGGGGGATTGTAACCATGGCAGTGAAATTATATACAATAGAATGAATGTAAAACTAATGTTCTCCTCCCATGTAAACTATCACATAATTCACAATAAAACATTAAAAAAAAAAAAAATTTAACAAGACCAATGACTTATTCACTGTAAATGCTTTTTTTCCAACAACATAAACCACAACAATAAACATGGACCTTGCCAAACAGAATACACAGTAAACAGATTAAGTATGTGGCAAAAGACAGTGAAGAAGCTTAACATCATCAGCAAAAACGAGGACCCACTGCAGAACTGACCATCAGAAGACTAGAAAAGAATCAATGTATTTGACGTATGATGTTGGCAAAAATATTCAAAGTACCATGGACTGCCAGAAGAACAAACAAATCTGTTTGAGGTGAAGGTAACAACACCTTACTCAGGCCCCCAAGGTCCAGCAGTAATGAGAATCGCCCAGCTTCACATGCTTTCTCCCATTCACTCTAAGTTCTAAGTGGCATCTGAGTGCATCTCCTTTGCTCCTGCGTGCACAGCTTAGGAAAAGGGGCCACCCCTAGTGTTTCTGATTCAGTAGGACTAGGGTGGGGCTTAAGGATTTACATGACATCTCCATACACTGGAATCTTCTGTAATAAAAAGCAAGAAAGTATGATACATGCTACAATATGAATGAACCTTAGAAACATAGGGCTAAAAGAAAGAAACCAGTCACAAATTATCACATAATGTATGATTCCATTTATGTGAAATGTCTAGAAGCAAAAAAAAAAAAAGTCCTGGTATGTCACTATAGGATAAACACTGGACTACTAACCTCAAGCTTAGCAGTTCAAACCCACCAGCAGCTCCCAGGAAACCCTATACAGGGTAGTCACGAGTCAGAATCAACTTGATGACACATGACAACAACACATATGCAAAAAAAATAGATTATTGGTTTCCCAGGGCAGGGGATAAAGGAGCCCTGGTGGTTCAATGGTTAAGTATGTGGATGCCAAGGAAAAGGCTGGCGCTTGAAATCCACCAGTGGCTCTGCTGCAGAAAGACCTGGCAATATGCTTCCATGAAGATTATGGCCAAGAAAACCCTATGGGCAGTTCTAACCTGTCCAATATGGTTGCTACGAATTGGAAACGATGAGATAATGTCACACGACTCCTGTGTGAGGCTGTAGGATCAGCACTGGACTTCGAACCACAAAGTCAGCAGTTCAAACCCACCAGTTAGTTGCTCCTCGGAAACCCTATACAAGGTCGCTATGAGTCGGAAACAACAATAAGATAGCACACAACAAAACAACACAGCTTGGAAGAAAAATGGAAGGCTAGGTAGGGATGACGGCTAAAAGGGGTAGAGTTTTACATGGAAGTAATAAATTGTGCATTTTCAAACGGATGATGTGGATGGCACAGGAATTATAATTCAACAAAGCTGTTTTTGGAAATTTGCATTTCTAACAAGTTCCCAGGTGATCTGTGGATTATGGATCACTAACCCTGAAAGGTCTCACTTCATTTACTGAATTCTACATCTTCATTCCTGCAGGAGAACTTTTACATAAGGTAGCCCACACCACTTGCAATTGCCTTCCATCCCCTGCCCCTTTCACCTAGCTAACTCCACCTTCTCTTCAGTCCAGCCTGTCCCTTCCATTGTCACCCACTCAAGGAAATCTTTCTGGATAGTAGATCCAACCTCAGGCTAGGTGGGGTCTTCCTTATAGACAAGAAAACTATGTCCTAAATTCCTCCTTCACAGCATTAATTACAGTTTAAATGAATTGTTTCAGTATCAGGTTCGTTCCTTAAGGTATATTTCTCCAGTTAAGAAATAGACTTAGTGAGATGATGGGAAATGTGTTTCTTGTTCTCAGATAGATCTTCAGGCACAGGACATAACAAATCTCGGTATATATGTGCACAGAAGAAGTATGAAAGAGACTGAATTGCCTGTAGCACCACCACCCTTGAGCAGGTACATGAAGTTTCCAATCCCATTTGCCTCTCTCTCGTGTTTGTTCAGATGTGTTATCAAGTTCTCTAAGAGGAAGACAACACAGCACACATCAAAGCATCTCTGCAGGACCTCTTAAAGCTCATAGGAGGACTAAAATAATAACATAGACAAGAGGGGAAATTAAATAAAGCAGAAATTCACTCTGTGGGTCTAATTCAGCATATCTCTGATTTAGTGGGCCTAACAGAATAGTGATTAAATGGTAATTCTGTCTGGGTTTTTTTTTTTCTGTTTCCCTTAACTTGAATATCCTCTTGTCTTCTCAAAACTGAAGTCCTGCTCTCCCTACAAGGAAACTATAGCCCATCTCACACAATACTATGTAGTCCAGAATATCCTCCACCTCTCTCAACTTCCAGGAAACATAATATCTGTATTCATTTAGCCACTGCCTAAGGACTATTGATGTTTGCCTGTTTAAGTCAACTTAAATCCTAGAAGACAGAGAGTATGTGCTAAACCTCTCTGCCTTTTAAGTATCTTACACACTACCTCAGAAAATGATGAAATTGCAGAAATAGTGAACATGAAATTGCCAATGTCTAGATCATGGTCCTGAAATCAGCCATTAGTTCTATAGCTATTTCATGACCTGTCAACCTACTCTTTTAATAAGGTGAAAAAACTGAAACGCAAAGAGATTAGTTAAGTGTCATAATAATTAAATATGTGAATAGTGGTCAGTACAGGAATGCAGATCTCCTAACAATCTGTAGGTCCAACATCCACTTCTTCATTCTACCAAATGATTGGCATTTCAAGGTTAGGAAACCAAAAACTGTTGTCTCATAAATTTTATCTTGAGTCAAAATACAAAATCTTAAGATCCAGTAACTGGTTTCCATATGTAAGAAATGAAGCAGTTGATATTCAAAAATTAAGCTTCCTAGGAAACACAACTCTTGGGAGTTGCAAGAATACGAGGTAGGAAGAGAAGTACACAGACTTCAGACATTGAGGCTATCGGACAAAACATAAACCAATCATTTTCATTATGCACAAAGAAATAAAAGAAGGGCCATAGAATAGTGAGTAATAGGTGGAATTCCAGAAAATCAGGACAGAGGTGTGGCACTGTAGAATAAACACTGGAGTGTTAACCACAAGGTTGATGGTTCAAACCCATTAGTGGCTCCTAGAAAACCCCATACAGGGTTCCTTTGAGTCAGAAAAAAGATGTTTTGGAGTCCTGGCTTGGCACTGTAGGATAAGCACTAGACTTCTAACTGTACAGTTGGTGGTTCAAACCTACCAGCCACTCCTGAAATCCTATACATGGTCACTGTGGGTCAGAATGGCACTTAGAAACAACAAAGACCCCCAAACCTTCCAAAGAAGGCAAAGGTGCGGGTCCATGTCACAAGTCTAATCCCAGTCTCACACCATCCCTATCCATAGGTCCAAATAGGAATCTAAGTCAAGAGTAGAGATGCATAAAACAAAGCCATCAACACCTTTATAAAAACAGTGCCAAAGACACAGATCTTTTCTACCCACAGAAAACAAAAATGAGGCAAAATGCACTCTCCTTTCTTTCTTGACAGGATAGCTAGGATGTTGTTGTTGTGTGCCATTGAGTCTGTTCTGACCCATAGCGAACCTGTTTAGAGTTTCCAAGGTTAGGTTCAAATCCACTTTGCAGTCCAGCGCATTAGCCCACAGCACCACACCAGAACTCCATAGGATAGCTACTGTTGTTCTTGTTAAGTGCTGTCAAGTCGGTTCCAACCCATAGCAACCCTGTATAGGGTTTCCAAGGAGTGGCTGGTGAGCTTGAACCGCCAACCTTGAGGTTCAAATCAACTTTACAGTCCAGTGCATTAATCCACAACACCATACCAGAACTCCACAGGATAGCTATGTTGTTGTTGTTATGTGCCGTAGACTCGGTTCCGACTCATAGCGACCCTGTACAGAGTTTCCGAGGCCGTAAACCTTTTTGGGAGCAGAAAGCCGTAAACCTTTTTGGGAGCAGAAAGCCTCACCTTTCTCCCGCATAACAGCTGGTAGTTTTGAACTGCTGACCTTGCGGTTTGCAGCCCAATTCGTAACCACTACGCTATAGAGCTCCTCAGGATAGCTATAAGCATCACCAAATAATCACAAAAGTTACTCTGCACCAAAGACATTAAAATGTTTACTTGTCCCAAGAGGCAAGGACACACATAACTTGTCACATAAGGTCTAAAATGCACAAATTACAGCTTTAAATGGGCAATTATCTGTTCAAAATTATGGTCAAAGGACAAGCAATTAGAGAAGGTCTCTAAAGGAATATAATAAGAGAACTGAAAGACTAAAAGTACAGAGAGAGATGAAATTATATTAATATACCTTTCTAAAAGTCACTTTGATTTCCAAAATCCCCACTGCATTCCTCCTCCCTATTCCTAGGTCCAGTCTCCTCTGCTTCAAGACTTCCCAGGCACTTCCTCATCCTACGGATGCCCATTACACTCCAGGCCAGGCCTACCAGGTGTCAGGTAGTCCTGTCTGTTGTTGCTGTTGGGTGCCATTGAGTCAATTCCAACTCATAGCTCCATTCCCATCTGCTTGATGCAATGTAAATGCTTCTACCTAGTTTATTTGTCAACATGTAATTAACAAACTCAGCATTATCAAGAAGAAAAAAATCTCTACATTACTTAGAAATGTGAAGCTGTAATAAAACATTAGCAAAAATGTAGCATGAGAAATGTGGGTGGTTTGATTTTACCGTTTTACATTCATTCCCTCTCAAGGTGATATGTTTACTTAAAAAAAAAGTCAGTCAAGCATAAAATATGAATTTAGAATGCCACTATTTTATGAGATTCTCTCTGAAAATTACACACAATTGTACATACACATACTTCCTGTTAATTAGAAGCTACTTTGTGGAAGAGATATTCCAGCAAAATGTGCTGTCATAGTCCAAATCTGCTGAGGATAGTCGTTTCCACCAGCAAGAATTACAGGAGCTCAGCCAAAAGCTTGTGCCTTTAGCAATGCCCAGAGATGTTGCCTGGCAACTCAGTGTCTGGGATTATTTTGTTCCCATTTCTACCTCAGTCAATCCTCACTTACAGACTCAAATGAGCCCATTTATAAGTACAAAGTCTGTTGTGCTTTTTATCTATAAATTGGGCTTCTGGAGTTCTTCAATTATGCATTTAGAAAGCGACTGTCATTTCTCAGAACTTCCTCTTGTGGCTCTCTGACTTGGGCCTAAGACTGCCATCTTGTTTCATTCACAGTTGTCTGGATAAGGCCCTAAAGTGCAGGCCCCCAAGGCCTGCAAAGTGTAAGTGTAAAGCATTTCTTTGGTCCATAGGCTTCTTTCCAGACCTGCAGCTTCATTTCACACAGGGGTTATAGAATACTGATATTTGCATAAAAGAAGAAATCCTATAATAAAATTTTCTCTCTAACAATTTAGGACTCTTATTAAGTGCCTTCAAGTCAGTTCCAACCCTCAGCTACCCAGTATAGGGTGTCCGAGGAAATGCTGGTAGGTTTGAACTGTGGACCTTATGGTGGGAAGTCCAGTGCTGATCCAACCTACAGTGCCACATCAGGAGTCCTAAGACTCTTTAGGTAACTGATTTAAGCTACGGGTCGGAACCGACTTGACGGCCCTTAACAACAACAACATAGAGTAAGCACTAGACTAAGGAGCTCTGGTAGCGTGGTGGTTACGAATCAGGCTGCTAATTTCACAGTCAGCAGTTCGAAACTACCAGCTGTTCCATGGGAGAAAGATAAGGCTTTCTGCTCCCATTAAGATTTGTTGTCGTTGTTGTTGTTAGCGACCCTGTACAGGGTTTGCAAGGCTGTAAAGAACACCTCATCCTTCTCCCACGGAGCAGCTGGTAGTTTCAAACTGCTGGCCTTAAGGTTCACAGCCCGATTCGTAACCACTACGCTACCAGAGCTCCTTTAAGATTTACAGCCTGGGAAACCCTGTACAAGGTTGCTATGAGTCAGAACCAATTCGACAGCACATAACAACAACAACAAAGCACTAGACTGCAAGGTTGGTTTGACCTATAAGGTGGGCGGTTCAAACTCACCAGCCACTCCTCAGAAACCATATATAGGGTCAGACTCAAGGGCACTTTAACAACAAAATAAATTTTTCCCCTCCTAGCCTTTGTTTTCCAAAGCAGACTCCAACATACATACTCTTTTCCTGTTCCACTTTGGCAGGATCAAAACCTCTAAGAAGAGGAAAAAAAAAGAGTAATCTGATACAATTTGATGAACCTGACCTATACCTATGGATGCAGTAGCTCAAAAGAGGGAACAAATTTTTACAGAGAGGATCATTCCCTCCCCCTCAATACACAAAGTAGACAGGGATGGGCAACTTGGACACTGGCTACCCAAAATGGGGGGGCTACAAAGGCAAGAAGTGACTGACTTACAAGCTTTCAAGAGGGAATCTAGATCCACAGGGTGAGGAGAAAGGCAGAATCTCCACTGAGTAGTATCCAATCTGTCTGGGCGGGGCTGATGAAAGGAAATGCAGATAGGTCTCTTGTGATACAATAGTGAATAACTGTTATCAGGACTGACTGTGAGGGTTGGAAATGTAAAGGTAGACATTTTTGTAGCAAAAGGAGGGGAGTGATTGACTTTGCAGTCTAGGAGTGGAAGCCCCTGGGACCATCAAGGGAGAAGACAGAAGTGCGGGACCCTATCCAGAGAAGCAGTGACGCCAGAGATGGAGGCAGAGATGATGACATGGAGAGATGGAGCATCTGGGGACTTCAGACCCAGAGAGGGAGAGGGGCTGTGTGCTGACGACTGAGGGGTAGACTTGCAGGGTATATCCTTTGGTTGGCTGATGATGCATGGAGGGGATTGTAATCATGGCAATGAAACGATACATGATAGGATGAATGTAAAGCTAATGTTCTCCCATGTTTATCACATAATTCACAATAAACTAGTTAAAAAAAGAAAATATACTACCTTCAAAGTTCTCTAATAAAGAACATCAGAGTATAAAAAGGTGAAGGAAATAGTCTCTATTTCTTGTACTATAAAATTAAGAACCTGTACTGAAACGATCCAGATAAGAAATAATTATATCCATAGGTGGGCTACACTGAGTCTGTCCAGTTTGAAGGGGAAAGAAGGATGGTGGGAAAGGGTTCATAGAGAAATGGCACTAGTCCAGGACTAGCAAACAAAACTGTTGTGGCTAAGAGTCAGGCTGCTAATCTCAAGGTCAGCAGTTCGAAACTACCAGATGTTCTGCAGGAGAAAGATGAGGCTTTCTGCTCCTGTAAAGATTTACAGCCTTGAAAACCCTATACGGGGTCGCTATGAGTCGGAACTGACTCCACAGCACACAACCACCACCACCAGTGAACAAAAAACCTGCAGTGTATGGATGGGGAGTACAGAACTTTCCAGACAAAGAAAATAGCATAAGAAAAGGCATATTGTTGTTGTTGCTAAATGCCATGGCTTTGGTTCTGTCTCATAGGCAATCCTGTTTAGGGTTTATGAGGAGCAACTGGTGAGTTTGAACCTGCGGTTCGAGCTGACCTTGCAGTCCAGTGCATTAACTCATAGCGCCACACCAGGACTCCATGAGTAAAGGCACAAGAGGAAGGAAAAAAGCATGGTGTGTTTATAAATTGGTAAAAAGAATACTGACAGAAAAGTGCTACAAATGTAAATCAGAAATTAGATCACAGAGGACCTCGCATGCCAGGCCAAGAAGTTAGGCATCGGAGGTGGCAGCCTTGAAGGGCAAAGAGGTAGAATTTCTAGGCTTTCTGAACTGAAGACACACACTTCAACATGTGAAAAAAAATTATTTTTTTAATAGAAAAGGAATTCAAAAGGTAAATTATTAATCATCTCATCCCTGTTAATTATCTTTTAGAACTAAGCCTATTATAAAAATATCACTGTGGCATTACAGAGCAGCCATTTGTCTTACACTCCCACGACAGGAAATACAAATGGAAAAGGAGTTATCTATTCTAAAACAAAGGCAGCAAGAATATACAAATTAAAGTCAATTCTTGAACAAAAAAGAACTGGGGTGACATCTATTCCAGTTCACAAGCTCAGGTAAAATATTCTGGAAACTAGTCTTTTAACATGCCTCTGGCGCCTTTTAGGTAACAAATGTTCTAGAATCTTAAAAAGGATCACTTTCCACCCTGCAACTCAAGAGATGTAATTTTTAATCTCTGAATATTTCTGAATTTATCTGTCATCATTCAAATAAATATACCTGCCCATGTGGCTTTCCTATATAGGACAGCTACCTTCAGCATTGTAGTCTGTGTGTCCCTGTACTGTTGTCCATTTTCCGTGTTCATCTTTTTTCCCTCATCAGATTCTGAATTTCTAGCAGTGAAGCATCCTGCCATATATTTGTCCTGCATCCTGAACATGACTGAACATAGTTCTGGGCATAGAAGGTACTCATAATTATATGGTAAACGGTTTAATTCACTTAGCTTTCAAAATATATATCCCAGTAAGACTAAAAACTGTGGTATTTGTATTGGTTTGTGTGTGGAATACAAGAAACGAAATTTAAAAATCAGAGCAAGAATAGTTCTTCAAAAGAATTCATCTAAACCAGTTCTGCAAAAACATCAATTTCATTAGTCATTTGTTGTTGTTAGCTGCTATGGAGATGGCCTTAACTCATGGCAACCCTACGTACAATGAAACAAAAGGCTGACCAGTTGTGAATTGCACTGTTGTGATTTTTCAGTGGTTAACTTTTCTTTTTTTTCTATAAAACAATACCCTTTTTATTTTAAAACTCTGGTGAAATAGGTTTCCATATGACATCCCATTTAAAAAAAATTTTTTTTTTTCATGTAAACCAACCTGCCTGGGGGTTAGTCACACTAAACAGACTTCAACTTCATTATAGTGTTTAACGATGATGTTTATTTGCAAATGTTATCTGTTAGGTAGTAAAGTTTTGTTGCAATATTTCCAGCACATGTTCCACAGTCAAAGAAAGGGGATATGTATAGGCCTTTTTTCTAGTATACTGTAGTCTGGAAGCTCCATTGAAACCTGTCCAGCATCGCAGCAGCACGCAAGCCACCAGTGACAGAGAGGGACAGCCGAACAAGAGGTGTGTTAGCCAGGAATCCAAATCAGGGTTCCCATATGTCAGGTGAGAATGTTACCACTAAACCATCTATGGCCTCTTTGGATAAAAACAGTGCACAGAAATACTGTCTATTCTGAGCAGCAGAAGAGCATGAACTCAGTAACAAATGGCTCAGAAGATGGTAGGAACTGTGAAGGCCTGCAAAGTCCCAGAGGGTGCATGCTATGGCCAAGGGAACCATCACCATGCAGCTCTGGTGAATCAATGCCATCCTTAATTGAAGAACCAGCGTTGTGATATCTCAAAAAGAGTGGGAAATATATATTGTTGTGTATGTGAGTGAGAAAGAGGAGAGAGTCAGAAAAAATTTTTTAAAAATTTAAAATCTCCCAGTATTTAAAATATTTGCTCAAAAAAATTTAAAACACTGTGTCCATGGAAAAAAGACAAACACATTTTGGATCTTCCTAGAGAAATGTTTCACCTACCTTAGGACCTGAGCTCACTATTCTAATTTTCCTTTAACCCCTAATTCCTTCCTCTGGAACACAGGTCTATAGGAAGGAGGATAGCACATACAACAAATAAGGTCTGGACCTTATTTGTTCTATGACAAGGCAAATTATTTGGAGTTTTTGAGCTTCAGTTTCTTCACCTATTTGAGAGAGAGAATATAAATTGCTACCAAACTTAGTTACTAAAAATTAAAAATAGTAAGTACAAATTTCTCTGTCAAACTTCCCAGAGATGGCATGAATGAGAGCTTGATTAATTAAATCTTTTCTTAATTAAATCTTAATATTGCATTTGAAGCTAAAAATAAAAAAGGATCAGAGAATTAATGCTAACATAAATTTAAATAATGCTCATAATAACAATAATCACTGCTATTTAAATAAGCTTCAATAACTTTATAAGTAGGATTGTAAAGCGATTAAGAGACATTAAAGGACTTGCTAAAAAAGCTACCACGCCAGTGAAGGTGCCAGAGTCATCATGCAACCCAGGTCTTTGTGCTTCTGAAGTTCACCTTCTTCCACTCAATGGCTCACTCAAGTCACAGAGATTCCACCTGCTTCCCTGGATGGTACAAATGGTTAACACACTTGGCTGCTAAACATTGAAGGTTCACATCCACTCAGAGTCACCTTGGAAGAAAGACTTGGCAACCTACTTCTATAAAATCAGGTGTTGAAAACCCTATGGAGCAGAGTACTACACTGACACACATGTCTACTCAATGGCAATTGTTTATGAGATTCTCACAGTAAATTATAAGACTCTGATTATTAAGAGAGGAGGTAAACAATGAAGAAGGCACAAAGATCTTAATACAAATAAACTGGGTAGATGAAGTTCATAAACTGTGGATTCACAGACCCACTCCTGAGAACCTTCTGTCTCCTGGACACCTTAATCATTATCTTCCCCTTTCCACTCCACAGCTGTCTGCACTCCCAGAAGGCCCCATTTCCCTCCCCTCCAACCACCAAAAACTTGACTTTCCATTCCTCCCTTGCACTTAATCCCCCCACCACTTGTCTTAATTTCACCTGTCTTCTAACATTGCACTGGAGCCTTTTGTTTAACAAATTTTCTAGAATCTAGAAAAGAGTCACTCTCCACCCCCCACCTCAGGAGTTTTGAAGGCTAAAAAGTCTGTCCAAGTAAGAGTCTTGGTTCGGTTGATTCCTTTCTTGTTCAGTGGCCCTAGGCATCATTCCTTGGCTCCTTGACTTGTAGACCATTCTTACATGACTTCACTGTGCCTTACCCCTCCCTGGTGTGTGTGTCTCTCATAAGTTTAGGACCCACTACACTGGTATATGGAGTCGTGGTGTGGTGTTGTGGGTTAATGAGTCAGACTGCAAAGTCATTTGAACTGCAAGGTCGGTGGTTCAAGCTTACCAGCAGCTCCTTAGAAACCCTATACAGGGTCGCTATGGGTCGAAATCGACTCAATGGCACTTAACAACAATAACACTGGTATACGGAGTCCTGGTGTGACACTGTGGGTTAATGTACTGGGCTGCAAAGTCATTTGAAGTGCTGCAAAGTAGCTAGTTCAAGCACACCAGTCGCTCCTCGGAAACTCTACACAGAGTTGCTATGGGTCAGAGCCAACTCAGTGAAGCACTGAACAACAACACTAGTATGGTTTGATCAACATAACAGAAACCCTATTTCCAAACAGGATCACATTCACAAGTACAAGGGCAAGGAATTCAACACATTTTTAAGGGGATACAATTCAATCCGTAACATTTTCTAAAAGGATCTTTTTATTGGGGAGTTGGACAGAAAACAGGGACTGATCTTGTCAGTCCGTGGAGAAAATTTTCCCACTAACCCAACATTTGAGATGGAAAGGATGAGGGCACACAATGTCCACCAAGCGTAGTGATTACTCGGGCTGCTACTTTCACAGTCAGCAGTTCGAAGCTACCAGCTGTTCAACGGGAGAAAGATGAGGCTCTCTGCTCCCATAAAGATTTACATACTCAGAGACCCTGTACAGGGTCGCTATGAGTCAGAACTGATTCCACAGCACACAACAACAACAACAAGTTTCAAAAAGATTTTATAACTCTGCTGTCAGTCTAATCCCTGGATTCCAGTCATCCCAGCCAACCTTTCTTTTTACCATATATTGTTGTTACACGTCACTGAATCAGTTCCGACTCATAGTGACCTTGTATAAGGTTCCCTGAAGTGCCAACCTTGAAGTCCAGTGTTTATCCTACGGCACCACACCGGGACTCTTTTTACCATAGATGTGGGCTTCAAAAAGCTCATGGATAAATAGAATTATAAAACAATGGAATTTTTCCACAAACTTTACGAAGCTCCCACATATCCCATTACACTTCCATCCTATCCTGCTCCCTCCAGTTCAATAAATCTTGTCAGTTCTACTTTCAGTCACAGAATGAGAACCACATTTCAAGCAAATCATATGTTTAAGTTTTAGGTTGCTCAACAAAAAATAAAACAGTCCCTTTTAAATATTGCCTACTCTAATTTCCCTTTAGTCTCTGACTCCTCCCTCTGGGACCAAGAGTATCATTTTAAGTTTCTGAACTTTAGTTTCTTCACCTATTAGACTGTGGGCATAAAAGAATATGAACTGCTATCATACTGAGTTACTTTAAAGACCAGAAATATTAAACACAAAGCCACTGCATACTCCCTGAATAGGGAATGAGTCCTAGTTATTATTACTATGAAATGCTACATTTCGAATCACACTTTCTCTAGCTTCTGCCAGTCTCTGCAGAAGCAAAGCTCTTCTTTTCACATGTCGTCGGAATACCATGCCTGTACCTATTTGCTCACTGATGACTCTGGAACTGCTCCCTAGGAGTCCTATCCCACACCTTTATTTAACTTGGACTCAGGCAAGGTTATCCTAGCCCGTTTTCTAAGATAGCACCACCGGGTTCTCACTAGTTTGAAGTCTGGGGCTCGTCTGTTAGGCAGTGTGGTGTTATTAAAAAAAAAGCACTGGACACAAAATCAAAAGACAAACAACCAAATCTAAGTTCCACCACTGAGTGGAATAATCCTAGGCATGATATTTAATCAACCTATGCCTCAATATCCTCATCTGTAAAATGGGTATAATAAACCACCATTTGCACAGTGACTGTAAGGATTAAATACTCTATAGGAAAAAAATTCTACCACATTCCTGGACAGAGAAAACCATCATTGTTCACTTCATCATTGACTGTCTTCAATCTCAGCACAGTAGACAGGTATGCCCTAGACTCCACCTGTTCTAGTGTCCTGTCCCTCTCCTGTTCTTTTCCCACAAAGTCCCCTTAGTTCTTCTCTTACCACCATCCACCTGCCCATCTGAACGTGGCCAGACTACACTGCAGACAACATGCAGAGAGCACAGTGCCCAATTTCCTGTCAGAGTCATTATTGTCTTTTCCGGAAAGTACCACTACTCTTCATTAAGCATGAAATCCTGGGCCTTTTTTATCCCCCATCCTCAAATTTGCGTGAGAGACAAGGCAGGATGTCTATGAAGAATATTATCCATCAATTCTGCTTAGTATCTCATATTCCTCTAACAGACTCAAAATATTCTACATTCAGTTATGCAAATCTAAAAGACAGAACTCAATTGCACTGTCTTTAAGACAGGGATGGTAAACATGTGCCATCAAGTCCTGATCCTTCCTCCTCCTGCCAGAGCAGACACCAGCAATCACACTGAGTTTTCCTGCCAATTTCAGACAAGGCTCCAAAACCGCTCTCCCAGCTCTTCAGTCAACCACCATTAGTCAATCAGAGCCGTTATTTGGAATGAAATCTATTTGCCAAGATTCAGAAGTCTTATACCCACCCACTGCCATTGAGTCAACTCAGAAGCCTTAAATCACACTAAAAGTTTCAAATGCTACAGTAGAATTTTAATTATGTGACATGTTTGGGGAATTACCTATTAAAACACTAATATTTTCAGCGATTGAGGTTTAAGTAGAAAGGCCTTTATATTTAGGAGTCCTGGTGGCATTAAGTCCTAGTGGGTTAAGTGTTGCTGCTAAATACCCTCCTAAAATTATATAAACATACATCCTGGTGTGGCACTGTAGGATAAGCACGGGACCCCAAGGTGGCTTTCAACCACAAGACTGGCAATTCAAACTTACCAGCCGCTCCTTGAAAACCCTATACAGGGTCTCTATGAGTTGGAACCAACTTGACATCACCTAAAAAGAACATGTAATTTAATAATTTCTTTGATGGTTAAATATATCATATGATTCAAAGTTTTGATTTCTAATTGTTACTATTACCTTCAGTGGAATCTTGGTGTGGTGCTGCAGGATAAGCACTGGATTGCTAACCACAAGGTTAGTGGTTCAAACCTACCGGTCACTCCCCAGAAACCCTATACAGAGTCACTGAGTCAAAATGGACTTGGTAGCACTTAACACCAAACAACAATCCTCCAATAATAGTCCATGGATGAGGCTGATGGTGTTTGGGTTGGATATAAACTACCTCCAAAATTAAATCAATTAGCATATATTTTACCCAATCACTTATTTTAGCTAGTAATTTATTATAAGACAGAGCAACACAAAACTCTTGTCAGTTGGTGGTCCAGGCTTATGGAGGAAGCCAGTTCCCATACAAAGGAACTGTCCTAACAACTGTAATTACTAAAGTAGAGGTCCAGCAAGCTTCAACCCATATGGGATTGTCAATAAAGGCAGCACACTCCCACTTCTTGTGTAACTGAGAGAATGAAAACAAACTAATTCAAAAGCTATGATGTTTGCTGTTGCTTTGGGTTTTTATTTTGGTTTAATTCAATATCAGATTGGCAGGTAGCAAGAGCTGCTAACTTTTACTATAGTCGTATTTACCAAATACCACTGAACTGACGAGTCAAACAAGTCACCTAATTGTGCCTTTTACTTCTCAGGCCTCTATTCCAAAGCCAATAGGTCAGATTGAGTCCATGCTCAGCAGGAAGTGAAAATACACATCCTGAAGTGAGAACCCGCTGTCCTCAGTCATAGCCAACATTCCATTTCCTCTTCAGGAGTTTGGAAGTCATGCTGGCAGAGGGCCCAAAAAGGTCCACAGCAAAGTGGACACACCCTGAGGTGCCCCTCACCCTGCCCTTTTACATACTGACTTACAAAGGGAACCAACCAACCAACTTGTTTCAGAGTCTCTTACGTGCTGCACCAGCCTATAAGTAAGCAGTTCTGTAGGTAGGTGGGACCCGATTCAGCTGTATTCATGTGTTCAGCTTTCCAACACACTACAAAGTTGTCATGAGTCCAGAAGGGAAACATTCAATGAAGTGCTTTTCCTAAGTTGATTTCTTTTTAGATGATGGGACGAAAACTCATCAAGCATAAAGGCGATAACAATGCTAACCCTTTTAAATTACCTTAGAGTAGTTCCAGAATAACTAAGCAATGCTCGCAGATAAACTCAGATAAGCCTATTAGGAAAGACTGAGTGCAGGGAAACCCTGCATTGCCATCAACTTGATTACTCCATTGCTGGTTGGTAGATTTCCGATCTCCAACTCCTTGCTCTTATAACCAACCCCCAACAGCCTCCAGAAACTAGCCAAAAGTATATGTATCACAATTAATCTTAAAAAACATTCAATAGAAAGGCTCACCTAGAATGATACCCCCTGAAAGACACAAGTGTATATAATCAGATGTGGGAAATTTCCCTCAAACGTTAAAAATATTTCATAGAAAAGGGAACCAAATGTGTCACTGTGTTTCCAATCTGGAAAGATAAAGCACTTTTTTGTACATCATAACCAAATAGTATAATATAAAATTGCTAAGTGTCATCGATTTGATTCTGACCCATAGCGACCCTATATAGAGTTTCTAAGGAGTAACCGGTGATCTTGAACCACTCACCTTACAGTTCAAATGACTTTGCAGTCTGACGCATTAGCCCACAGTGCCACACCATCACAGGAAAATAATGAATAGAGAAATATGATCTAAATTAGAACTCAAGTTTCTAACTAAGTAGCACTGCAACTGTATAGGGTCGCTATGAGTCGGTTCCGACTCCACAGCATATAACCACCACCACCAGCACTACAACTAAAACACAGTAGAGTAGCCCCAAGATCCCTAGTGGTGCTGTGATTAAGTCCTCTGCCTTTACTGGAAATGTTAGTTCAAACCCACCAACTGCCCTCCTGGAGAACAATGTGGCAGTCAGTTTCCATAAGTATTACAGCCGTGGGGCACTTCTAATCTGTCCTACAGGGTCACTAAGAGTCAGAATCAACTTTATAGCCATAAGTTTGGTTTGGGTTTTCGGTGCAAATGAGGAATCCCTGGGTAGTGCACACAGCTAATGCACTCAGTTGCTAACCCAAAGGCTGGCAGTTTGAGTCCACCCAGAGGCAACTCAAAAGAAAGGCCTGGTGATCTACTTCCAATAACTCAGCCACAAAAACCCTAAAGAACACAGTTCTACTGTGACACATGTGGGTCACCATGAGTCACAATTGACTAGATGGCAAATGGTAATGCACAGTAGCATAGTGGTTACTAGTCGGGCTGCTAACCTCAAGGTCAGAAGTTGGAAAGTACCAGCTGTTCTGCGGGAGAAAGATGAGGCTTTCTGTTCCTGTAAAGATTTACAGCCTCGGAAACCCTGTGCAGGGTCACTATGAGTTGGAACCAACTCCACAATACTTAACAACAACAACCACAACAAATTCACAAAGGAATCTATCACCTTGATTATATTTGTATTTATAGGCTTAAAATGTTATTGTGGAATGGGAAAAACAGCAAATTCTGGAAACACTGAAGTTAGTCCTTCACCTAGGATACTGAAAAATTTCTTTGTCTAACAATAAGCCTTATGTTATTGTTGTTATTAAGTACCATCCAGTCAGTTCCAACTCATAGTGACCTGATTCACAGCAGAAAGAAACAATGCATGGTCCCACACCATCCTCACAATTGTTAAGTTTGAGTCCAATGTTGCTGCCACTATGTCAGTCCGTCTCACTGGGGTCTTGCTCTTTTTCACTGACCTTCCATTCCACTTGGTTGTTGTTCAGTGCTGTTGAATCAGTTCCAACTCACAGCAACCCTGTATAGGGTTTCCGAGAAGCGGCTGTTGAGTTTGAACCTCCAACTTTGCAGTTCAAACAGACCTTTCAGTCCAGTACATTATCCTGCAGTGCCACCCCAGGACTCCGACTTTTCACTTTAAAAGCATTCTATCCTTCTCCAGCAACTGGTCTTTGTTGACAACATGTCCAAAGAACAAGAGATAGAGTTTCATCATCCTTTCTTCAAAGAAGTATTCTGGCTGTACATCTTCAAAGATAAATTGGTTTTTCTGGCAGTCCATGGTACTTTCAATATTCTTCTCCAACACTATAATTCAAAAGAATTGATTCTTCCAGGCTTCTTTATTCATTGCCCAACTTTCACATACATCTAAGGCAACTGAAAATACCATGGCTTTAGTCAGACACACCTTTGTCCACAAAGTGACAGCTCTACTCTTCAACACTTTAAAGAAGTCTTTTACAACAGAATTGCCCAATGCAATACATCTGTTGATTTCTTGACTGTTGCTTCCATATATAGTCTATGCTGTTGTTGTTAAATAATGTGGAATCTATTTTGACCCACAAGAACCCTGTACAGGGTTTCCAAGGAGTGGCTGCTGGATTTGAACAGTTGACCTTGCAGTCAGAAGCCCAGTGCATATCCTACAGCACCACACCATGTTCAATTGCTGACTTTTAAGATTCAAAAGTGCCCAGTCTTTCAAATTTGAGAGCAGAAAATGTTTTAATTACAACTTTCTATCAATTAGTCTTTTTATATTAACCTTCATCTGGCCTGCCTTTTCAGCCTGACTTTCCATTAAACCACATCCTTGCCCTGTACCCACAACTTATTCATACATCCCAATACCTCATCAGTCCTTCATGCCCATTACTTAAACAGTTTGCATCTAATCATTTCTTAGATGCCTCCACTCTTGCCTAAAGTCATGCTAACCCTCTCTTGTAACACCTTTCAGCACCAGTGGCATTTGGATGGACAGATTTCTCTCTGTGCAGGATATCTAGCATCCTGGGTGCCCCCCCCCCTTTGGCCCAAGGGACAACAGTGCCCTCAGTGGGGAGCCTATCCTCTTGAACTCTGGATTCATACCCCCTCTTGGTTTTACTCTGGATATACTATGGTGGTTTAGTGGATTACGAGCTGAGCCACTAACCGCAAGGTCAGCAGTTCGAATCTACCAACCATTCTGCAGGAGAAAGACGAGGCTTTCTGCTCCCGTAAAGATTTACAGCCTCAGAAACCCAAGACAGGGTCTCTATGTGTCGGAACTGACTCCACAGCACATGACCACCACCACCACCAGCACTAACTTCTGAGTTTGATCTCAAACAGGTCAGTTAACATCAACTTGATCATCTGTATAATATGAAAAAAATAACTCTCTCACCATATGGCTTTGAGAATTCAATTACTTAAAGATCCTAAAGAGCCCAGGTTTACCTTCACTAGCTCCTTCTGACATTTAAGTACCAAAGGAATTAGGACCCAGCTTGTTCAGTATCATCACATTCTGACTTTACCTGCCTTGGAACTCTTTTCTGATGCTTCTTTATGAAGTGAATTTCACTGAATACATTTTGCAGGGCTGCAACTCCTTAAACTGGTAATTGGGTGTTTAAAATAGTTACAAATCATATGAAGTTCTAGAGTTTGCATTGTACAGTGGCAAACAGCACAATTTCTACATGTTCATTCTTCACCTCCACCCCCTCTTTTAAAGTGTATCAGTTGCAATTTGGGACAAAGTTCTATGTTTTCCAACTTTGCATCTAATTTCTTTCTATCCTTTGCTTCCATTGTGGTTGTTCCTCTCCAGCATCTACTGCAGATACTGCTATGTAGCTCAGTTCCCCAGGCCCTATGGAAACATCCCAATGCCGCATCACTCCTTCATGCTCATTACTTAAACAGTTTGCGTCCTAAATCTTAGATCTGGAGAGGGCCAGCACAAATCTATGCTATAAACAGAGATGTCTGTTCTCCTGATTATCATTCACAAATTTATTCTAAACAAAACATGTCCTTTGGTCAGTGGATGGCTGCAGACAAATTCTCTCAGTAATGCAGTTGTATTAGTCTCATTGTTATTTTTGTTAAGTGCTGTCGAGTCAGTTTCAGTTTCAACTCATAGCGAACCTCTGTAGGGTTTCTGAGAAACAGCTGGTGAGTTTGAATTGTGTACCTAGCAGTTCAAACCAACCTTGAGGTTGAGTGCTTATCCTAAGATGCCACACCAGCACTCCACTTTAGTCTCATTGCTGTTGTTAGTGCCCTTGAGTCGGTTCCAACTTATAGCAACCCTGTATAGGGTTTCAGAGGAGCAGCTGGTGGGTTTGAACTGACGATGTTGTGGTTTGAAGTCCAGTGTTGAACCTACAGCGCCACTCCAGGAGTCCTTGTAGTCTCATTAGGATGATATGAAAAAAAAAAAAAATCCCACTTGTCATAGAATCGATTCTGATTTGGCAACCCTATAGGTTTCTGAGGCTGTAAGTCTTTATAGGAACAGAAAGCCTCATCTTTCTTCCACAGAAGAGTTGGTGCATTAGAACAGTCAGCCTTGGGGTTAGCAGTTCAGTGTTTACCCTACAGCATCACCAGGGCCCTTAAAAATTTTTAAAAAAAAAAAAATTTTTTTTAAGCATTGGCTTCTAAGGGAATCTGCTGGGCCAGTAAAATACAAAGAGCTCAGCTCAGACGGTTATGGTGATGATTTTGGGGAATCCCAAAATGATAATACTGACAGACTTTCTCAAAGGACACAGAACAATTGTGGGAGCTTACCAGGAAGAAATTTAAAGAAAACTGAAAATTGCATTGGTTTAAAAACAGGCCAGGAAATTTTCAGTGAGGAATTCAACTCCATCCTGGCGATGCACCTGCTCATTCTTCAAGGATAGCAAGGGCTTTTCTAAGAGAATTTTGTTGGGAAACCTTATCCCATTCCCCCTACAACCCTGATCTTACCCCTTCAGACTTCTTTTTATTCCCCAAACTCAAAAATCATTGAAAAGGAACACTATCTGAGACCCTCAAGAATGCCAAAACTGCCATTATGACAAAGTGTAAACTGAAGAGTGCCAAATTCTTCAGGGAAAGTTTGGTGTTGTTACTGTTGTTAGCGCCATGGAGTCAGTTCTGACTCATAGCGACCCTGGATAGGGTTTCCAAGGAGTGGGTCTGAACCACCAACTTTGTGGTTAACAGTCCAATGTTTATCCAACAGCACACCTTCAGAAGGATATAGACCAAGATGGTGATTATGTAGAGAAACAAAAGTTTCACATTTTTATATTTTTGTTTAATGAAGGTTTCTATGATTTTAGAGCAATACTTTCTGAATTACTCTCATGCACCTGTCGGTTAATACACCAGACTGCAAAGCTGTTTGAACTGCAAGGTCAGTGGTTCAAGCTCACCATCTGCTCCTCGGAAACCCTATACAGGGTCACTATGGGTTGGAGTCCATGTGAAGGCACTTAGGCACTTAACAACAACAACCTAGCACCTAACAAAGCCTAGTGCATAGCAGGTTTAACCTAGCACCTAACAAAGTGCATAGCAGGTTTCTAGTGATCCCTTAATAAATACATGAATGAATGCATTCAGGAATCAGGAAGTCTGGCTTCCAATTCAAATCTCATGACAGCACTGATTGACAGAAATGACCTCAGGGCAAGTCACTGAATTTCAATACCCAAATTTCCTTTTGAGCTGATCTTCTCTTGAATCTCTTTAAGGGTTTCTTTCAGCTCTAACAACTTAACCTGAGAATTTTAATGACTAAAAGACTTATTTGCTTTCTGAGAAATTTTCATCAAGGCAAGCAGGGAGGTTAAGATTTTTCTGAAACCCCACATCCTTCCAGACAGCACCTTGCTTCCTGGGGTACGAAAGTCTCCAGGTGTCAAATATGAAGGGGCTTCAAAAAGTTTGGGGAAAAATTCCATTATCTAAATTTTAATTCAATTTTTCCACAAACTTTTTGAAGCCTCCCTTGTACTAAACTATGGAGTCAGGGGCCTCTACCCTGTTCTGAGAAAAAGTTCATGGAGACCTTTGATGACCACCCCTTCCCATCCATAGCTTCTCCCTTTCCAGCCTGAACTGACTGCTGGATTAACTCTTCCCCCATCTCTCCAGCTTCAAATCTATATCAATCCCTCTTCCTGCCATCTGCCAAAGGATCCCACATGCATATTTTATGATTTCTAGCACATTTCCTCCTTATCTGACATCCTGCAGTTCATCCCTCTGCTGCCTGTATTATTTCTATCTCAGGTTGGATCAGCCTTGAAAAAGGCGTATGTCCTTGGGATGTGCATTATTACTGCTAGCTTTTATCTTCCCTATTTTATCTCTCCACCTGTCTATAAATTCCTTGAGAAGAAACCACACCCTCTATGCTCCAGGGCAGGGAAAACAGCCAACTCTAAAAATAATCTTTGAATGAATGAATGAATGAGTGAAGTTAATCGGCTGCTTTCAACATTGTTTAATTTAAGTCACATTATTATTTTACCTAGACAAAGTTACCAGGATCTCCTTTTTTGAGTACATACCCAGAACAATTTAAGTTATTAAATATTTATGTAGATATACATGTTATTTTCTTAGAATTGAAATAAAATGCCCTTCACTAAAAGGTAAATGGCAGCAACGTTGTTGTTGTGAAGCGCCATTGAGTTGGTTCTGACCCATAGTGACCCTGTAAAGGCTTTTCAAGGAGCAGCTGGTGAGCTTGAACTGCCAACCTTGCAGTTCAAATGGCTTTGCAGTCTGGCACATTAACCCACAGCGCCACACCAGGACTCTGGCAGCAACATTACCAACTGCATAAGAGATGTGATTTTTCAGGTGGTCGATTTGAACCAGAATGTCAGTGGTTCAAACTCACCAGCTGCTCCTTGGAAACCTCGTATGGGTTCACTATGAGTTGAACCCAACTAGACTGCACTTAACAATAACAACAACAATAGCATAAAAAAGAGGCATCGTTTTGTTTCATTTCTGAGTAAAACTAGACAGGGGGATTATAGAAGGACCAGCCCCATGGTGTAATGGCTAGCACAATGGACTTTGAATCCAAAGAGTTAAAATTTCGGTGGGACTTGCTTTGAAGCTCTGGTGTGGTACTGTAGGATAAGCACTGGACTGCTAACCACAAGGTCAGCAGTTCAAACTTACCAGCCACTCCTCAGAAATCCTATACAGGGTCTTATAGTCAGAACCAACTAGAAGGCATGTGACAACAATTGTTAGGTTCTGAAGCTGGAGAGTGCATGGAAATCAAACAAGAGACTTTCTCTAAACAGACTGCTCATTTACAGCTGTTGTGGACTGGATAGATATTGCTGCAGAATCTGTTTAGAAATTCCTGGACTTCCTTAGTTAACTCTAACACTAGTCACATTCTTCTTAAGTGGTTTAATGAGTTTCAACTCAAACTGAGTTTGTTCTCCCGTGTGCTTACTGGCCCATGTTGGGCACCAAATAAAGCAACACTGATGTTCAACCCAACCCTACAGCAGAGAAAATAGTATGAGTTGGCTTCCCAATCTTTTATGGCTTTGCTATTGAAGTTTAATATAGCTTAATGCTACAGACCCCGTTAACCTCACTCCAGCAGGTGAACTAAATAACTTCATTGTTTTTTAGAACAACCATTATTTTTGCATGTGAGCATAACATCACCAAAAGTAGCAATATTACATTATTATAAAAATACTTATGCTGTTACAGGAGATAATATTACAACTGAGGGTATTCAATACTCAATGAATGTCCAAGAAAGATCGGGTCTTCAAACAAAGTCAAAAAAAAAAAGAACAAACAAACCCACTGCCATCAAGTTGATTCCAATTCACAGTGACCGTAAACAGCACAGTTGTGAAGTGCCATCAAGTCTGTTCCGACCCATGTTGTTGTTGTTATGTGCCATCGAGTCAGTGCCGACCCATAACCACCCTGAACAGGGTTTCCGATGCTGTAAATCTTTGCAGGAGCAGAAAGCCTCATCTTTCTCCCGCGGAGCAGCTGGTAGTTTCGAACTGCTTACCTTGAGGTTCGCAGCCCGATTCGTAACCACTACGCTACCAGAGCAAGGTTTCCAAGGAGTGACTAGTTAAGCTTGAACTACTGACCTTGCAGTTCAAACAGACTTGGCATTCCAGCACACTAACCCATAGGGCCATACCAGGACTGCATAGGAACCGGTCCATTTTGGGGTTTCTTAAATTGTAAATCTTTAAGGAAGCAACCTCATCTTTCTCTCATGGAGCAGCTGATGGGTTTGAACAGCCAACCTTGTGGATACTGGCCCAAAGCTTAACCTTCTATGCCAACAGGGCTCTTTGGTGAAGAGCAGCAGACCATTAAGACAGATAATTCGTTTTTATGGGCTATTAACTAAGTATGACTTCCCGCTTCAATCAAACCATGTAAGGACACATACAGGCAGGTGGAACATTAAGGAAACCTGAGACATCATAGCAAAATGCCCCAGGAAAAGAAAAAATTAATTTTGAGGCTAATTTCCATATTTTTAAAGAAAAGAAGCTGCTACAAGGATTTATCCCCATTTGCCCAACTGATGAAGCCAAAGTATTTTAAAGCTACTGTGCCAATTCAGAGTTTGTGAATCAAAATTATTCATTTTGTAGAGGTAAATACTGTTAACTGATGGTACATGAGGGGATTGCAATCATAGTAATAAAAGGAAGTATATGATTTGTTGAATATAAAACTGATGATCTGCTCTGTAAACCTTCACTCAATTCACAATAAAAAGTTTTCTTTTAATTACTAATTTTACAAAAAAATAAGAAATACAGACAGATAGAGTACCTCATCTAAGCTTACACCATTATTAGCCAGAGCCAATACTAAAATTTAGGTCTCTTAATTTTAGCTTTATGTACAAAGCATGTACCATTAAATTTAAAAATTAAAAAGGTGCACAGCAAGCAGGCAATCAATATTTGTTAATGGCACTGAGGTAACTGGTTTTCAGGGTCTCAGAACTAGCGAAATGGGCTGCGAACCGCAAGGTCAGCAGCTGTAAACTACCAGCTGCTCCGCGGGAGAAAGATGAGGCGTTCTGCTCCCAATTTACAGCCTCGGAAACCCTGTGCAGGGTCGCTATGAGTCGGAACCGACTCTACGGCACATAACAATAACAACAACAACCCTACTGACCAGGAGTCCTGGTGTGGTGCTGTGGGTTAATGCCCTGGGCTGCAAAGTCGGTTTGAACCATAAAGTCAGGGGTTCAAACTCACCAGTCGTTCCTCAGAAACCTGATACAGGGTACCCTACCTATGGGTCGGAACCAACTCGACGGCACTTAATAAAAACAACCAACTGATCATATAACTAAAGAACTCCAGTTAACCCTGGGGAAACTGCTGCTACCAGAAAGATTAGTGATTCAAACTCACTGAGTGCTTCACAAGAGAAAGAAGTGGCTGGCAGTCTACTTCCATATATTCACAACACTGGAAACCCTGTGGGGCAGTTCTACTCTACCCTACAGAGGTGCTGAGTTGGAATCAAGTGGGTTTGCTTGGGTTTTGGACAGGATAAATCAAATAACTGTCTCAAGTTTTGACTTTTATTTGCTGGATGTAGCCTAAACTTCTTAAGCCTTTAAAGCATGTCTTTTACAATCAATAAAGTGCTACAGAAACAATTATTGAAGCATGCAACTTGGTGGTGAAACCAAAAGCTTTCTAGAGTTCTTGTAATAAGTGCATTTGAGTAAGTATTTCTATCCATGAAAAGCAATGGGTTCCCAAACACAGGAAGGATAGTTTTAGTGGAGAAATCTACAAAGGGCAGTTATGACTAAGCAACCACAGAGAACTAAAAACACTAAAACCTATCAGTAGTCTGTGGGCTTGCCCAGCCTGCACATAAAGATAAGTTGGAATTTCTGGCCTATTGTTCCTAATAAAAAAGGAAATCTCCCTACTGTAATGTTGGTTTTTTTTTAAAATTAAGTAACTTCAATGATTTACAAACAGTATTTTAACTCCATCCTCCACTTCAAAAAGTGTGGGACAATCATGTTGAATTGCTTGCTGGGCAAGGTATTGGCCAGCCCCAGTTTTAAGCAATCAATATTGTATTTTTTGATGTATTCAATTACAAGTCACTAAAGAACCTTTTAAGGAGCTCTGGTAGCGTAGTGGTTACGAATCCGGTTGCTAACCTCAAGGTCGGCAGTTGGGAACTCCCAGCGGTTCCGAGGGAGAAAGATAAGGCTTTCTGCTCCTGTAAAGATTTACAGCCTCGAAAACTCACTATGAGTGGGAACCTACTCAACGGCACTTAACAACAACAACAAAGAACCTTTTAAAGTTATCTTTTAACTCTTAGCTAAGGAAACCAAGTCTCAAAATTCATCAACACATACAAATGCTGCATGTCTTGCTCAATGGGTTGTCAAGTATATTACTAATTTTTCCTTAAAGTCTGAAACTTATGACTATTTAACTTTTCTTCTTCCTAAAAAGTATTCTTCATTAAAAAAAAAACAAAAAACCAAGAACAGTTAAAATAAATAAATAATCTGGTCCCAATTTATACGTCCTCTAGATGAAACTGACCACAGTATTTCAGAGGGGAAGAAAACAAACACCATTTCCAGAAAGATGTAAAAATATTTACATAGCACAACGGGGGACGGGATGGGGGGAGTAGCAACAAAAATCCCTGTCATGACAGGGCAAGCCTGGTGTACCTTACTACTGGAGAAATTATAAAACAAAACAAATGTGTTAGGGGCGGGGAAGGGTGGTGAAGATCAATTTCCCACTGACATTTGTTTCGTTTGGAGCTAGGTTAGCAAATAATGCACGTAAAAAAAAAAAAATTCCAGTACAGAAAAAAATCAAGCTGAACGCCCCAAATCGCTAAGTTAACTCTTAGGGAAGGGGGGCTCTCGAAGCTCTTGAACAACTCCTTATCCAAATTCTAGAGCCACACAACTAGGCACCGGGGCTTCTCACCAGCTCCATCTTTCCCGCCGCGCTTTCTCCTTCTCAGGGACCGCAAGGTGAGCATGTGAACTAGCCAGGGGTCCCCCACCCACCTCGTCTCTTGTCCCTTTTCAGTGTCGTCCAAGAGTGATGATCACCTGCAGAGCTCAGCTTCCGCGGCCGCACACGCTGCGCGCCGGGAGTCCAATGCCCCAAACCTAGCAGTCCCGACCCCAGCCTGCGACCGTCTCCCGCCGCGCTCACCGCCACGAAGCCGGAGGAGGATGCAATGAACACGCGGATAACCATCCTTTCGCCCCGTCTAGGAAAACCTTCTGCCCCCGGGGCTCCGGGCTGGTATAGACGCGAAGACTGAAATTGGGTAGGAGCTGCCGCCGCCAGGCCAAACACTCCCGTCGAGGAAGGTCTGGAGGATTTGAATCACTCCTACCCAGTCCGCAGATAAAAACCCAGCGCCGCCCGGCCGCCTGCAAAGGGAGAGGAGGAGGGAGGCGCTGGCTGCGGGGCCTGATGGGACTTGTAGTTTCGGTCTCTCCCTGGAATGGCTCAGGAACTAAGCTCTCTCCAAGTCACCTCCTTACAGTGCGTCGAACCCTATGAGCGAAGGTGGTTGGAGGGGCATTGGAGGGCCGTGGAGAAACTGTGAAATGGGGTAGCTAGTATCCTGGGAAAACGCGGAAAAAGAAAACTAGACAAAAGGGCCTGGTTTAAAGTCCAAGCTTGGGTTTAGTGTTGTGGTTTATTGGCTTGAAGGATCCGCACCCAGAAATGCCAACATACAGGATCGTGCCGCGGAAACCCATCGTTTCAGGACAAGCTGCGCACAGGGCGTGCCCAGCGACCCGTGGCGGGCGGGTTAGGCCAGACCCGGCTCTCAGGAGGTGGCAGTGGTAGAACTGGGCTCTCCTGTTTTTCCTGCTACTCTAGAAATTGAAGAAAAGTGATTCTTTTAGGTAAATGAGAATTTTTATTTTTTCTTTAGACGTTGAAAATTAGAAACCAGATGAGAACACAATATTTTTCTTAGCAAACTGTAATTGTAGCAGAAAAAAATAAATACCAAGTGAATTTAGAATCTATCAGCATTGGGAATCAGGACTCCACCCGCCCCGCCCCCTACCTTACACAATAGCTTTGCCTCTGTGTACCTAATATTAACCGTTGAGCCAAATCTGTGTCTTTTTAAACAAACCTGCTGCACATTCCAGCGCAGTCTCCCAGGAGTCTTCTGCTAAATAAAAAGCTTTTTATGTACTTGCTAATAGTTCTGTAGTATTTTCTACTTGACAAAGGCGCAAGCCTCTCACGGTTTCGTGGAAATGAATCAGTTTTCCCTGCAATACAGTATTTACTTTCTTCCTCTCAGCAGGGAGTTTAGCAGAGTTCTGAGAAAAATGGTAATTAATAGTTCTAGAAAAAAAGAAATTAGATTATGAGGTCTCTGGCACTTCGGTTAATTTCTTGAATAAATACTAGACCTTTTGGAGTTAAGGGCCATGGAGTCGATTTCCACTCATTAGCGACCCCTTTATGGTTTCTGAGAAGCAGCTGGTGAGTTTGAACCACCGACCTTTCAGTTAGTGTCGTTGCTGTTAAGTGCCGTGGAGTCGGTTCCGACCCATAGCAACCCTGTATACGGTTTCCAAGGAGCAGCTGGTGAGCTTGAATTGCCGACATTGCAGTTCCAACGGCTTTGCAATCTGGCGCATTAACCCACAGCGCCACACCAGGACTTCTAAAACACCACACAATGAGTATTGCTTTTTCAAAATTTGTTGGGGATATGTTAAGTTAATAATAATTTCATTGCTTATGTTAAAAAAAGTTATTTCTCTAGTTTGTTTTTTAAAATTTAGAATAACACCAATTGCTAGTATGGTGCTGTGGATAAACGCTAGACTACCAACCACAAGGTCAGCAGTTCAAAACCACCAACCGTTTCTTGGAAACGCTATGGGTAGTGATGGTTATGTGCCGTGGAGTCCGTTCCGACTCTTAGCAACCCTGTTTAGAGTTTCCAAGGTTGTAAATCTTTACGGGAGCAGAAAGTCTCATCTTTCTCCTGCGGAACAGCTGGTAGTTTCGAACTACTTACCTTGAGATTAGCAGCCCAACTCATAACCACCACACTACCAGAGCTCCTTGGAAACCCTATAGAGGGTCTCTATGAATCAGAACCGACTTCACGATACTTAACAGCAACAACACAAGATAAAGTACAAAACTTAATTTCTTCTTAATGTCCAAAGTTTTAAAATATGAGTAGTTAATATCTCTGCAAATGTTCTTTAATTTAGTACTATATATAAATGTGGCAACGAATGTCTATGGAATATTGTTGTTGTGATGTCCCGTAGACTGTAAATCTTTACGGGAGCAGAAAGCCTCAATTTCTCCCGCGGAACAGGTGGTAGTTTCGAACTGCTGACCTTGTGGTTCACAGCCCGATTCGTAACCACTACGTTACCAGAGCTCCTTTTATGGAATATAATCACCTTAAATATAAATGTCATATATCCTGTATAAATGTAAGTCTTTATAAAAGTCAGCATTTTCTTCAGTGTGAAATTATTCAGCTATGAGGAAACTCAGCAAATAGGAACTCCGTGGTAACTTTGTGAAAGGTACTTTAACAGACAAAAAGTTAAGAAATTCCTGTCTTGAGCTAGCAGAGTGAAGGAGCGCTGGTACCATAGTACTTAATCACTTGGCTGCTCATCAAAAGGTCAGTGGTTTGAACCCACCAGCTATTCC
>NW_006408804.1:109635-110800 GCF_000296735.1 Chrysochloris asiatica
GATTTGAGATGATGCTAAGATTTGTGTAGGTTGTCCAGCTAGAACCCTATGCTGAGCCCAAGTCTCAGGTTGTGTGGAGTCTAAAGGAGAGCTGGTCCCAAGACCTGACCTTACCAGAGAGTCAGGGTCTCGCTGCTGAGCTGCAGCTTTTGTGACTATTACCTTCCAAGGCATTCTGTATTACACCACCCTCCTCCCCACCCTGTGTGGTGTGATTCTTGTCATCTGCCAGCAGCTTTTACTTCTCATCCTCATCCCCCTCACTCATGCTGCTGATGGAGGCTGAGGATCTTTGGGTGAGGAGGGTGGTGAGGTTTTGTTCGGGAGCCACGGGAAGGTGGGTGATGGGGAGCGAGAAGGAGAGCGGCTCCTGGTTGGGCTCCTGGTTGGGCTGTTCATAGGGCTCTGCTTCAGGGATAAGGCCTGCAGCATCCGGCTACTTCTCTCCTGGAAATCTGCTTCCATGCTCCATTGGGTCCAAACAGTTCTAGGAAGTTGCCAATGAATTCCCTTGACTTTTCTTCCCACTTTTCAATTAGATCATGACTCTTTTCTTCCACTGTGTTAACAAATTCCTTTGATCTCTCTTCCACATTTTTACCTTTTCCTTCATCGTATCTACTTGGTTCTTTTCTTTTATAAAGCTGACGTTCAGTTCCTTGGCTGTGTATCCTCTCTGGAGATTGCGTCAAGCATAAACGTCATAGTCACGGTCAATTCTGGTGATGATGTCTGATGTTGAGATGCCTTCTGTTCTCTGGGTTGGGACAAACATTCCTGCTTCCTTTATATGCTTGTAAACATCATCAGAGCCAGCAGAGGAATATGGGATGTCATCATGGGCCACAAAGTCAATCTTGTGTTTTTCCAGAAATTCAAGTGTGAATGTCCACGGAGCATCTCTGATGACTTCATCCACATAGCGACATTGTCTGAGAGCTTCATATCTTTCTGCTTCATTCATCACAGTGAAACCTTTGAATTTGTGGGTGAGGTCATCACTGCAAACTCCTACCAACAAGTAGCTGTTGGAGAACAGTGTTTTTGCTTGCATAAGTGCCCTTGCATGACCTGAATGGAAGAGGTCAAATATTCCATCTGCATACACCCTGATGGGCCTGACAACTGGTGTTCCTAAGCGGGCCTGAGCAATGGACAGTTTTTC
>NW_006408804.1:110900-114759 GCF_000296735.1 Chrysochloris asiatica
CTATGGAACTATAAAAGATAAAGGAAAGACGTGATCTTTTTGAAGGGACTTTAAGTATATTAGTTGGCAGATAAGGATGCTGAAGTGTGAGAATGTAAGAATATGTGAGAAGAACAAGAATCAGTTTAGCTTCAGAGAGGGCTATAAGGTGACCAGGAGGAGTCAATGCTGAAAAAGTTTGAGGGAATGCAGCAAGGAACTCTCACTGGGTTGTCTACCCAGTTGCTTGCCCTTTTCTGGGATGTGTTTCTCCTGCTCTGATCCAAAAGGCTGTAGGATAGTGGCTCACAACCATGTTCATACAACAAGACCCTGTTCTCTGGCCAAAGCTAGGGTCTAATGGTAAGTATCTGACCCATGCAAGTCCAAGCAATATCCCTACTCTAAGTATTTGGATTTGAACCTGGAAAAGGTGAAAGCTTTCTCTAACCTGAACTTGAGATTTGGAAGCTCAGCTTTCAGAAGCCATGTTCCAACATGAGATCCAGAGATGCTAAAGAAATTAGTCAGTAGGCAGAGAACAACAAAGACAAATGGAGGGTGACAAAGATAAGTGATAGAGTCCTGGTAATGCTTTAACCCAGTGGCCCTCAAGCTATAGCCTACAGGCCAAATCCAGGTGTCTGTTTTGTAAATAAAGTTAGATTAGAATGGATTCCTTACTTATGGCAGAGTAACAGCCAAACATCCAAATATATTTGGCCCTTTACAGGAAAAGTTTGTCAATCCCTGTTTATGGTTCAAAGCTGTTCCTACATCCCTGCTCTTGAAGTCAGTGTGATATCCCTGTATCCATATCACAAACTCTTCATCTTGCTTAAGCTTGGTTGAATGCCTTTCCATTTCTTACAACTAAAAGTGACCTAACTGAGAAATCTGTATTAATTTTTAAGTATTCTGTGAGAGAAAAAGATACATCAAGATTACTTTGGAAGTGGCTAGCTCCATTTGTCCACTCTGGTTGAAAAAGAAGCTCACCTCTAAAACTTGTATGCTGGATAAAGAGTGATAACAGTCCAGGGACTCACCAAGGCCAGTGTGAGGCTGACACCCAGAGTTATCAATCAAAATGCAAGAGTGATGGAGAGCAGAAAAGCAATCTGGAATGTGAACTAGAGGTCCAAGATCAACACCAGGGTATAACCCACAGTCAGGATTAGATGCCAATCGGACAAGTAAATCGACAGTGTGGCTGGAACTTGAAGACCTAATTCAGTAAACTGAGGTCATTAGGCTTTAGGGAAATTGCTCTCGTATTGCCTAAGACTAGATCCCCATTAGAAGTTGTGATAGATTTTGTGACTTCAGTGTTTTAAGGCAGGAATGTTCAGCCTTTTTTCTACATTCCAAGGACCAAACAGTCTGATGAAACCTATACCCTTCTTTTAAAAGGTTATTTTAGACTCAGAAACTAAAAAGCATAGAATTACAAAGGAAAGAAATATCAAAAAACAGTTACATGTGCTAATTTGAAATATAATATATATGTTTCTTATTAATATATAAAGCACCAAAATCTAGTGATGCATCTAATAGCCACCATGATTTTAAATTAAAAATGGGGGTTTGGGATAAAATTTTGAGATAGTTACAGTAATTATAAAATATGAAAATAACTGTGATGTCTATTAGGTGACACAGTGACAAATAGGACTGCTATTACAGTGGTTTGTTGTCTACATTCATAATTGAAGAAAGTGCTACATTTTATTTAGAATTTAGTAAAAATATAAAAATGCAATTTTTTTCTCATTCGAATTCATAGGCATCCTAAATTCTATCCATACTTCCCTTAGAGACATGGTCCAAGAATCCTAGGTTAAGAAATCATGAGGCCTGATTATATCCAAATCTGTAGAAGCCAATGGATTTGCCTAGGGAGAAAGTATAAAAGTTAAGAAGGCATCTTAGAGAGTTCCTTGGAAAACTGCATTTATGAATTCGATGGAAAACAAGGATCATTAAAAAAATGGACGAGCCATCAGAAAAGCAAAGTATAAATCCAAAGGGGTACACTATCAAAGAAACCAAGGGAAGAGTTTCAAGTTTCAAGAAGCAGAAAATAACTAAGGAGGTTATTCAGCTTGGGAATTCAGAAAGATGATAATGAAACTGAAGGCTTGGAATTTACCAGGTAATTCAGCTGCCTGAGTTCACATTCCAACTCTGCCTCATAATACCAAGGACAAATCGGTCACTTCTCTAAGCCTCAGTTACCTTGTCTATAAAATGAATGTAAAGAATGCCTGTCACTCAATATTATGAGAATTAATTATTCGAAGGATATTGTCTAAATTATGTCTGTGGTGCTTGCCAATCCAAAACCATCTAGAGGAGAATCTCAGTCCACCTGGCCACTGACAGCTATTTGGACCAAATCTGAGTACTGACCCTAGCATAATGTATTGCTTTTTCAAAGTAATTTATGACATATATGTCCAAGTTTGAAACTATATACTGATCCACTAACTTACTCTTTCAGGAATTTACAGTTGGAAAATAGAAAGACTGTGGCAGTTAGCAATAGGATCAGAAGAGAAATTATGCCTTAAGGGAGCCAGGGAAGCCTTGAGCACACTGAGGCAATGATATAACTGAAGTGATATATAAAAAGAGGCAGCTGGTCTGTGACAGAAGGAAAATAGTTGTTGTTGTGAAGTGCTGTAGAGTCTGTTCCCACCCATAGTGACCCTGTATAGGGTTTCCAAGGAGCGTCTGGTGAGCTTGAACCACCGACCTTGCAGTTCAAACAGGTTTGCAGTCTGGTGCAATAACCTACAGTGACATAGTCTTGCTTCTAGTCTCTGTTCCCATGAATCCAGGTCTGCCACAAGTACAGCTCTTAAGTTGCTATCCTTATATACCTGTTTAATAGACACTCCTTTCTTCTATCTTGAGCTAGTTTAAGCAGGTCTCTTTTCCTAGCAACCATACTGCCATGGCCAGAATATTGATGAACTAAAGGGTCAGTCAAGTGATGTAAAATAGACCAAGTGCACATGAATTCACATTGTGTGAGGGCTAGGCACCATGAAAACCACAGCAAACTGGACGGCACTTCTCAAGCAAAAAACATTCTGCTTTTTCAACATTGGCTTGATTTTCAACAATTCGTACAACTCAGCCAAAACTGTTTACCAGTCCTATGCTGCTCCAAACAAACTGATACAGTGCTGGAGGCACTCACTCATCTATACCAAGAAATTTAGAAAAGAGCTACTTAGCCAACTGATTGGAAGAGAGCCATATTTTTGCCCATTCCAAAGAGAGGTGACCCAACAAAATGTGGAAATCATCAACCAATATCATTAATATCATACACAAGAAAAAATGTTGTTAAAAATAATTTTAAAATGGTTACAAGAGTACATCAACAGGGAACTGCCAGAAATCCGAGCTGGATTCAGAAGAGAACAAATAACTAGGGATATCATTGCTGACATAAGATAGATCTTGGCTGAGAGCAGAGAATACTAGAAAGATGTTTACTTGTGCTTTATTGACTTTGCTAAGGCTTTGGACTGTGTGGATCATGACATCCTATGGTTAACATTTTGAAAAAGGGGTATTCAAAAACATCAGGAACCTGTACATAGACCAAGATATAGCTATTTGAACAGACCAAGGAGAAACTGAATGGTTTAAAATCAGGAGAAGTGTGTGCCAGGATTGTATCCTTTCACCATATTTATTCAACCTGTATGCTGAGCATCACCATTCGTCTGTCAGATTGTCATACTGTGGTGGCTTGTGAGTTGCTATGATTCTGGAAGCTATGCCACCAGTATTTTAAATACCAGCAGGGTCACCCATGGTGGACAGGTTTCAAATGAGCTTCCAGACAAAGACAGACTAGGAA
>NW_006408804.1:123573-125094 GCF_000296735.1 Chrysochloris asiatica
GCTACAATCATACAATTGACAGAGAACTTCCAGAGGTTCAAGCTGGATTCAGAAGAGGCTGGGGAATGAGAGATATCATTGCTGATGTCCGGTGGATCTTGGCTGAAAGCAGAGAATATCAGAAAGATGTTTACCTAGGCTTTATTGACTACGCAAAGGCTTTCGATTGTGTGGAACATGACAAGCTATGGATACCCTGTACAGAGTCGTTATTAGTTGGAACTGACTCGACAGCACTTAACAACATCAGCATTTGGAAGTTGGGAGTCCTAGTGTGGTGCTGTAGGATAAACAGTGGACTGCTAACTGCAAGGTTGGTGGTTCAAACCCACCAGCAACTTCTTAGAAACCCTATGGGTCAATATGAATCAGAACCGACTCAATGACACTTAACATAAAAAGTGACAGGAGAAGACAGCAAGGACAGAAGCTTGAAGGCGTATCAAGGAGCACAAACATCCTTCATTAAGAAGTCCTGGTACGGCATTGTGGGATAAAGCACTGGACTGCAAGATCGGTTTCAGCCACAAGGTCAGCAGTTCCTTGGGAACCCTATACAGGGTCAGTATGAGTCAGAACCGACTCAACAATAATAATGGCTAATGATCACAAGCATTTCTTCATATATTTGTTGATTGCCTGAATGTTTTGGGTTTATTTTTTTTAGTAAATTGTCTGTTCATAGCTTCTGTCCATTTTTAAAATTGGGCTATTTGTCTATTTTTTGTAAAGGTATTGTAGTTTTCTGTAAATGTTAGACATTAGTTCCTTGTCTGATATGTGATTTCCAAAAACTTTTTCTCAGTCTGTGGGTTCTTTTTTTACTCTTGGTGAAATCTTTTAATGCACTTAAATGTCTAATTTTTAGGTGTTCTCAGTCATCTAGTTTGCCTTCTACTGTTCATGTGTTTTCAGTTATGTTGAATAATGTAGTTATGACTCATATCAGAGTCTTTAAGTTTGTCACTTGTGATCTTTATAGTTCCAGGTTTTACATTTAGGACTTTAATTCACGTTAAGTTTGTTTTTGTATATATGTGAGATACGGATCTTGTGTCATTCTTCTTCAAATGGATTTCCAGTTATGCCAGCACTATTTGTTAAAGAGACGATTTCTTCCCCATTTAATATGCTTTGATCCTTTGTCAAAGATCAGCTGCCCATGTATATGGATGAATTTACTTCTCAGTTCTCAATTCTCTTCCATGGATCTATGTGTCTTTCATTGTACCAATAGCTGGCTGTTTTGACTACTGGGGCTGTGTAGTAGGTTTTCAGATTGAGAAATGAGAGGCCTCCTTCTTCTTTAGTAATGCTTTGTTTATCTGGATCTCTTTCCTTTCCATATAAAGTCATTGATTAGTTTTTCCATCTCTTTAAAGAATGATATTGGACTCTGGTTTGGGACTGTATTTTATCTGTAGATTGCTTTGGGTAGTTTTGACATTTTCACAATGTTAAGTTATACCATCCATGAGCATTGGATAGTCTTACATTTCTGTAGGTTTCGTTTGGTTTCTT
>NW_006408804.1:129305-130749 GCF_000296735.1 Chrysochloris asiatica
ATATATATATCTGTATGTATGTATTTCTATCGAATCATAGAAACCTTTACTAAACAAAAATATCAAAATGTGATGCTATTGTTGACATATCCTCCATCTAGGTGTATACTCTTCTGAAAATGCTGTTTCTTTGATGTCTCATTGTAGGATAAGCACTGGATTGCTAACCTCAAGGTTGGCAGTTCAAACCCACCAGCCACTACTCAGAAACCCTGTACTGTGAGTTGGTACTTAATAACAACAACAACCTTGCCTTAAAGAATGTTGTGCGCTTTTATTGACATGTCAAATGACAGTCTTGGCATCTTCAGGAGCCTCAGATTGTGTTCCCTTTCAAATCTAGTTTCAATGTTCTTTTAGTTTGGGGAACATAAAGAAGTTTGAGGGAGCAAGGTCAGGGTTGTAGGTTAGATGGGAGAAGATTTCCCAAGGAAATTCTCATAAGACAGCCCTGGCTACTCTCAAAAATGGGCAAGCGCATTGTCATGACGGAAAAAAATTCCTTGGTACAACTTTCCTGGTCTTTTTCTCAACAATGCAGTTTTTAATTTTTCCAAAATTTCTTCCTAATAACCCCCATAATCATCCTATTCCTATGAGAAAATTTATCAAGATTACTCCTTGGGTATTAAAAAAAAAAATCTCCATAATCTCTGAGGTGGTCAGTCTACCTTGAATTTAACTAGCCCAGGAAATCCACTCAGAAGTCACTCTTTTGATTGGACATTTAAGTGTATCACTGAGAGAACTTGTCTGAAGTCATTCATTGATCATGGAGACATGGTTAAACATGTTTTCTTTAGAATAAAACCGTGAATCTATAAACTGGAACCTAGTTGTTGTTGTTGTTGTTAAGTGCCATCGAGTCGGGTCCGACCCATAGCGACCCTGTACCCCCGAGTAGCTATATAAAAAATAATAAATGTGTTATAGTCCTTCCAAGATTACATCTAAGTAAAGTGATGACATCATTATAGCAAAATAAAGTTATTATTGCTTATGTAGTTCTGTTGTTTTTGTTGTTTAGTGCAGACTTGTAGCAAACTCATTCTGAGGAGCAGTTGGTGGAGGTGCACCTATGACCTTGCAGTTCAAACCAAGCTTGTGGTCGAATGCTTGTCCTACAGTGCCACACCAGGAGTCCTTATATAGTTCTAGAGAACACAAATTATAGGACTTTCCAGTATTCTAAGTGTGGCGCTATGGGCTAATGCATCAGAAAGCGAAGTCATTTGAACTGCAAGGTCTGTGGTTCAAGCTCACCAGCTGCTCCTTGCAAACCCTATACAGGGCTGCCATGGGTCAGAATCGACTTGACGGCACTTAACAACAACAACAACATTGTATCTTTTGGTTATTAGTAGTTCACCACTTTGTTCTGACTACCATGTTATAATAAGCATAAAATTTGCATTTACTGTTGAATTCTGAAACTATTTTGACT
>NW_006408804.1:131850-132902 GCF_000296735.1 Chrysochloris asiatica
TGCTCATGCATAGAACAAGAGAGAGTTGTTCAAACAGAACAAAGGGATTTTATGTGGTTTAAAATCAGGAAAGGTATGCTTCAGAAGCTGGACTACATGAAAAAGGCATGCCATCAGGATTGAAGGAAGGCTCACTAGCAACTTTCCATATTCAGATGACACAACCTTGCTTTCTGAAAGCAAAGAGGACTTGAAGCACTTATTGGTGAAGATCAGAGATTACAACTTTCAGTATGAATTCTACCACAACATAAAGAAAGCCAAACTACTCACAACTGGACAAATAAAAACATCATGATAAACAGAAAAATGATCAAAGTTATCAATGATTTCATTTTACTTAGATTCACAATCAATGCTCATGGCAGCAGAAATCAATAGATCAGATGTACTGCACTGGGCAAATCTGCAGCAAAGACTTCTTAAAAGTGTTAAGAAGCAAAGGTATCACTTTGAGGATTAAGGTGTACCTGATAATTTCAAATGCATGCAAAAGCTTGAAAGCAAATAAGGAAAAGTGAATAAGAATTTATGCCTTTGAATTATTGTGAATCCCATGAATCCCAGCCTCCATGACTCTTAAACCAGAAAAAACAGATGGTACCTGTTTACCATTGCTGACCATTCTCAAAGGGATCACAATAGGAGGTCCTATGTAGAGGAGAAAAATGTGGGGGGAAAGCTCAAAATTAAAATAAAAAAAAAAGACTAGGCTTACTGGTCTGATAGAAATTGATGGAATCCCTGAGACAATGGACCTTAGACACCCTACAAACCTGGAAATGAACTTACTCTTATGGCTCAAGTTCCAGACAGATAATAAAACAAACAACAACAAAGATCCCCAAGCTACTGCCATTAAGTCAACTTTAATTCATAGTGACCCTAGGTAGGTTTCCAAGACTGTAAATCTTTATGGGAACAGACAGTGTCATCTTTCTCCCTCAGAGCAGCTGGTAGGTTTGAACCACTGACCTTGTGGTCAACAGTTCAATGCTTAATCCAAAGCTCCACCAAGACCCCTTGTGGTTGTTGTTGTTGTTAAGTGCCAT
>NW_006408804.1:133852-148862 GCF_000296735.1 Chrysochloris asiatica
CTGACTGATTGCAAGAGATCCATATTTGTGCCCATTCCAAAGAGAGGTGACCCAGCGGAATGCAGAAATCATCAGACAATCTCTTTGATATCCAAGGCCCCTTAGCGGCATTTAATAACAACAAATAATTGCTGTTGTTATTAAGTGCCATTGAGTCAGTCCCAGACTTGTAGCAACTCTGTGTAGGATTTCCAAGGAGCAGCTGGTGTGTTTGAACTGCCTATCTTGTGGTTAGCAATCCAATGCTTATCTTACAGCACCAAACTAGGACTCCTTAGCCAAGTAATGTTGTTTTTGTTAAGTGCTGTTGAATTGATTCTGACTCATAGCAACCCTGTGTAGGATTTCTGAGGAGCAGCTGGTGGGTTTGAACTGCTGATCTTGTGGTTCAAAGTTCAGTGCTGATCCTACAGCATAAAACTAGGAGCCAAGTAGTAGACAGACCTAAAATGTGATCAATATAATAGCAAAAATGTATGCACTGATTAGAACAATTAACCATACAAGATTAAAAGGGCAGCATTTGTCCAGTGATAAAGCTCAGAGGACAAGAAGCAATAGGAAAGGACACAGAGAAACAGTAAGTACAGAAAGAATATAGGAAGAGCACTGCTAAGTTTTAGGGATGCAGTCAATGCTGCAAAATAAAATATACATGAATTGTTGAATGGAAAACCAATTTACTCCATAAACTTTCAACCAGATCACAATGAAAAAATAAAAAAGAGTGATTGTATAAAATTTTTATGCTTTAAGAACAATGTAATGAAATGCCTTACTTCATTTTAACCACAGCTTACATTTTCTATGATCAGTTAGCTTTTGAAAAGCCCATTCCATTCAGTTCAACTTATTACCTGAACACCTGCCATCCATCACTAAATGTTTAAATCCCTCTCTTCAGCAATTTGCATTTCATAAAATTAAGAAATCATCTCTGAAGACCAGAAAAGAATTCATATGTCCTTGTAATGCCTAAAAGCCCTAAGGTTCTGATAAATACTCAGTCAGGGAGAAGCATGCAATTTTAATTCTGTATCACAAACATTTATCAAATTCCTACTATACACTAGCACTGAAGAGGATGCTGGGAATATGAAGATTAAGACAGAAAGATGATTGTTAGGGATGGAGTGTAATAGACTTAGCACAAAGTGAAGTCCTGCATAGAAGCACAAAGTTCAGTGAGAGGTTGTGTGAGAACAGAACAATACAGAGAGGCATGGAATATGAGTCTTTTGAAAGGAATCTTTGTAGTATGAACTAAAATTTACTTACAGTATTTATCATTATCATTTCAGCATTAGATAGGAAGGCACAAGAAGTAATATTTTAGTTCATTAAACTCTCATTCGTGTCCATTTTCCTACAATTTGCTACATTTCACCTCTGTTCCTTGGTTAATCATAACAACTGTGGATGTAGAATCAGCTTGGGAGTGGGAGGTACTGGAGGTGGCAGAATGCTGTAGTACTAAAAAGCAACCTATTGGTCCCAAACAGAAACAGAAATCCTGTGTCCAAAATCCATTTCTGTTCCTGTAGCAGTTGCTGTACATGTAGTTGCAAGTTTGACCAAATCTGAAAAATTGCCAGCAAGAGTGATTTCTGATTATGTCACATGAAAAGAAGTCTGCAACCATCAAGGGAGAAGAGCACAAGCAGAATGTGGGACCTTATCCAGAGAAGAAGCAATACCAGTGATGGAGGCAGAGATGGGGATATGGAGAGAGGGAGCAGCTGAGGACTCTAGACTCATGGAAAGACAGGAAGTAGAATTTCAGAATGTACCCTTTGGTGGTTTAAATTATTATATATGCCTGAGTGTTCAAAAGAGCTAAAATGAATAAAGAGAAATACTGATAACTGATGGTACGTGGAGGGGATTATAACCGTTGTAATGAAAAGTATATAATTCGTTGAATGTAAAACTGATGATCTGTCATGTAAACTTTCATTCAGTTCACAATAAAAACTTTAAAAAAATAAAGAAAGAAGTCTGCAAGGACATGAATCCAGGTTTAGTTCAACAATGTCCTCAGAGGCCAGATGTTTTTCACTTTCCACTCTGCCTCCTCACATCGTGACCTTTCTTTTGCTCATTGCACCATGGTTGCAAAGTGCTGATACAGTCTAGGTAAGACATCTTCATAACATCATCCTAAGTGAAGAAAGAAATACTACTGTTACCCCAAAGAACAGAGAAAAGAAAAAGTTCAAAATGTGCTTTCCTCTTAACCACCCACCCACTCACTGCCATGGAGTCAACTCCAACTAAGAAAGACCCTATAAGGACAGAGTAGAGCTACTCCTTAGGGTTTCTGAGACTCTAAATCTTACAGAAGTAGACAGCCTCATCTTTCTCCCATAGAGTAACTGGTGGGTTTAAACCATTGACTTTGGGGTTAGCAGGCTAGCTCTTAACCTACTAAGCCATCAAGTCACCTTCTTTCCTCTTTACCAGGGAGGAAAAACTTTCCCAGTATCTACCATATATCTCATTGGTCAAACCAGAGTTCATGGTCACTTGCAAAGCAGGCTGGGAAAATACATATCAAGAAGAGAATGGGATAGTCAAAACTAGTTAAGTTCTGTTATCATTCAACCCCTGGGACTGTGGTGGTCGTGGAGGGCATATTGCTAACACAGTCAAGGAGGACAATGAAGAATAGGCGGCAACCAACAGCAACTGCCACAACTGTTAACTCACAGCTTGACCTTCGATAAATTACTTAGCATCTGTGCTTAGGTTTCTGTGTCAAGACAATGGAGATAACAATAAAGTTTAACTTCTAGGCTTTGTTGCTGTTATTAGGTGCTACAAGTTGGTTCCAACTCATAGAGACCCTATGCACAACAGAACAAAACACTGCAAAGCCCAGTGCCATCCTCACAATGCCGTTGAACCCATTGCTGCTGCCACTGTGCCAATTAATCCATCTCCTTGGGAGTCTTCCTATTTTTCGCTGACTCTCCACTTCATCAGTCACGATGTCTTTCTCCAGGTACTGGTCCCTCACACCAATTATTAATGGATGTTTGCAACTATTTCTCCTCATTTTGAGTTGTGCCCCATCAGCAAATGAAGGTCCCCAAGGCTTTGCTCCTTTTGCATCATCACAGTCAGAGCTACTTTGAGAGGACATCTCTTTCCTGGTTGTATTTTGAGTACCTTCCAACCTGAGGAGCTCATCTTCTAGCACTATATCTGATAATATTCTGGTGCTATTCATAATGTTTTCATTGTCCAGTACTACAGCTGACAGTGCTGTACTGCTATTGGTAAGGTTTTCAGTGCCTAAGTATTCAGAAGTAGTCTGTGTCTACTTCCTAGTCTTTCTTAGTCTGGAAACTTTGCTGTAACCTGTCCACCATGGGTTACCCTGCTGGTATTTAAAATACCAGTGGCATAGATTTCAACATCACAGCAACACACAAGCCATCAAAATATGACAAACGGACAGAAGAGTGATGGACTCCTAGGTTTAGAATGAATATAAAATGACATAATCCATGACAAATGCTTGAATGAAGCCTTATACATGGGTGGTTTTTGTGTGCCATTGAGCTAATTCCAACTCATAGCAACCCATGGCTCAGAGCAGAATTGGCCCATAGGATTTCCAGGCTGCAGACTTTCCAGGAACAGATCAACAGGTCTTTTCTCCTACAGAACCACTAATGGATTTAAGTCACCATCCTCTCTGTTAGCAATCAGTCTCTTAACCATCAGGGTTTCTTGGTAAATTCTAAGTACTCAATAAATATTAGCTCCCTCCAAGAAAAGGCATAAACTGCATGTATCCTGAGCAAATAACCTGATAAGCTGGGTTCTATGAGTAAGAATATGGCATCAGGATTGGAGGAAGACACATAAACAACATGCAATATGCAGATGATACAACCTGGCTAGCTAAAAGTGAAGAGGACTTAACTTACTGATGAAGATCAAAGACCAGAGTCTTCAGTGTGGGTTGCACCTCAATAAAACATAAAATAACGAAACCAAAATCTTCACAATGGGACCAATAATTAACATCATGTTCAATGGAGAAAAGATTGAAGTTGTGAATGCCTTCATTTTGCTTGGCTCCACTATCAGCACTCGTGGAAGCAGCAGTCAAGAAATCAAAAGATTTGTTGCACTAGGCAAATCTGCCCCACAAAACCTCTTTAAAGTGTTCAAGAGCAAAGATGTCAGTTTGAGGACTAATGTATGTCTGACCCAAGCCATGGTATTTTCAATCACCTCATAGGCACTTGAAAGTTGGGTAATGAGTAAAGAAAATCAGAATTATTGGTGCATTTGAGTTATGGTGTTAGAGAAGAATATTAAAAGTATCATTGACTGTTAGAAGAACTAACAGGTCTGCGTTGGTACTCTTCCATCTTCTTTTTCCACAACATTTCCCTTTCTTTTTAGGTCATGAAATTGCCAATACTTTACTCTACTCTTGACTTTAAGGCTAAAAAGAATGCTGACTGTCCACTTTGCCAAACATGATGCCCTTCTCCAGGGACTGGTCTGTCCTGATATGTCGAGGTATGAAAGACTAAATCTGCCCATCCTGACTTCTAATGAGAATTCTGGCTGTACTTCTTTCAACACAGATTGATATGTTCTTTTGGCATTCAATGGTACTTTTAATATTTTCCTCCAACATGGTAAAAATAAATAAATAAATAAATAAAGGTTTTCTTTATTCATTGTCCAACTTTCACATGCATATGAGGTTACTGAAAATACCATAACTTGGGTCAGGCATACATTAGTCCTCAAACTGATATCTTTGCTCTTGAACAAACTGACATCTTTGCTCTTGTGCAGCAGATCTGCCTGATGAAATACTTCCTTTGGTTTATTGACTGCTGCTTCCATGAGTTTTGATGGTTGATCTGAACAACATGAAATCTTTGACAACTTCAATGTTTTCTCCATTTGTCATGATGTTATTTATTGATCTAGTGCAAGAATGGAAGAAATGAGGAGGTGAGAGAGCTGAATAGAAAATTTCTAAGTGTAGCTCAAGAAGACAAAGTCAAATATTATAACAAAATGTACAAAGACCTGGAGTTAGAAAATCAAAAGTGAAGAACATGCTCAGCATTTTTTAAGCTGAGGGAACTAAAGAAAAAAATTCCAGCCTCGACTTGAAATATTGAAGGTTTCAACGGGCAAAATATGAATGATGCAGAAAGCATCAAAAGAATATGGAAGGAACACACAGAGTCACTGTACTAAAAAGAAATTGTCAGTGTTCAGCCATTTCAAGAGAAAGCATATGATCAAGAGCCACTGATACTGAAGGAAGAAGTCCAAGATGCATTAAAGGCTTTGGCAAAGAACAAGGCTCTGGGAATTGATGGAGGTTCAAGCCGGATTTAGATGAGGACATGGAATGAGGGATATCATTGCTGACATCAGATGGATCTTAACTGAAAGCCAAGAGTACTAGAAAGATGTTTACTTGTGTTCTATTGATAACACAAAGGCTTTCAATTGTGTGGATCATGACAAGCTATGGACAACATTGCAGAAAATGAGCATTCTGGAACACTTACCTGTGTTCATGAGGAACCTGTACATTAGATCAAGAGGCAGTCATTTGAATAGAATAAGGTGACACTGAATAGTTTAAAATAATGAATGGTGTGCACCAGGGTTGTATTATTTCAACATACTTATTCAATCTGTATACTGAGCACATAGTGAAGAAGACGTGGCATCAGGATTGGAGGAAGACTCATTAACAACCTGCAATATGCAGATAATACAACCTTGCTTGCTGAAAGCTAAGAGGACTTAAAATACTTACTGATAAAGATCAAAGACCACAGCCTTCAGTATAGGTTGCACCTCAATGAAAGGAAAACAAAAACCGACAACACTCCAAGGACTATAGGTCATACGTTTGCAGCTAGGTTAATTTATTCTGTATGTGCTAAAAGCACAAGTGATTCACAAACCAGCTAATGGTTACTAACTGGCGCATCTCTTAACTGATAAACATACTCTCTTGCATTAGTTTCTTTTTACCATATTATTCTCAGAGCTCAGAAGGGAATCATTTTAGGGAAATGCAAAAACCTTTTAATTTCACCAGATGAGTTTTTCTACCACTTTTATTTGAAAGAGTGCAACAGCTATAGGACAAAAAAGCCAAACAAACTACGGTATGAGTTTTGAAACAGTAGATTTTCAAGGAATTATCCAGTAAGAAAGAATATTTGTTTATGATTTCAAATGAGGCAAAACTGGGCTCCTATAAGAGTGATGAATAGAGCACAACTGAGAAAGGAAACTAAAGAAGATGTGTGTTATTAGCTTTGTAGAGTCAAAGCAGGGCAAAAAGTCAATATTATGAGACGTTACATACTGTATATTTTGAAAATGGAAGCTCCAGTTTCATTGTGAGATCTTTCTTTATTTTCCATTAAAACCAAATGATATAACTTTTGAGTATTAGCAAAATCCTAGTTTTTCTACTAATATTTTCTTTTACTTTTGTTATTGTTGAGAATATACACAATAGAACCAACTGAGCAATTTCTACAGATACATTGATTACATTCTCACCCTCCTTTTCCCATTCATTCCTCCCCCAGTAACAAAAACTCACTGTCCTCTAAATTCTCTATCAAATATGAGTTCCTGTTTCCAATGTGATTCTGTGTGGTGCTGTGGGTTAATATGCTGGGCTGCAAAGTCATTTGAATCTCAAAGTCGGTGGTTCAAGCTCATCAGCCACTCCTTGGAAGCCCTATACAAGGTTGCTGTGGGTCAGAATCAACTCAACAGCACTTAAAGGAGCACAATGCTCAAGACAGACATTTTTCACTGGTTAGCGAAACTATAGTTTAGCTAAACAATAATATTCAAGGTATCTTTTTGGTTTAAGATTTAAAGATTATCTCAGAGCAATAACTTCAAGGTTTCCATGGTTTTTATCCAGTTTCCATGATTCCGGAAAATCTGGATTACATGAGAATTTGAAACCCTGGTGTGCATTTTCTCCTTTTTGATCAGGATTCTTTTTCTTTCTTCTCCTTCCACTCTTTCTCTCCCTTGATTTTTTTATTGTAATGATGTTTGCTTTAAATTAGCACAAGAGGGAACTGATGCTCATTCTTGCATCTAAACAGAGTCAGGAAGGGGAATGGAGGCAAAAGTTAAAAACAAACTTCATTACAACCAAGTGTCCCCTCATTAATCCCTCATTCGGCTTGTTTCCATCTAAACAGGGAAAAGTTCAGGGTACTTGGGACTTGATATAAAGGTAAGTAGCAGTAATTTGGTTCCTGTTTACCCTCATCTCCACCAAAGGCAAATTCCGTTGATGTGATAACATCTACTGAAAAAGAAGATCAATTGTACCTGATCTTCCCTGCTTCTGCCCTTGTGGAAAGGCTTACAAGGGTGAACGTTAAGGTTTTGTGTTAACTTGGCTTGGCAGTTGAGATGTCAGAATCTCCCATGATGAGATCTAATATAATGTAATCCCTCCCAGCTCTGATCTGAGTGATTCTCTTAAGTGGTGTAAATCCTTACTTCTATGATGTTAATGAGACCAGAAGCCATCTACAGCATTTGGTTGTATCTTGAGCCAATCGCTTCAGAAATATAAAAGGAGTTATACAGGTAAGCAGAGCTTAGAGGGACCTACTACCACCAAGAAAGAAGAGTGCAGAGTAGAGTGTGTCCCGGGGACCTGGGATCACTGTACTTTGAAATGCCTAGAACCAGGGAAGGACTGATATCAAGACAGACACATGGAGATCTCCAGGGAATACTTGGCTTCCAGGTGCTGAAAGGAGATGGACCCTTTTCCAGAGCCAGTGCACTGGGTTTGAACTTCTAGCCTCCCAGACAGTGAGAGAGTACACTATTGTTTATTGAAGCCATCCATTAGTGGTATTTCTATTATGGCAGCGCTAGATGGCTAATATAGCAAGGGTCAAACTTCAAATGCCTACAAGATTCAGAATGGCAAATCTGAACACAAGTAAGAGACTAGACGATGAATTTCTTGTTTTGAGAGTAAGTAATAATAATAACAGTATGCTGCTGTAGTTGTTAAATATCATTGAATCAGTTCCAACTCATAGCGACCGTGTAGAGTTTCCAAGGAGTAGTTGGTGGGTTTGAACTGCTGACCTTGTGGTTAGCAGTCCAGTGCTGATCCTACAGTACCACACAAGGGCTTCAATAGTATAGGACTGTTGAATCAATGCAGTACTAAAAAAGACTGAGAAATCTCTGCACAAAGGTAAGTAAAAAAAGTATCACCACAAAATCACAGAAGCCTTTATTGAACAAAAATATCAACAGGTAAAACTATAGTTACTCTATATATCCTCCATCTAGGTCTATATATGTCTGAAGGGGGTGTTTCCATTTCTACTCTTTCCCCGAGTACTCTGTGTCCTAAGATTTACACTGTGTCAAAACAGTAAATTTTGGCATCTTTGAGGGACTCAACTCCTATTCCTTTTAAATGTTCTATGAGTTTGAGAAACAAAAAGGAGCCTGAAGGAGCAATATCAGTGTTGTAAGGTAGATAAGGTAAATTTTCCTAAAGAAATTCTTATAGAACAACCCTAGTTACCCTCAAAGGATGAGCAGGTACATTGTCATGATGAAAAACAAAAAGAATTCATCAACACAGCCTTCATGGCCTTTTTTTCACCAATGCAGTCTTCACTTTTCTTAAACCACACTTCTAACATCTTCCTAGTAAGCCCCTGTGATCATCCTGTGTCCTTTGAGAAACTCTATAAAGATTACCCCTTTGGAATTCCTAGCAACAGTCACTATAACCTTCTGAGCTGAACTCTCTGCCTTGAATTTAAGTGGCCCAATAGATACCCTCAGAAGCCACTGTTTTGATTGGACCTTTTTTGAAGACACCCTTCTGGAGACTAAGTATATTACTGAGAGAACATATTTGCAGCCATCTACTGATCACAGAGACATGTTTAAATACCTTTTGTTTAGAACAGACCCACCATGCACTGGTCAGGCACATTTTAGTCCTCAAAGTGACATCTTTGGTCATCAACACATTTTAATGAGGTCTTTTGTAGATTTACCCAATGCAATACATCATTTGATTTATTTTCAGTTGCATCATATGTATGTGCAAGTTAGACAATGAATAAGGAAGAACAGAGAAGAATTAAGGCATTTGGATTATGGAGTTGGAGAAAAATGTTAAAAGTACCATGGACTGCTAGAAGAACAAACAAATCTGACTTAAAAGAAGTACACCCAGAGTGCTCCACGGAACCAATGATGGCAAGAGTTGTCTCTCATACTTTGGACATGCTGTTAGGAGGGACCAGTCGTTGGAGAAGGACATCATAATTAGAAAAATGGAGGGTCAATGAAAAAGAGGAAGACCTCCAGTGAAATGGATTGACAGCAGCAACAATGGGCTCAAATATAACAGCAATTGTAAGGATGGTGCAGGACAGAGCAGTGTTTTGTTCTGTTGTGCATAGGGTAGCCCTGAGTTGTAACTGAGTCAATGGCACTTAACAACAACAACATGTATGTATTACCCTAGTAGTAGTAATACTTTCTGGCTCACCCTCATAAAGGTTTCTATGCTTTTGTAGCACTTCTTTTTTATTTACCTCCCAGGATCGGGCAGTGTTTTGTTCTGCTGTGCATAGGGTCACTATGAGTCTGTACCGACTCAATGGCACCTAACAACAACAACAACATACAGAGATCATTCTTTCAAGGTAATTTTTTTTCTTTTTTTAAGGTTTTTGGAAGAACTAGACATACAAAACCTGCTCCCATTCTACAGTTTCTAAACAAAATACCCCGCAATATTGGTTACATTCTTCACACTGCGTCAGTATCTTTCAAGAGATATTTAAACATAGTGCTCTGATTGTTGTTCTGTAATCGAATATATTCTAAGGATAAAAAAAGAAATGCCTCCCCCTAAAAGAAAGCATACAGTTCTTGAGCAACTTTCGGCTATTTCAACTTTGAATCTATTTTATGCTTATTTTGTTGTTAAGTGTCCTCAAGTTGGTTCTGACTCATAACAACACTGTATAGGGTTTCCAAGGAGGAGCTGATGAATTTGAGATGACGACCTTGCAGTTCAAACCAACCTTATGATCCAGTGTTTATCCTACAGCATCACACCAGGAGTCCATGCATATTTTAGTATTTAGTAATAAGTAAATATGTTAATGTTATTACAGTTATTAAGTGCTATTGAGTTGGTTTCAACTCATAGGGAGCCTGTATAGGGCTTCCAAGGAGCAGTTGGTGGGTTTCAACTGTCAATGCAGAGGTTAGCAGTCCAGTGATTACCCTACAGCACCACACCAGGACTACATGTGTTATTGTTGTTCAGTGCTGTCGCGTCAGTTCCAACCTGCAGAGAGTTTCCGAGGAGCAGCTGGTGAGCTTGAACCATCAACCTTGTGGTTCAAACTGACTTTGCAGTCCAGCACATTACCCACATGCCTGGAGTTCACATATGTTATTAGGACCCAATATTTTCTGTAAGAGAGATACAAACTTAAAATCTAAAAGTTAAGAAAAACCTTGTAATATTAGATTTGACTTGGAACTATCAATATGAACTTATGATTCAATAACTGCATATATTTTTTAACTTTGGTCACTGACAGAGCTATGGTGTTTCAGTGGCAGTGAGCTCACCGAGCATACAGAGTATACAAATCTTGTATTTTATATACTATTCTCTATTAAAAGGTTCCAGAGTTTCTAGGAGAACTGAGTGCTTCTAGGTCTAGGACAGGGAAAGCATAGGTGAGCCTGGGACATTTTCTTGTGCCAGAGCAGGAATATGGAAGATCTCAAAAGGACACATGAGCTAGTTAGCTTGAAGGAGATCTCTCTGGACAAATTTGGGGCAGTTTGAATATCAAATATTACTGCAATTGATTGTAAAATATTGTTGTGTTGTTTTTAAGTGCCACCGAGTCAGTTCTAACTCATAGAGACCCTGTATAGGGTTTCCAAGGAGCAGCTGGTGGGTTTGAACTGCCAATCTTGTGGTGAGCAGTCTAGTGCTGATCCTACAATGACACACCGGTATTCCAAAAGCTTCATCTTTCTGCAGAGCAATTGGTCCATTCGAACTGCTAATGGTTAGCAGCCCAATGCATAACCCACTAGGCTACCAGGACTTCCTTGTTGTTGTTGTTGTTGTTGTTGTTGAGTGCCATCGAGTCAGTTCCAATTCATAGTGACCTTGTATAGGGTTTCCGAGGAGTGGCTAGTGATCTTGGATCACTGACCACGTGGTTCATAGGTATTATAAAGACATGAGAAAAAAATGTGAATTACAAGTCTGGAAATGAAGCTGCCACATATCCAAGAATCCCAGTAAATGTTAGTGTTTATTACCTCCTGCAGCAAGGCCTTCACCACCCTCCCTTTATGTGCTGCTGCCACTGTCTTCCACAGCTGCTCCTTTCAGCATTCACCTCACTTGGGCGTCTGTGAGAAATGCCATGTAGCACATTATAGTGCAGTGGGCTCCTGCTTCTCCTTGTGGGTGTTCTTGCCCTGCCATCTGATCTGAGCCATGCTGTGCCAGTATGCTGAGGAAACATCATTAACAGCTGTTCAGGGGCCTGCTGCCTTCCAAACACAACAGATGAAGGTGGCTTCAGCCCACATTCTTACAAAATAGAACCCTTCAGGGGTAGTTTAAAAACAGAATATTTTAAAAAATGCAACGCAAATATTAAAAGAACACATGACTACAGAAATCATTTGACATTTGCAAGGGTACAGTTTATTATGTGCTATATCATATGGAGTCCTGGTGTGGCACTGTGGGTTAATGAGTCAGATTGCAAAGTCAATTTGAACTGCAAGGTCGGTAGTTCAAGCTCACCAGCTGCTCCTGGGAAACCCTCTACAGTGTCGCTATGCGTCGGAATTGACTCAACAGCACTTAACAACAACAACGTATCTTATGGAGTCCTGGTGTGGCAATGTGGGCTAATGCGTCAGACTGTAAGATCATTTGAACTGCAAGGTCAGTGGTTCAAGCTCACCAGCTGCTCCTTGGAAACCCTATACAGGGCCGCTATGGGTCGGATCAACTTGATGGCACTTAACAACAACAAATATCTTATATACAGAAGGAGCTAAAGACCCTTTAATTAAAGAAAACAATAACTGGTAGAATAAATTCGTTCAACATGAGCCAGGTACTGCACTGGGTACTTTACAGTTATGACTACAGTTATTCCTTGCAGCAACTCTTTGAGGGAGATATTGTCCCCTTTTACAGAAGAGGATGCCAGTACTCAGAGAGATTAAGTGATGCATCTAGTAATCTACAGAGCCAAGATTTGAATCTGGGTCCCACTCCAGATCCTGTACTTTTTTTTTTTTTTCAACTTTTATTGTGAATTGGGTTAAAGTTTACAGAAAAGCTCCTTAGCTCTACATTTAGCAAACACTACACCTTGTTTCATTTCAATGACTACATTCCCCTCCTGGCAAGAACATTTGTCCTACTTCTTCCCTGTGGATCCCCATTTACATCTTATATTTCACAAATGAACAAGGCAAAAATATCTGATGTTCACTTACAAAACAATATATATCTATGCATATATGTATTCATTTAAATGTCCAAAGCAAAGCCTGTACTCTTAATAAGTAATCAGGTCCACAGTGGTGGCTTCACAGAGGCCACTGTGCTGAAGAAAATCCATTTAGTTGGACTCTAAAGGATATTTTTTCAGACCACATCAGCCTGAAAATTATAAAAAGATGACATAGCCTGATCCTACTTCCTTGGCAGGAACCCAAGCCCCATTTAACCCCCTGTCTCACACACTGGGAGCTTGTGATCCCTACAGTGGGTCTCCCAAACTTAAAGCAACCCATGGGGCCTCATGGCCTCTAAGGCAATGGGATGGTTCCCAACCAATCCAAGAGGGTCTGAGTGCTGATGCCAAGGGCACTGTCCACTGGAGTTAGGGATGGTGAGCTCCCTTGAGCATCTCTGTTCAGTGCCAGTGTCAGCCCCTTATGATTGCAACCTTTAGGCTGAGCTCTGAGAGGGGACTCAGGAGTGACTTGCCTGAGTGGAGCCCCCTCTCAGGGAATAAACTCTTCATGGTTTTTTGAGTTTCTGCTTCCGGAGTCTGGCCAAATCAGAAAGTGATTTCCAGCCCTCTTCTTTTCCATGTATCTGCTATTGTCCTGGATTGCCATCTTAGAACTATTCTTTTCCTCCCTGGAGGCCACTGACCCACAAGCCATACTCTGACTCCTTCCATCAACACACCTGACTCAGGGTTTTGTCTCTACTTGACTCAGAGACTTTTCTAAGTAGCGCATATTTACCAAATGCTTAGTAAGTTCCACCAAACTCTTCCTGAATGTGAAGTAGATAAATAATTGAGTATCTGTTTCATGTGATGTTCTGCTCTAGCAGCAGGATGGAGGATGCTAAGTACAAGACACCAGTGATTATAGTGTGAAGTCCAACACAAACTCTATAAGAATGATACAAAACAAGAGGAAAACTTTTGGTTGTCAGGGATAAAGAAGAACTTCAAGGAACCCATAGCATTTTAAATGAAATTCCAGTCAACAACATTTTTTTAACTCCAAACATTATGTGCTAATGGGCAGAAACCAAGAAGATTCACACTCCCACCTTGTCTTTTGTCATTCCCACATGCGTTCTACATTCCAACCAGGTCATATCACTTGTTTATCCGCCCCCCTCTTTCTACCTTTTTCACCTTCAACTCTTTGCTCTCTCTACCTGGATCCCTGTCTCCAACTCACGAAATCTAAATTGCCTTCCAGGATTTGTGTCAGGTGTCAACTCCTACAGGATGTCCTCCAAGTAGGTGCCCCTCTAATGAGCTGCTGTAGCAATGTGTTTCTCCCTTTTTGTTGATGGTATGGCTTTATTAGCATGGGTTCTAGAGACGGATTTCCTGGTTAGCTCCAACACTCACCAGCCAAATGACATCTGTTAACAGGACTGAGTTCCGCATGTAGTGTACTAAGAATGATATCCAGTCATTGTAAGCACCAAGCAAATGGTAATTACTACTACAACAACAACCACTACTATTACTACTACTTTACTATTATTGTCACCACCAGCAGCACAGTATATGAGGGTGTTTCCAAAAGTTGATGGGAAAATTCTGTTATCTTTCAATTCCATTTTTCCCCTGACCTTTTTTAAGCACCCTCATATATCATTCAGGATTGTAATTCTTTACTTATCTATCTATCTCATGACTGGGAGCTTCCTGAGGACACAAATTGTATCTAATATAACTGGATATCCTTCACTCCTAGTATAGTTTCTTCTTGCTGTTAAGTGCCTTCAAGTCAGTTCTGTCTCATAGCGACCCTGTATAGGGATACCAAGGAGCAGCTGCTGGGTTTGAACTGCTGAACTAGTGTTTTGCAGACCAGAGCTGATTCTACAGCACCACACCAGAAGTTCAGTATAGTTCCTTGTTGTTGTTGTTAAGTTCACTCCAACTCATAGTGACCCTGTATAGGGTATCCGAGGAGCGATTAGTGGATTTGAACCACTGACCTTGCAGTTCAAGGTGACCTTGCAGTCCAATGGATTATCCTGCAGCACCATAAATACTTGCTGGAAAGAGAGGAAGGAGAAGTGAAAAAAATAGAAGCAATTTCCCAGTATAAGACTTGAGAACAGTTTTGAGCATTCTGGTGGTCTAGTGGGTTCTAGGTGACAAAGGAAGAGTAAAAGTCGTTAGGGTCACAGACCTACCTGATATTACAGAGATCATCAGAATGAGTTTGGATCAGAAAGTGGAACATCCAGGGAGGAAGTCCTTGCATCAGATGGGAGTGTGTAGAGTGAGAAGATGTTTCACACGTGGCAGACACTTGAGACAAGGTGAGAGTGCCTTTCCCTTCCTTTCTAGCCCCCATTACATCCTCTAGGCTTTGGTTGCTCTGGTAGTGTAGTGGTTACCAATCAGGCTGC